>NC_137695.1:89051316-89606834 GCF_964034855.1 Anser brachyrhynchus
TCATTTTTATATATATTTGGACAGTCACAGATAGAAAATCATTGTAGACCTTATCCATGGCATGTTTTATTGACCAGCAAAGCAAAACAAGCAAATAAACAACATCAAAAAAACAACACACACACACACAAAAGCAACACAATATACACAGAAGTGTATATCCTATCAAGAAATTACTAAAAGGAAGATTTTTATTTTTTCAGCAGGTACATTACGTGCATTTTTCAAATAACTTTAAAAAGAAGCTGAGCATGAAAATTATGGATATGCACTGATAATATTTTACCTTCTGTGTCTTTCTAGCTGCTGTTATTTTACCTCTACTCACAATACTTCGGGATGAAATACGTTCCCTGAATTACTTCAGGTGCAGTGAAATAGCAAACAACTTAACTAGAAGCTGTATGGCACAACAACTGAGTGCTACTCAGACACTTCTAATTGCTCTTTTCACTTTTTTCCTTGAAGTTAGTTAAATTCCTATTTCTGAATATATTCCTGTATACATCCTACTCTGATTTCCATTGTCGATACAGACCAAGAAAAAAGTCAGTAGTTACCAGGTGTAAACTACGAGTACTGAGCAGCTATCATGGGTAGTGCAAGTGTGCTATGTTAGAGAGTATTTGACCATTATTCATACGAAGCCAAATATTAGAATACAAATCAATTCTTGCTACATTCCATAGCCTATGTCTTGGCATAATGGCCTCTGTTCTAATCAATATTTCCAGTTGCACTAGGTTTCTATAGGTGACATTAAAGTGAATATGAATTATTTTGGGATATAACAATATTGACCAAACAATTATCTTGTAAAACAGTGGATCATTACAGCCACTTTCCTTATTAAATGACTAATATGGCATTTGAAACATGACTCTATGGCAGTGTCTTGCTACAAATAGATTCCATGCTTTCTGAATTTTCATAGAAGCACTTTTGCTTTTCTATTTGAAACAAAAATACTAAGTAAATTACACTAATATTGACAACTCACAACTTTTGATTACATTTTCAATTTATTTACTTCTTAAAGTACTTCCTAATTTTATGCCAAACATGTCTTTTAGGTAGTACCTCCCTAAATTTGTTTTTATGCTAGAGTTAGATTATTGGAGAAAGCTTTATGAGAAATTTTACGTATTTATTCTTAAATTTTCAGAGCATCAAGATGTGGCTTACCTGAATTATTAACTCAGCTTTTGGGATAAATCTTTTCACAGCTGCATATCTTAACCTTTTACTCTCATTCCTTTTCATTGCAGAGCTGGAAAACGAATGCATTTTTGTATTTACTAAAGTCAATGGGAAGTACAAATGTTTGACTCATCTGAAATTCAAGCTTTCTAAGTGCTGAAATACAGTTTTAGAATACTAAAGCGACTTTCCCTCCCTGGCAACTTTTACTGTGTAGATAGAGGCTCTACAAGTATGAGATTCAGAATTTAAAACGGCAAAGCAATTGTTTATTGTTTAATACAAACAGAAAATAGGTAGGACGGATCAGCTACCAGCTGAGGCATAAATATTATTACCTCTCCTCAATCCATAAAGCCTTTTCTGGTCAGGTATCCTTGAGGGGCGGTGGAGCATAAAGCTGTGCCTTAGTTGTGCCTTGCAGTTGGCTGATCTGTAGTTTCCCTGCGTTGCAGTCGTCTGATTTTTTTTCATGTTTTTCTCCCCGAATCCTTCACTGCTAACCACAACATTCTCTACAATTACATTTCTATGTTACTACTTTTCACACCTTAATAAATCTTTGCTAAATAAAATGCCAAGATTACCCAGCATTTGTACATTAAACCAGGACTTGGATCACAGAAACACAAGGCTGAAGGTCAAATTGACTTTTACAACCTGAAGTCAGTTTGAAGACAACAATCTTAAGTATCCAGCCCAGCTATATGCTTAAATATAATTTTTGGAGGGAGAGGGAGAAGACCAAGTTGTTTGCCTATAAGTCTAGTTGCCATTTGAGGCTCCTGGTTTCCAAGTGCTTTACAGAAGTCTGCAGGGCTCCCAGGAACTCTGTATCATCTCTGCCATTCCCTGCAGGTATATTCCAGCTTCCCTATGCACTGTATACCTATATTTAAGCATGTGAACGATGATCCTTGTATGACCACACAAAGTCCAACAATGAAGGTTAACAATTTTGCAGGTGTCTTGTGTTTTATTTGTTTATTTTATTGTAAACATTTCTTTCTTTACAAGGATTCATTTCAAAATCCACATATATTTGCATACATTGATACTAATCAGGAAATATTACTGATTAGCCATCTGTGGCAAGGTCCAAAAAGGTACCTGTTTACCACACTCCTAGCAACATTTTCTGCATGAATAAAATAGGAGTGAAGGCCTGACATACTATCTCAATCTGATCACTGGCAAGAGGACAAGATCCAGCAGAATGTTTACCTCAAGTAAGCAAGAAGGATCCAATATGTCTTTTTTCTAGAAGCTGGAATTTGTTGTAAATGAGGAGATTCCTGTTACTCAATACAATTTTCTTTTCCAAATTGAGATGAAATGTTACATTCCATTCTAGCAATCAGAATTTCACCTTACAGAGCTTCAGATGACATTACAACGATCAGACATTGCATGATAGATTTAAAAAAGCCCCGAATCTAATGAAGATGTACAATGAAGTGCAAACATGTAGTTAAGTAACACTAAGTGCTGTAGTGCTAATTAGAATTATGAGGATCAGAACAAGATTAACAAGGTAAATAGGAAACCCATGGGATAGGACAGTGTGTCCATGAATACCCAGAGCAGAAAACCAACTTTCTGTGAAACTGTAGGGACATACTGATAATTGGGTAAGTAAATCCACATGAGAAAAATCCCTCTTCTGATATCAAGGCTTTCTTTTTTTTTTTTTTTTTAATTGTTGTTAATTGTTGGTAGGGTGTTTTGGTTGGTTGGTTGTTGGTTGGTTGTTGGTGGTTGTTTTTTTGTTTTTTTTTCGTTTGTTTGTTTGTTTTGGCTTGGAGGTTAGAAAAGGATATTATATCAGAAGTTAAGTAAATGGCAAACATTAAGAATGAGAATGATTAGTTGTTGGAATCTGGAAAAAGAAATGTAACTAAAAGGCAAAATTAATCCTTGAAAAAAATCCCTACCTTTAACTACCATGGTCAGAACTGGCTCTTAGCGAAGATTTATTAAGGAAAGGAGCTGAGGTCTTGCTTGGTCTTGGACCCAGAGAATATTACAGCAGGAAACTGACTTTTATTTTTGCTCAGTTTTCACTTGCATGTGTAGTTAATAAATAAATAAATAAATAAATAAAATAAAATAAAAATAAAAAGTCATGCAGGCAGTATTTCCAGTATAAATGACAAATGTTCAAAAACTACAAGGAAAAACAGTCTCGTGATATTTAGTATTATACAACCCATCCAACTTTTCTACACAGAGTAATAGGACAGCTCTTAATGGAACATTTTCATGGAAATAATATTGAAAATTTCATAATAAACCTAAGCATTGAAATTAAATAAGAATACAATCACAGGATTAAAAGCAAGGGGAATGTAGGTAGGATAGGGATGCAATAAATAATTATGGAAGTTTTTAGTGCTGTATGTAATTAGAATGCAAACCAATATTGAATGGCAGAAGACTTGCTGAAGAAAAGGCTAAGGGGTCTAGTAGAAGAGGGGATGGAAAACTAGATACAACTTATCTGGGGTGAAAGAAACACTACAACTATTTCATCTGGCAGAGTGATGAGCTCTCAAATCCCTCCTCAACACCAGGCAATACTTCCCTGTAAAGTTACAGAGTCAGAAGACATAATGAGTTTACACTAAGCAGGAAGTTTCTACTAATTGACAGTCGGACCTCCTCCGCTCCACATGCCCTCAAATTAAAAGGAATAGTCAAACAAAACCAAAAAATTCCCCACCAACCTCTGCATAGTCCAAGAATTCTTGAAACATTTACCAGCATTAAAGCAGTAAAAGGCTGTGTTTTAGTAATGCTCAAATGCTTCTATTTTCAACTGAAAAAACAGAACGTGTATCAGCCCAAGAACGGCTCCAGTGTGGAAAAATCGCACACGGTTACTTTCTGTTGCTTCTATTTCAAAGCAATCTGTTGCTTTCTTTTGTTCCTTTGCTTTTGTTTCTCCACTTTTGTTTCTCCATGCTGCATTTGCACAGGTGTAAGTCCTTTTCACTGCCAGATGCTGTTCTCATGCTAGAGTGGAGTTAGCACATCGGCCATATCGGAGTACAAGGACTTGTCCCGTGGTTCAAGTGTTTGCCTGAGAAGTGAGACCTGTTTCATCATACCTTGTGTTGTCTCAAGAAAACTATTCTTCAGTGATTTCTTTAGAAAGTTTGCCAATGTTAAAGAGGAACTATGAGATGCCAAGTTACTGCTCTGGTACAAGTGAGTTGAAAAATATCTGCTTTCAGCCAGGCAGAATGAAGATCTGCACTTAGATGTCTAACATCTGCTTTCTACTCAGCAAACCACTGAGGAAGACAGGAACAAATTTCCCAATAGGATCCTCCACAGGAGGGAAAACTCTTCAGACTTTTGATGAACAGCAGCTAGTCCTGCACAGTACATATCTTGTGACACTGTCACAAGTTATGCACCATCCAGACTCATGTTGCACCTACTTTCACAGTAACCTTTTTTCCCTTCCAAAATTGAGTAAAAATATCGTTGCTTTTTGATCTATTGAAAAAATGATATTTCAAGACAAAAGAATTTGAATTCCAATGCACAAGAAAAGGTCATTTTTAAACCTCAAGTCTGTCAGAAAATAAAGCTGCATTCTCCAGCATGCTTGTATGATATTAGGTGCTGTAAGCTGATAGACAGGCACAGCCATCTTTTATGGGCTCCTGACAAGGAAGGAAAGTGTAGTATATGTCTACAGAATTGTTATGGAAAATGAGAATCTCTTAACAAGTGACATACATTCAAAATGTCATTTGGCACACCAACAGTGATACAAGAGTCCAGAGAAATACAGAGGTTTTGTTTCTTTGTTTGTTTGTTGTTATTGCTGTTTTTTGTTTCTTTGTTTAGTTTTAGTTTTTTTTGTTGTTGTTGTTTTTTTTTAGGCTAGAGTCCAACGTCAAAAGTTCCACAGTAGGACAAACTACAAATGAGCCTGTGCACAATGGCAGGACTACTGTACAAACAACCCAAGAAGCTGGTAACAAAAGATGGTATCACAGCAAAGAAAGAAACTGCTTTCCCTTGATTTTTCAGTAAACTGCAAAACCTGCTTTGTTTTCTGAAGATCTGAATCTAGTAGCTCAGAAGTATAATTTCTTGTCATTAGTTTAAGGTAGTTGAAATATGTTGCTGAAAATTATGAATAGAGAATAGGCAAAAAGAGTATGTTATGTTATGTAAATTGAGATAAAAAGAAATGGAAAATAATATTTTTCCTTAGTTTTTGAGCTTCTTTTCTTCTAGGAACTCTATCAGTGATAAGCCAGATGTTAACACTGCTGTGTGACAGTGATAACAGTGATATACACTGTCATGCACATAATTTGTTTTCTTAAAATCCCTATGTAATCATATTAAGCATCATATGCATGGCAGTGACACTGATTTAGTGAGAGAAAAGTGTAAGGCAGGGATGAAATAGACATATTTGGTAAGACTAAATCCCTAAACACTGATGCCGTTAAAAGTTTAAAGTAGCATTTTCATGCTTCCGGGCAGAAATAAATGTTTGAAAAGTTGCATGAAAAAGGAAGCTCACTGATTAAATGTTATTAGCAATGGGACTACATACCAGCTCACACCAAGGAACATTTAAATCAAATATCCTAGATTTTCCAATTATCAAAGACAGATTATGAAATCATAGCATATGTCACTATACATGTGCTTGTGTATATATAAAATCATTTTTATACTGTCAAGTTCAAAATGCTTTCTCATTAGTAGTTGACTTGGACACTAAGGTTAAAAACATTGACCTATTTTAAATGAGACTTTTAATTATTTATATTGCTATGTTTGTTTAGTATTTCTAAATTGTTATTTCTTCATCTCCATAATAGATAATGAATTTAGTTCTATTGAGATATTTCCCTACAGAATACTTCCAAACACTGGAAAACTGAGATAGATAATAGAAATAAGATTGTGTCTTTTAAATAGTATTTAAATAGAAAATTGTCTTGATAAGGAAATAATGATTTGTTTATATCTAGATACACATATATAAGTGAATATGATATGAATACATACATTTAAATATAGAAATACTTACAAATAAATGCAAACACACATATGTACGTGAACATGTTTTGTTTCTTATTTAAAAATCCATTTTTGCTTCAATAAAGTTTTGGGCCAGAAGAAAAGATAAGGGAAAAAATACCTTCTATTCCTTCTTTACACTTATTTAATCTATGCCTTGACAATGCTCAGCCTTCATTAACTACTTGTCATTCATGTGTGGGTGGTTTCACTTGGTATGATTGCCGGGAAATGATGCAGTCAATGTCCCTTGTCAATGAAAACCAGAAGTGCCTGACACGCGTGTTGCTATTTCTTGTACCTGTAAGTTACTTCACATCTTCCAGGGGATTTGGAAAGCTAGAGAGGCCAACTTGTTTTTGTAGGACTGCACAAATTAAACTCACATGAAAGAAAACCAGAGGACTGAATATTATTAAATCCAACATCATTGATGTCCACATGTATTTCTGGCCACAACAATGCCAACACTTCGTCTGCCATGTTACATACTGTGGTAATCTCTGACTGTTTCAGTGAACAGAACAACGTGGCAGTAAGCATTTTCTAGTTTCTCACAGTCTGTGATGCATCCTTGTAATCTATCCAAGTCATCTTATTCTGTAATCTTCTACTAATCCAGGAATATTCATGTGCATTTTTATGCTCCGATGTTCTGATGCTGCACAGGAGGGAGACTGGTAGCTAGCTAATCAGTTAGTCAGTCACTCGTCAAAAAAAAATCTGTGTTCGAGATAGCTTAAGAACACATCCCCTGCTGTGTGGTAGCTATAGCAGAGGTACATGTATAAAGAGAAGAGTCTGATGTTGTCTTTCGTTCCTGATGTCGAATGGGTTCTGTGACAAGGTAGGTACTGCATAAATCTGAAACAAGCAAGTAATGCACAAATCACATGCATTCACTGACAACTCAAAGACAAAAAAAAAATAATCCATTGAAAGCACTTTTGAAAAGTATTGTAAATTAATGATTTTCCAGTCCTTTCTGTGACTAGAGCTCTGCTATTTCTCAGACACGTCAGTCTTTCCTGAAATGGATGTAAATGATGCATAGGTGAATGAGCTTAGCATTGCTGGACATGTCATGCCTGAGTTGGCAACTGCTGATGCTGCTGTCTCTGCCATTATTGAAACTGAGTCTGAGCAGTCTTATTCAGTTTATCCAACCATGTAGCTGACATTTTTGCTTCATCATCTTCAACAAACATCACTGTAAAAGTATATTACTTTTTCAGACACTTTTCAAGGACAGTTTTAAGTTAAGAAAAGTGTTGATCTATTTTTGGTACAATTGGTAATACCAAAAATAAATACCTACAGAAAATTAGGGTTTTCTCTTGAAATGACACACATTCTGTTCCTTCTGCTGGAGAAACTACAAGGTGTGGTCTTGAGTAGACTAACTCATTGACAAATATAGTTGATGCTATCACTATAGAAAACCTCCTAAACAATCCTCACCTTAGGAAGCACCGAAAAATTAAATAAGTGAAACGTATAGTAACTAGCTGTTGCAAGACAGTTTTTGCTTTTTTGTTACCTAGCCTCTACATGTACAGAAATCATCTACAGAAAACATATTTTTAACAATGTCCACCTCCTTAATTCTGCAGCTACTGTAAAACAAAGCAAAACAAAAAAGCCTAATGTGCAACCCATGCCAATCCCACACTATCCACATGTATTTTGATTTGGAAAAAAAAAAAAAAAGACATTTTCAGTTCAGTGCCAATACAATATGCACAACTGTATTCACTTTGTGCAAAGCTTGAATGTTATTGCACTAGAAAAACTGTAAAATCTCACAGACTTTTTGTTTGTTAAAAATTAGGTTTTGTTAGTTGGTAGATATATAGTAATAGGCTGTGTTCCACCTTCAGATTAGGAGATTTCCTATAAAAATATCTTTTAAGACAATCCATGGTTTGATTTCATTGCACTTGAATGATTTGATTTCTGCTTACTGTCAAAGTTAATTTCCTCACAGGTTAACACTCTGACTGTATGTAGATTCAAACTAGTGCTATGCGAAGTCATGCATCTTAACTTTTCATGCTATTTACTGCTACTGAGAGTTATTTGGTAATAAATAAATAAATAAATAAATAAATAATGCACCCAGCAGCTCTACAGGGCACTGGGGGAAGAGCAGCAGGCTGGGCTGCTCTTACCTGATCACAAACAGTTCCAGCTAGCTCTGCAACAAAGACAATGCACCACATCCCACAGCCTGCATTTTTCTCGAGTCTCGTCTTCTGCCTTTCCGTCTCTTTAGTGTTTCTGCTTCCTCAACTCACTGCTGCCCTTTCTTAAATGTGGTTTTGCAGGGGCATGGTGCATCCATTTTGTCTGTTGGAGAACTGGCTGCAACCAGCTGACTGGCAGTCCCTGGCCTCCTCCTGGCACAGGCCACCCCTGCAGCCCCCCACTACCAAACCCCTAACAATTAAGCCCAGCACGGAGAAAGACCAACCTGGCAGCAGGCATTTCCTTGTGTTGCCTTTTGCTTCTTCTCTTGGGAGAAGCCTGGAAAGACTAAATTAACATTCCTGCATTTGGAAACTCCACCCTGAGCACTGCTGAAAGTGATCCAACATGCTCCTCTTCTCTCTGGACAAAGTCCTGGATGGGCAAGACCTACTTCTTCCTTGAAACCTGCCTGGAGGCTCTGATTCAAACTTCTGAGCCTTCACGCAAAATGGGAGAGATTTTCCTCTGGGCTTACAAAGCAAGAAACTGCAAATGCGGTGACAAAACTTGTCCTTCAAACTAGAGAGCAGAGTAAGGGTAAACCGAGGCCTGTGGGGTGAGAGAGGTGCCAGGGGCGTGTGGGGGCAGCAGACATGAAGAGTGGATCGGAAGGAAAGTTTTGTAGCTGACTGCATGGGCCATGGAGTGTTGTACTAAAAGGGGCCTGGCAGACAGGAGGGTAGCGTACCTGCCCTGGTCAGGGCTGTCTCCTTGTGAAAAAGGGCCTGAAACTGCAAAATGGCTTTAGTGTCTTTTTAGGCACCTATATCTCACCCCTCAACTACAGCAATCTGAAAATACATGGCATTTACTACCTATAGGCTGTGCATGCCCAGTATCACAGCAATGTGCAAAGGCTGCTCCAGGCCCTTCTTCTCCCAAGTGTCCTTGATGTCAGAGGGCCCAGAAGCTCAATGTGTGTTGAACGTGCTGCAGGGGTCCTTTCTTCTTTAGGGTCTGGGATGATGGACAGTGAGTTAGCTTGTCATAGAATCACAGAAACATCGAGGTTGGAAAAGACCTCTAAGATCATCAAGTCCAACCATTAACCTAGCACTGCCAAGTCTACCACTAGACCATATACCTAAGCACCACATCTGCCTGTCTTCTGAATACCTCCGGGGATGGTGACTCAACTACTCCCTGGGAAGCCTGTTCCCCTGCCTCACAGCCCTGTCAGCAGAGAATATTTTCCTAATACCCAACCTAAAATGCCCCTGGTGCAACTTTGGGCCATTTCCTCTTGTCCCATCACTTGTTGTTTGGGAGAAGACACCAACCCCTACCACTCTACAACCTCCTTTGAGGTAGTTGTAAAGAGTGATAGGGTCTCCCTTGAGCCTCCTTTTCTCTGGGCTAAATAACCCCAGTTCCCTGTTGAAGTAGATGACCTGGACACTAAAGATAAAAATGTTAATGGTTTTAAAATGAGACTATTCTAATTACTTGTATTACTGAGTTTGCTAATATTTCTAAATCGTTATTTCTTCATCTGCTTTCACTGGTTCTTCCTGATCTTGCGGTGGATCCAGCTCTATGGGCTCCAACCGTTTTCTGGCAGATCCACATCCAGGCACACCATGCTGTTCAAGTGACCACTGGTGATCAGTCACATGTCACAGATACTGTCTGCTGTTTTGAATCTGCTTCCTTTTTGTGCAGTGTGCATTCATCCTTTCTGTAGTTCAATGAAGCAGCTCATTGTTGTGCCACTGTCTCATCCCACTCAGTGGGAGGCAAGGAAGGTGAATCTTTGTAATCGCCCATCGAAAGGGCTATCTACCTGTGCTCAGCAGGACTGCAGAGGTGGCAGAACCATGGCAATGACTTGAAGAAACACTACAAACAATCTATTGGTTCTTTCTAACAACAATCAATGAACACTGTGGATAACAATGTTTTTGTACAGGCATTAAACTTGTAGGAAAAGGTTAAAGGAAAAGAGCAAGAGAGAGGTTTCACCTTCCTTGGATCCAGCGCTGTTGTCTTGAGTTGGAGTCTTGATCTGCACATGGAAGGTCAACATCAGCAAATGTACATGCCCACCCTTACACAGTCTAATTGATCCGGGACCACCTTTGGGATGGCAGCTACCTCACACGTGTGGTTTGCTGTTCTAGAAGCTTGGTAAGGTTCTCAGTGATTCCACATCCCCACCCGGGTAGTTGCCTATACTGATGTTCCCCAATCCTGAAAGGGGAAGTGGAGAAAGGCAGACCACCTTCATGGGGCTTGGTCCATCATTCTCTTGCTCAAGTTGTTTGAGATGAAACAGGCAAAGTTCATTACATAGCCACTGAAAGGTGGGCAGAAGCACCTGTGTCTGCTGCTCCTGTTCCTTCTTCTCTTAGGTGTCTTTCATGTTGGAGGGCTTAGAAACTCAATAAATTGTGGGACACTTGCAAGACTCTTTTTTCATCAGAGTCTGGGATTACAGGTAGTGAAGTGGTTTGTTGCATTGGGAGGCAATTCTGATGACAGCCCATGTGCACGGCCAAAATACAGCTGAGTTTGGGAGTGGGGTGGCTGTGGATGTGAAAGGAAGAAGGAGGGTTAAAGGGTTGGCTATGGGCCCCGTTCCTTGGGATTGCTCCCCAATGTCATTTTGCTTGCCAGAGAGAAAGGCTGTTCCTTGGACACAGGGACAGCCCTCTTCTTCCTCTCATGTTTCCTTGGCTGTGGCCCCCTCCTCATCCAACAGGCTCCCTGCTGGTCTTGTGCCAGGGACTTGCTGCCTGCCTGGGGCTCACTGTTTGGGGGAGCCCACAGGGCACACAGCCCTCCTGGCCCACTTGCACGCGGGCCAGGCAGAGGGCCCTTTTCATGGGACTGGGAGCAGTGGGCAGTGTGGTGGCTTGTAAAATTACGAGGCCTCTCTGATGGTGGTCCATGTGAATGGCCAAATGCAGTTGGTCAGCAGTGGGGGTGTTATGGCCTGAAGTGTGTTCAAATTTGCAAATGGCCATGTGCTCCTCTTGAGATCACATCCTCATGCCATTTTGCTTGCCAGAGAGAAAGGCTGTACCATGGACGCAGTGACAGTCCTCTGCCTGCTCTCATGCTTCTTGGGCTTGAGCACCAGTGATGACTTGTGTGCCAATGATTTTGTCCTAAATGTTTGTCTTCTTAATTTTAATTTTTTGATAGTGCTGGACTGTTTGGTTGAGCCACTTGTTTGGAAGACTGCATAAAACATGACAATCACTTGCTTACAGCTTTATGTCATCAGGAGGCCACAGTAGTGGTAGCCTATCAAGGAAGAAGATGTAGTTTATGAGTTTATTGAGGTCTGGACATTTATTTACTGTTTGTAGTTAAAAAAAAAAATTATCATTTGAAACTTAAGGTAAGGGTTTCACTTTAATGAACTGTTTGAAATATTGTCACTAATGTGGACATAGACTTCTAATAATGAACAAACAGTTCTTTCTACAGATGAATTCTTCTGGAAATATTGATATTTACTTGAGCTTTTCCAAGAGCTCTTCAGTCATAGTAAGAATTTTAGTCATTAGAGTTCATTTTTGAAAAAAGTATCCTGTCCTTACTAGTAGGTTTAAAAAGATGGTCAAAGAACTACTGTCCCGTTTACATTTCCATATTTAATAAATATCTTTATTGGAAACAAAAAAACCCTCTTTCTAGTTTAATGTGCCTGGACTTAATTTTCAGTCTCAAAATTTGTGAGAGTCCGGTGCTCTGTGGAAACACTGACAATAGTGTCATGTGTACTCTGGAATTCAAAACTTGCATTTTTCTTGTTTTCCTTACATTTTCTCTTTTCTGAGAAAGAAAACATTCTACTTCAAAGTAGCAGAATGAATAATTTGAAACAATGAAAAAATACTTCTAAACCTATTTTTAGACTTGATCAGGATTATTCTTTAGCCACTGCCTCCCGCCTACCACTTGTGTCTCCTTCCAGGCACGCACACATTCCTCCCACTTCTTCAGTAGTGTTCATTTTAGTGCTGGCAGAGAGGATTACTAGTAAGTTTTAATCACTGGGAACCCACCCCAGTCCCACACAGAATTCAGTCTTTGTCAGTGTTTAGGTCCAGCAATTAATTAACCTGTATCTCATTTTTCAAGGTTCAGAGACTTGCAGAACTGAACATCAGTTTTAAATAGTATTCTCATGCCTGCAGATCTGTGGGCATCCTAGGCTTGGAAGTTTGGCTACATGCTGCATTTCCAGACATGGTCTCGTGTGGTAGGTAAGAGAGAAGCAGCACAGTCCTCTTCTGACGCCAAAGGCAAAACTCCCATTGACTTCACTGAACATGATCTTTCCCTCCAAGAGAGAGTGCCAAATTAGCCTCCAGGAATACATACTTCTTTTTCAGATAACAAAAGCTGTGAAGCTTTCAGATCAAATGAAATACCCCACAGGATAAAAAAAAAAGGGGGGGGGGGGTGTCAGTAAATCTATATTCTATGGGTGTGTTTTCTTCTGTACTGTGAAAACCTTTTCAGATCATGTAAAACTAGTCACACAGTTCAGTGTTATGCATAAAATGGGAAGAAATCTTTTGAGGTGTTTATAAACTTCACTCTCATCTCTCAGTAAGTGTTCTTTCTTAACTGAAAAGTGAAGCTTGCACTACTGGATAAGGCAGTGTTTCAAAGTTCTTTAGATTATTGTTCTAAATTGTTGAAGCCCAACTCTTTTCTTTATAGGGAATCACTCTCCATGAACAATGTGTAACTTAATGCTGACTAGGCTCACAGGCCCAAGTGCCTTGCCTAATTCACTAACACAAGGTTGCAATAGGGGAAAGAGAACAGAAGAATACTTGTGTGTAACAAAAGGTATTTATTTCCAGGAAAAAGAGCACTGTAGTTCAATTGTTTATTGAATTTCCTGATTATCCCGGGAGCAGTGCTGAGAGTTAAAATGAATGTGTAACGAAGATCAAAGAAAATTAAGATATAAATTGGAGTAGTTCTAATTAAGTTAATGGTTCTAGGCCAGTTACAATTATATCATGTTTATCTTTCATTTTTAAGCTGTTTCACTGTGTTTTACTATTTCATTTATACAAGCTTTGTTTACCTAGTCTACCTATATATATATATAATGGTTCAGATCCCAAGTATTAGATTTTTCCTGCGTGCTGTAATTTGTTGTATCATCTTGCTGAAGTAAAAAAAAAAATCATCAAATATTATCTTAAAATTTAAAAAGTTGCATTTCATAGCAAATTCAATTTCAGTTTTGTAGGCCTGCATAACTGTATAGTCATGAACTCACAAATATTGATTCCAAGAGAAACTGTAAGATTATCTAGTCTAGCATCATTTGTATCATCAAGCCAAACAAACTGTATTTGATTAAAGAGTGCTTTTCAGAAAGGCATCTGTAGTTTGAATAGCTTATCTTCATTCTGACCTGAAAATCTCACTGATCTGTATTAGTGAATCAGTAAGTACAAGCAAAGGTGTACTAAATGGTTTGAAATCTTAGAATCTTATGTGGAATGTTAATAATGTAGATTGTGAAAGTGTCTGTAATTTCACTGGTTTTAATTCTACATGCTGTAGTCTACAGAATAATGGTTTTCTGAGTACTTATGATAGTTGGGGCACATGAAGCCTGAATAACGTCTGACTGTATAGATCGTAACTTGTTTGGGGTAATCCAGTCAAACAGATATGTTTAATGAAATTTCATTGCTTTTCTAATCCATGGTGTTCATTGTCCAGACATCATGATGACTCTGGACAGAGCTGGTTGTCTACCATTTTTATACCTAGAAGGTATAGTGCTTTGCAGCACTAATGCCTATACTAGTCTACTGCCACAGTGGGCAGACACTTGTACCATAGCACATCTTATTCTGTATGCATTTTGATCTAAAGAATTAAAATTTGACTTGCAACAAAACCATTACCCTGTATGCAATACATATGGCATGCTTGACTCCTTAGTGATAAGACCAGATAAATTTCCTAAGTTTCTACATGCAGTGGTTTCAAACCTGGGTGAATTAGAATGAATTACTGTTAACATTTCAGCTCTTCTTAAAATTACCAAAAATGATTCTACAGATGTGTTAAAGAGTTTACAAACTGAGATTAATTTGCTCTCACAGTTGGCTATCCAGAATCTTTAAGCCTCACAAGGAGCTGTTTGATAAGAAATACTACCTGTTGCTTTTATGCTAACAAATCCCCCCTCCCCCCCCCCCCCCCCCCCCCAAAAAAAATGCAATGTGAACATTATTTGACAAGTCTTACCAAATAGCCTAAGCTTGGAAGCCAGTCAGCTGACTGGTCATGACTATGGTCCTTGCTACCAGACCTTGGAGCATGGATATAGCCTATTTTAATGATATTTGCTCTCATTCTAGCTGTAGGGATTTGTGCTTTTCTGTGTTGGGCTTTGTGTCAAATCACTATGTGTATCACTTTTATCTAAACTAGTACTACATACTCAAATAACAAACCCTCTCAGAAGTTATGACATTGGACCTAAAGGGACGGGTCTCATCCACCTCACACATTATGAGGCAAGAGAGATGCATCATATATGGTGTAGTCTCACTCCTAGTGACCCATAAGTGGTTGCATGCCAAGGGGTGGAATGATGGGAGCAGTCATAAAGGTGACCTGGCTGTTATGCAAAAAAATACTGACAGAAAGTGTCTGCTAAAATGTCTGCTAAAACAGTAACAGAACAAAATACCTGCAAGCCTGAGAACTGGTACCCTGGGACCTAGACCTGTGAACAAGTAGCGTCCTTGAAAATGCACAGCTGGCCTCTTTGAAGTGCAGCTGAACCTAAGAACCAGGGACATCTTAAAGATGCCATCAATAAGGGCAAAACCAAGGAACTGTAACAACAACCTATTGTCTGAAAAGGTGAAAATTGTCTGGAGAAAGGGGTAGACATCCTGAGAAAGTAGGAATCAGCAACTGCTAGTGGTTGGTTTAGCTGAAAGAAAAAAGTCTGAGAAAAGTGGAAAACATCCTCATCCGTTGGTTGTCTCAGATGATAAACAGAAATTGACAGCATCTATTGGTTGCTCTAAGTGGTGGTGTCTTCTGCCCTCTTATGTCACTGTGACATAAGAATGGCACATTTTCTGTCCAGAATGGAGCCTCTCCCCTGCAGGATTTCCTAAGCAAATTGGACTTTTTATTGGGTCACTTGGCTGACTGAAGTCAGACTGATGCAGATCATCTTTGAAGACTTCATTATTTTATTGGGCCCACTTGTGAGGTCGATCTTTTCTGGGATCTGTCTTTATACACCCATTTCTTGGGTTGATTTGGCCCCACTTCTGGGATTGGTTTGATAGTTGTTGACATTTTGAATAGTTGTGTATACATGAACATATAAGTAATCAATTAATCAATTATAAGCATATTTGCTACCTTACTATTGATAAGCCTGTAGTAATCTGTAATATATGTGTGTGTGTGTGTGTATTTGTATATATTCTTGCTAGTATGTTACTGATTGCTGCTCGTTTTCATTATATATATATATTTATATACACACACTTTTCTGGTGGTAATTCATAATAGCTTCATATATATATGTATATATACTTGCTTTATTCATCATAGGTGTACTTGCTAGTGGTGATTTTTAGTACTTTGTAATAAAGTATAGGAATACAGGAAATAGAGCATCCATGTCCTTGTGTATTACAGTGTCCTACAAACCCACTGTTGCAATCTCTACATACCCACAAGGTGGATAACCATAATCATTTAGGTCATGTAAACACCTAGTCTAGTGCAGGGTATTTTCCACTAATGATGTTGTATAAACAATATAATCGTTATCTGTTTAGGATATATTAACTATCTCTAGCTTTCAACATTTTCTCTGCAATTAATTCTGTGCAACCCTCCGTTCACATCTGTGTTTTTCTCTGTAGTGTCTCCAAATATTCAATATTGTGTTTAAAAGGGAGACAGCAAAACTAAAAACAAGTTTTCCAGAGGGCTTTCAGTGCTGCTGTATTCAGAGAGAACATTGAATTCATGCAATTTTTTATTTACTGCAATGGGTAAAAATTTTGAATTGGTTTCTACTAAGTTTCAGTACTCACAGATAAACCGTGGACTGAATGACTGGTGAGAGACCAGTCTTTCAGAATCAATGGCAAGCCCACGTGTGTCGTCAAAGGTTAAGCACAGTGGTCCAACTGCTGTTTTCAAAGAAAATGTTTGTGAGTTGCAAGAGTGCCAGCTTTTGCTTCTGTCTTAGTCAGTGGTATCTTGCTTTTATTAGAGACACCCATACACCGTATCTCAATGGGCAAAATTCTAGACAGTTTTTCACAGTGATCAGGACTCTTACTGTCACAAAAACAATATAATTCTGGTTAAGTTTTGGAGCTAGGAGACATGGATATTCCAAAAAGTAATATCTTGTCCTTGTAAGAGTTCCTGCAACCAGAGTTTGGGAAGAGGGCCTGAAAGCCCTCTTCCTTAGGCAAATACAGGAGAACCCTCTTACCTATAGGCAAAGATAGGATGATACCATATATTAAGTGCAGAAACTGAGTGGAAAATAGCTTTAGTCATGGACTTGAATCCTGACTTACTTCTAGGTAGCACTCGGGACTCTTGCTAAGGGCATACCACAAGTTTTACAATTTAGGCTGTAGGCATGGAGAAACGGATCTGGGAGTCCCTCTGAAATCTAATCATGTATAAACATAGTTTATTAAACCTTAATCCTCTTCAGGGTATTCCTTTCTGTAGTCTGCTCTTCTATCAGAATGGCCTTTTCACTTTGTTTTTACATTTCTCTTGCAATTATCTTTATAATGCATCGTTGTATGAACTAAATGCTCTCCAGAAATAGTTCAAATTATATTCTGCTAATTTCCTGTCTTCATTATTATTATCCTTTTGCTAAACCTTATGTTATCTACAAATCACATCAGGAGATTGACAGATATTTAAGAAACAGATGCCTAAATCTAATTTCCTAAATACTCATTATGGTTCCAGTCAAGTTTCCTAATTTTAAAAAGTTCTAGGCACAAAGAAATGTCTCCTGAACACAAATGTACACACATATATATACATGCGGACATGCATGCTTTGGTGTATTTATGCATATATATATATGCTTATATTTGTGTTGATGAGTCAGAGGGTAACATATTATGTTTGGGTGTACTATATTTAATAAGAAAGAAAATCATTAATGCTTGCAACTCTACCCATACTCAGTAAGAAAAAGTTCCTACCAGCTTTGATGACCATTCTGTGTAGGAATTAATTTTTCAAAATTGTGTTTGGATTATGACAAGCAGAAAGTGACTTCAGAACTCCAAGTTACTGTAGAATCCAAAATAGTCTTAATACTTTTTTTTTTTTTTCAATTCTCTTAAGGATACATCACTCAAGACAGGCAGGAGAACTTCTAGACAGTATCAACTTCTTAGCAAACTAAAGAGCGGGTCAACTAAAGGTCCAGTTAATTACATTTTTCATTGTATTCCTGGAAAACATACTATGATACTGTCAACACTATCAGGAGGGTCTAACTTCCAAAAATGAGACACATAACACAGGTGCAGGAGGGATTGCTGTGTTGAATTAACATTTGGATACTATTTTTGAAGCAATCCCAGAGGCAATAGCCCCTGCACATATGAGGCATAAGTGTTTTATAAACTGTATTAATGCAAGGAATGGTAAATATCCATTATGGAAATGCAACTGTCAGAGCAGAGCATAATGCTGTGTTGAAGGTACAACTAAATGTTCTGAAAGAGAGTGCAGATACCTTATCAGAATACCACCTGAGAGATTTTAAACTCTCCTACGTATACAGGGCAAAGTAATGGGGCAGGGCTAGGGCCAGCCGAGCATTAAGGAAAAAAGCTAGGAATCTCCATAAAGCAGTCATCCAGTGGTTAGAAATTAACAAATTCAGAAGTAGTACTTCAGGAGTTATAACGTGGACATTAACTGTGATTCACCTGAACTTGATTGTTTCCTGTGGCTATAATTGTGTGTCTATCTAGCATTCTCTTTCATAGTTTGCCAGAACCCAACGTAGGTAAGAAGACAGATCTTTACTGTAGGAAAAAGAGCTTAATTGATTGTTTCTTTAATGGTTCTACCTATCTATTTCACAAAACATTACTCGGGTAAATCTGAAGTGGAAGATAAACTATTATGTTCTTAAACTACGAAGGCTGTATTCACTCTTACTGAAGGAGATAATGCTACAAAATTGTGTGAGAACTGAAATGAGGGGAAAGTGATAATTATTTAAAAAAAAACTGTTTTCAGTCACTCATACATAGTCTTTTCTAGATTTCACTTGCTCGTTCAACCATACTCACAAGTACCAATATATATATTTCCAAGCGATCAGGTCATGACAATTTAATCTTAAATGGAGGAGGAATGATGCTATGGGTACTTGCTATAGTCTAAACTTTGAGTATGACCCAGCATGGTATGAGTCTTCACTATGTATAACTATGTGCCCTGGGTTCTTTGTAATTTTTAAAGATGAACTGCTGTTTATATAGGTCATTCTTACCCTTTAGTAGTCAACAGTTCTTTGATCAATTACCTCAGAATCTTGCTTACTTCACCCTTCGTAAATACTAGGCAAGGTTGCTGCCTATTATCTTTGTTTTATGGTTGTAGATATTTTTATAATTACTGTTTACCTTCCTGTTGTGATGATGGGAATAGAAGAGGCGCATAGAATGTGCTGGGTTTTCTGCTGATGAGTTTTCTGTAAAGTGGCTTTGTTGGATTTCAGGCATTTTGGTCTTGATACAAATAACACATTCACAATGTTTACCAGTTTTATTGATGTCAAATTTGTACTTGGTAGTTAATTTTAATTATTATTTAAAACTCTTGCTTTACTGTTTGTCAGGTGCTTTCACACATGTATTTCCACTCATATTTCATATCAACCTTAATATTTTCATTACAAATCTCTAAATTGTTTCTTTTGAGTGCAAATTAATAATCTAGGTTCAACCAAAATAGCTGCCCAGGAATAGTCTGAATGTCAAGCCTAAACAGCTAGAAAATAGTATGTTTATACTGTCAGTGTAAAGATGTGTTCTTATTTCAGCTCATATTAGCCAAGATTCACTGCAGTGATTCTTTTGAGAGGGTGTAATTCTATGGATCACTGTGATCCAGCCAAGCCTACTAGTAAAAGTCAAGAATTTTTGTCCTATATAAAATTAAATTGGATTAAAATTTAATGATTTGAGTATCCAACAGCAAGCAGAAGTACTGAATTATTTGCTCCATTTAATTTACTGTGACTCATTTGCTTGAGGAAAGATCAGGTTCTGGTGAACATATAGAAGAAGCAGGCTCTATGAATTGTTTCAATTTTCTCTATTACCTCTATCTTGTTTTAGTTTATCTGTACACAGCAATGCTTTACCCATCTCTAACTACAACTGACGAGTTTATGAGATGTCCATGTACAGGTTTAATCTGAAAGAGATGTTCATTTGCAATGTGTCCCGCAACTTGTGTTGGCCACAAGTTCTTTCTCTGCCTTAGCAGATTGAAGGCAGTTGACTCCGCTTACATGTAAGTTCAGTTTCCTTTGTCAAAGCAGTTTACCTATTATAGTCCTTTTGTGAATGAATTTAAAAGTACTCTTTTTGAATCAGGTGGTCTATTACAAAGGTGTACATAGCCAATGAAGAGTAATCACAATGTTATTTCAAATACAGCATTGGTAATGAGTTGTACTATGACCTCCTTTAAAGCTTGTACATAATAAAAGATACCTTGAAAAAGGTGCTCATAACTTCCTTCTGAAAGCACTGCTTACTTTCCAGAATATATATATATATTTCATAATATTAGTATGAAAACTGACACATTTAAATACAAATAAAAGAAAGTATAAAAGAAACAGCTCAATTTGTTAAATAAAAAGGACCAATTTTACATCCTCACTTTTCCAGTACTATTTGAATAAGGCACAGCTATGATGTGTGACTTTTAAGCAAAATTTTTTTATCACTCTCTAAAAAGATATATGGAGAAGCTGAAAGTTGGAAAAGCTTCTTACATCTTGATGTAAATGAGATTAGCTGGGATACATTTAGCTAGGTGAAAACAAGGGAGTTTCTAAACTCATCCCTCAACCTGCTGGTACTTTCAAATGAATACCTTTTTCCTGTTTCTGTTGCAGCTGGATGCAGCTGTGTTCCTCCCTTTTACGTGTGTGTGTATGTGTGCATATATTCATGTCATTTTGTTATTTTGGAGAAAGAAAGACAGGGTTCTGTTGATTCAGAAGCAGTTGGATAAATATTACTTTTTCTGAATACAACATCTGAATTCATCCTTCAGTGACCTCTTCAAAAACAGGCCACATGTTGACTTAACAGCAATATTTGTACTACATGCTTTATACTGTGCCAAGTAAGTCACCAAGGCACTCAGTACAAGTTTTGCTGTCCATACATCTGTTGTTTGCCAAGGTACATTTGGCATTAGCAAATCCAGGAGTCCTCAGTGGAGCTATGTAGCTGATTGCTCCGTACTGAGAGAAAAATGTCATGTGATTGGCAGGTCTCTTACATTTCTCAAAAAACAGACTGTGTTGGGGGCGGTAAAAGTTCTGTAAGAGCTACCAATTTAGGAGCTTGTTCTAATCATAATTACTGGAGTTTCAACTTGATACAACTCCATTTGGTTTGAAGGAATGGCTCATCACTATGCATGCAAAAAGGAACAGAGCTCAGAAGGAAAGTCATCAGACATCCGTGGCACAGTTATGAAGGGAGAAGTTGGAAGGAAGTTGTGAGCACTAAGCCAGACCATAAATAAATGTCAAAGGAAAACCATGGAAAGCTAAAAGATCCTTCTTTCATTTTGCCTAGTTGGGGAATATTTATTCTTAGCACCTGCTGACAGCACAGAAGAGGCATCTGTATCCAATTTGTGTTTTAAGTTCAGCAGGTGACATTGAGAACATTGTATAAACATATGTCAAAGAGATAGAGTTTAATTCCTATTATAAATATAGAATACTTAGGTTTCTAATGCTACCATGTGGTAAAGTTGACAAGAGTGCCCTGTTATTGAGGAATGTTAAAACACTTCAATTGTAATCCCTGTTTAAAATGAAAGTAAAGTTTCTTTTTTAATCACCTTTTCATTTTCAACTCTTTTCTGAGCATTTCTCAGAAGTCACACAAGAAAAATTTAGAGCAAACATGCTTTCTAGATTTATTCTGACCAAACTGTTTTGACCTTTAGTCATGTTTTCTCATACCTTGACTCCAACTGTCATCATGTGTACAGTAATCTTGCCAGAAAAAGATACTACTATAGAAATCGGAGAAAGAATGCTTTAGGTGTGGTTTCAGGTTGGGAACTATTTTTTTCCACAATCCGGAGTTAGTTTTAAATAATATAAAGTTACAGGTCAAGACCAAGAAATTGCCTGTGGTTTCTAGATGTTGGAGCATAGCTTAGCTACATCCTGACGCCATGTCAGGAGGAGACTCAAGTAAGCCCCATATCTATAAAAAGGAGGGATTTTTTGCATCCTCTGAATTCTTCTCACCTGTCAATAGGGAGATACTGTCAGAAATTTCTGTAATGGTTGCACAGACTGAAGGAATATTGTAAGCTGATTAAATAGTCTCAGGATAGCATTAATATTGTAATTGATGAGTATTTGTGAGGAATCAATAAACAAAGCCTTTGGACCCTGACACTCATTTCCAAGTCTGCCCAAAGGGTCATGCAAGAATCTGTGAATCTGGGGCCAGCATGGAATGCACTAGCAGAGATTTCCTGGCAAGTCCTCAAGCAGTAATTTACCATCCACTTTGATTATGATCATGATATTTTGTACAAAACTGAAATATTAGATGAAGAGTTCTCTCTTCAAGGAGGGAAGATAGATCTCTGTTATATTAAGGAAATACTTCTGGGTCATTCTTATTTTCAGTTTGGTAATATTAATTTTCCTGCTAAAAAATATAAAGTGCCCGAAATGTCCCTTTGTATTAGAAGGCTCCTTAATGTCTTGCAGTGGGTTCTCTCCCTCTCCCTCTCCCTCTCCCTCTCCCTCTCCCTCTCCCTCTCCCTCTCCCTCTCCCTCTCCCTCTCCCTCTCCCTCTCCCTCTCCCTCTCCCTCTCCCTCTCCCTCTCCCTCTCCCTCTCCCTCTCCCTCTCCCTCTCCCTCCATTCTTTTGCTTTTGCTTTTGCTTTTGCTTTTGCTTTCGCTTTCATTTTCTTTTTTTTTCTTTTTTTCTTTTTTTTTCTTTCTTTTTCTCTCTTTTTTTTTTTTTTTTTTTAATCTGGAAAATCTGAACGAATCCTCCCTTAAAGCCATATCCAGCTTAGAAAAAAAGGAGGAGTTTCATGTGATTAAAGCAGAAAAACTATGCATCTGCTGATCTGCTGGAATGTGATCAGATTCACATTTTCCTTGTAATTAATGAAAAGCTATAAGCAGAGTTTTAGAATCCATTTGCAGAACAGTAGAAAGAAATAGGATAATTTATGTTACTATTCCAGATATGGTATTCTACAATGTCATGTATGGGATCCATAAATGAGACAGTGAAACAGTGCTAAAATGCTAAAAATAATGACCCTGAGAAGCTAATAGCTTTTTTCTTTTTTCTGTTCAGAAAGTTTCCTCAACTTTTTAGTATTAATTTACAAATTTCCTGTCATTCTTTGTAATATAAAGCTACTTGTGTAACCCATAGGAAAATATCAAAATTTCTCTGCGTGCACCAAGTAGAGAACTTTGGGGCAGGATGCTGGGATGCCTCTGTGCCTCTATACTTAGTTCACACATACCTGGAAAGGGGAAACATTATATATGAACACTTTGTGCAAGCAGTTAGATAATGGGTCCTAGAAGAAAGTTGTTGAAGTGCATCCAGTGTATACACCATTCATAGATTTATTTATTTGTCTCCTGACTGGATGAGGCTGTGGTCCTTTCTTTTTTTTTTTTTTTTTTTTTTTTTTTTGAGGTAGGAAGGTAGGAGGATCTATAGCTCCAGCCAGTTTTGTTTTGCCAAAATTAGAAGTAAGATGCCATGATTTGACCTCAGGTGGTGTATAACGGTGCAGTGACAGGAGGGCATTATGTATGGTTCAAATGTACTGTGGGTAAGTGGTAAATTAGTAAATATTCTTTTCCCTTCATTCTATTTAAAAAGAAAACTAAACAAAACTAGACCAAACCAACACTAAACAAACAAACAAAAATGTTTTCTTCTAATTGTACTTTCTGTGGTCCAGGCCTTTTTTGCTCTTGCATTTGATTCCTTCCATTTTGAATTGTTGCTTACATGCCTGATGTTGCAGACTTAAGACTTATTCTTTCATGAGAAAATCTTTGCACATTGTATCTTAGATTAAAATTTCTAATAAAAAATGTCATAAGACACCCAAGGGAAAAATCCCTCTTTTTTTTTTTTTTTTTTTTTTTTCTGAAGTAAAACTATTATGAATCACTTCAATTATTATTTTAAATGAGGACTCTAAGCACTCTAGAATAAACAGTAACAATAGATATCAAATTAAATTCTTTCCCAATAGCTCTATTATTCTATCAATTCAAAACACTAGTGAAGAAATATAATGAAGAAATGCTTTATAAGTAGGTAGGTAACACCTCTGGTAAGCTGCAGTTCCTGATCTAAAAAGTCATGAATGCTTATTAATAGAGCTGATAAACATATTGAGACATCAAGAAAAGGCCAGAAAAAATTAAGACTGACACTTAAGAGCGATATTCCTAGGTGTCTTTTAATCTGTATGTCTTTAGGAAGAATGGTAAAAAAAGCAGAATAGAGATCTTATTTTTAGTATTAAAATTAGTTATTGTATTCAATTGCAAGTAGTATAATATGGTTGAGTTTGCACCTATATTTGAATACATTAATATTTGTGTTGCATAAGTGCATATTATGCACTTACGTGCATAAGTGTCCTGCGTGTAGGCATGTATATATATGCTAACATCATACATGTAGAGTGGGAATGTTACTTGCACAGACTTAAACAACTATTTTATAACTGATGCATTTCATTTATAAACACTTTAAACCATGTTTTTAATAAGGATTCATAACAATATGTTGCAATGAGTTGTTAGACTGAGAAGCAATTGAAAAGATTATCATATATTAGAAAGATCTCATTCTGATCAGGATCACTAACCAAGCCATAATCAAGAGCTAATTGTCTTTGATGCAGATTTAAAGGCAAGATGATAGAAGGTAGATAAAATTATACTTTTAAGGTATCCAGTAAAATTCTATTGCATAATTTCTCAGTCACCAAAAGTCCAATTCAGAAAGGTTCTGAAGGCAAGTTTTTTAAAGGTTTTAGATACTTTGAATCAATGACCTTTAAAAATCCTTATCAATCTAGTCTTAAGTACCTGTATTATTACTGATCTAAGTAAGAGAAAAAACTACCCAGCATTAGACTTGCACAAAGTTTAGTGGGTATGCAGGTATGTTCAAAAATATTTTTTTTCAGTAATAAAGAAGTGAAAATAAGAAAGATGGTGGAGAGGGTTGTAGCATTAACTTGTAATTCAGAAAAACTGTGTTCCAATCTCTCGTGTCATGCATCTCCCTAAGATCTAGAGCAACAAAAGCACTTAAATCAAAACTCTTAACTTTTACGTGCCTGGCCCTCAGACTAGAAAGCACTGTAATATCTAAAGATTCATGAAAGAGAGAAATTTTAACATCCTTGTTCATCAAGTTTTTTTAATCCAATCATAAGACATCCAACAAAAGAGTATAACCTCCTGCTTCTAAGCAGTCACATCTCAATCTCCTTTATCTTGAATTTAATATTGGTCATGAGAAGAGGATATACCTACAACTTCGGAAGGGAATTGATTGAAGAAGCATATAAACTCCAATTTACATGGAGCAAAGGCAAGAGAGGTTTTCAAAGCTGCACTGGTGAGATTGTTTTTAAGTGTGCATTTTGTGTCTAGGGAATTTAGGACAAACCAAAGCATGTCTAGGAGATGTAGGCATCCAAAAAACATCTAGACAAAGCTGTGTAGTATGATAGATCTCCTGAAAATAGGAGAGACCTAAGACCATTTATTGTGGACCTTCCCTTCAAAATTCTGATTGCTTGCTGACTCAATATGAAGAAAAGCATGACTAAGCAAGTGTGATCATCTCAAAAATGAAATAAAAGATTTTTTATTATTATTATTAATTATTATTATTAATTATTACTTTGCTTTTGGCAAGCATAGTAACAATGAAAGAAACCTGCTAAATTCAGATTTCCTTTTATATGGAAAAGATATGCTTTGTGACATATCACTTCGTGATTTTTTCTCAGCAAGGCCACCCAGTTTTCATTCCTTAAAGACTTTGAAAACGCTGCTAATTTCTTTCCTTCCATCTCCTGTATAAATGTGAAGATTTCTGGTTATGGTAGCACATAAACATGATCTGTTACTATAAATTCACTACCTTTAAAATCTTGGGAGGGTTTTGTTGTTGTTGTTGTTCTTATCTTTTGTTTAACATGTTTAAAACTAATTTATTCATAAGAATTCTAGGTACCTTCACTATTTACGCCAACATATTCATGGGAAAGCTACATAACAATTTCATCAATCTGATTTTGGCCCAGGAAAAATTCCCACAGTTACCTCTTCTCCCTAAAAGTTGGGAGGGTGGAGGAGGGGGAGAAGTACTAAATTTAAGCTTTAGAAGTAATTTTCTGATCTTTCAGCAATGAATTCATGTGAAATACGTAGACCTGATGATTATGGGAATAATGTGTATGTTTTTCCCATCCACCTAAACTGCCCTGGCTAACCAGTTTGCTTTGAACATTTTTACACTGCAGCACTCTGCTTGTGTAATATGTTGATAATATGTGCACCACAAGTGTTTAAAATCTAGAAAAGAATCTTAAAATGTAATTCAAATCTAGAAGTTTAAAATAGGTATTTGAAATTGAATGTCATTTCATTGTCTAAATGTTTTGGATGACTGCATTAATGTTGTACAGTGCTCAGGTAAAACTGATAAATGTGACCTATTTAATTAAAAATTGAGTTTAGAAGACGTTAATTTCTTTGAATTTTTAATAAATAAGGATGAAATTCTGAATTTCAAGGTAAACCAAACACAGTATAGATAATACTGATTATTTATTGCTGTCTGTTCAAGGAGACACAAGCAAGAACTTAGTATTTATTGCTCTTATCTCTTCATACACTGTAAATGTATGTGGAACAGTAAAATCAATATGGAAAGGGGGATAATAACATTTTTAGGGGATTGCTGTAGACTAATCATATAATTACTTTAGGTACTTTGGGTACCAAATTTTTTAGCAAACAATTATCTGAGACAGTTGTCTTTTAGTATTTTTGCAGTGACAAATGGTTTATTCATTGTTCCCAAAAGTATTATTCTCCAGTTCACTTGCTTATATCCATTAAGTAAAGGTGGGAACTTTTGCAAAATTTGGAAACTTGGAAACTTTAGAATTTCAGTACTGGAATCTTTGTGAAGATGAAACATTTGCTAAATAAATCTTAATTCCCCCAAATAATTTTGTATGTTTTGATGTTCCTGCCCTGAAGTGAAAATGGAGGTAGTTTTGTCAAGCAGAAGCTGAGGTTCTGTGAAAATGAAAAGTGGTGGTAAGACTGTTTCACCAGGAGTAGGGTAACAGAAGATAATGGCAAGAGTAATAGAGAGCCATACACTGCCATTATCTCTATGAGAGCTGTTTTTCCATAGTGAAATACATCACATCCACCCATAAAAAATCTTTCTCTACTTACATAGTACCTAATTGTATTTTAATTCATTCACTTTGGAAATGACATAACTGCCCTCTGGAAGAGATTATTCTAGTTTCAGGCTGATTATGCCAATACTTTCAGTCCTTCCCTGGATGTTCTGTGCCTTGCTGCTTTGCATTTCATTCAGCCTGCGCAGTTACCTGCCTCTGCTGCTTCACAGTCATCTTGATTACATGACACTTTAAATATTGTAACAGGCAGGATCATTTTATGATTCCTCTTGTGGCAAACCATATACCCATGGCAAAATAGCTGTATTTAGTCCCATTTGTAGGATATAAAATTCCTTCCCCTCTGAGCATCTCTAGTTCTCCAGGCAATATTATTTGGATTTTTCCTAGTTATCCTTTTATTTTTTTTATTTATCTTTTTTTTCCACTTATATCTGTTCTCTTCATTTCACAACTATTTCTGCTCCTAGTCTCTCCCTATATTATTTCCCAGTTTGGTGCTCGTTATTTACACAATAAACTAATTTTCTGCAAGAAGGCAGTTTGTTCCATTTCTGTAAAATGAAAAGTGTCTGGGACTTAGCTCGAATTGTGCCATTCCCTTAGGGAATTTCAATCTGAAATGAAGGAAAATGGAAAAGAAAATGGAAGCAGGGGTGAATCATGGCTTTAGACACTGGATGCTTACAGCTCAGTTTCTCCCCTTGTCTTTGTAACATTTTTTTTCCTGTTACAATTTCATTTTTATTCATAATCTGAGTTAAGTAATTCTGATAATTAGCAAAACTTGTAATTCTAACTTGTTATCATCGATACTGATCTCGCTGTGAATTTCTGAATATAATTCTTTTACCAGTCGCTTTTCCTGTGGCTATTTTCTAGGCATGTCTAAACAACTTCTTCAGTTCAAAGGGATTGAACTGCATATGAAACATTTAAATTCTGAGAAATAAGGTACTAAATGTCATTTAAAATAAAATGAAAATAAAATTTGAGACTTCAATCTTACAGCCTTTTATTTTGTTAATCTGTGTTGTCCTTATATATCATATTCTTTGATTTTTCTGGTGGAAGAAACAAACGAACAAAAATGATCTTCTGAAATTCTGGAAAATATATCTGTGGAATGCTAAAACAACAACAACAAGTGATAAATACATAAAATGCAAAAGCAAATGCCTTTATGATGCCATCATCCAAGACACAGAAACTGAAAAATGTGCTTGTTAAAAGCTATGAACTATGAAAAGATCACTTTTTGTATGCAACTTCTGGTTGTAGTAATTAAAATCTTGTTATTTCATGATCAGTAAAAGAATAGGGAAAAGAATGACTGTGTATAGCTACGCACATTCATCAGTGTTCTGACAGATCATACTACTTTCTGTACTATTTTTCTGTCTAAAAGAAAATCATGTACCTCACCTGATGCCTGATCTCCTGGGATCACACAGACCAGTGAGGTGCATAGGTGTCTGAAGTACAGTATAAAGTGAAAATACTGCATGTTAAGAATACCATTAAAAAGAAAAAAGGAAAAAAAAAAAAAAACTTTCATTCAGTTCTAATCTTGCTACCTTAGAAGCATGCATTCTCAAATCTCTGTATATCCAAGAGTATGACCTCAACAAAATTGTGTATCTTTGTGCTTTATATTATTGGAAGTCTCCTCCTGCACTGAGTGATACGTTTTAAATACAGAAATCATGGAATAATTAATCATTCATCTTTACTTTGTTTTCCACTTGTACATCTTAAGATGCATCCATCATACTGGGACTTTTCTCAGCACTGACTAGAAGTTATCAAATAGACACCATAATACATATATAGATGTCTACTTTTAGCAGAACATAAATCTTTAATATGTTGGAGAACATAAATATTTTATTAACTGTTTAGCCTACCAAGATTAATTTATATATATATATATATATATATATATAAAGAACTTGTAGTGATTGATGTCTTTATGGACCTATTGCTGAAAATGTAAGTTCAAACTTTGACCTCAGTTGTGTTCAGGTAAAATTGAGAAAGAGAAAACAACTCCATGTACCAATGGTATTCCTCCAGATTTAAAGCAGTGCTATTGAAAAATGAGTTTAGCCTACAATTGCTTTTTACCTTGAATTAGAAATGTTCAACCACTGATGATGTTTCTGTTTGAATTATCATTTTATCTTAGATATGTAATTTTATTATATTAGATCATCATGAATGTCACACGCTGTTTACTCCTGTGAAAGACATATCTTTTCAGCAAGCCACTATTTTAATATATTTTTTTCATCACCTTCCAATCTCTAAATGACAGTAATTCTATTGCATTTAGGAGAAGGGAAGATGGATTTGTTCCTGGTCCTCAAGCATTTATTTCTGCATACTGGTCTTCCAAGCGATGCTCTTGAAAATAGGAGCAAGAATATAGCAGCAATCAACCTGGAAAACAATGTACAATCACCTGAAGTGTCTGAACCCAGGGCTAAAATGAAGGGCCCAGGCCTAATTCTTCAGGAAATGTGCTGTTTTGTCTTGGACTTGAAGCAGCAAACATAAAGTATATTTTATATGAACACATCAATGCAGACTGCATTCTGTCTCAAAAACGTGGGCTGCTTTATCTAAGAAAAAAGGCTTTGTTTTCTGTTTGAAAAAGACAACGAGAATTTTGGATGGAAACTGAGATGAGAACAGTAAGCCGTATCAGTAACAGTGCTGATCACAGCTGAAGTGTATGTTACCAAGGTGACCACACTTACAGACTCATGCTGAACTCATCAGTAATCAAGAGTTTAACTAGCAACATCTCTAAAAGTTACATCTCTGCCTTGGCTAAAATATAAAAGTTTTGTGGAGCTTCTCCTTGACCCACAACTTTTCCCCAGAACTATTCAGAAATGTATGGCTGAAATCTTGCATCTGGGCCAGGACAATCCCAAGCACAAATGTAGGCTGGGTGGAGAATGGATTGAGAGCAGCCCTGAGGAGAAGGTGGATGAGAAGCTCAACAGGAGCCGGCAATGTGTGTTTGCAGCCTGGAAAACCAACCATATCCTGGGCTGCATCAAAAGAAGTGTGTCCAGCAGGGCGAGGGAGGTTATTCTCCCTTCCCCCTCTACTCTGCTCTCATGAGAGAGTGCTTGGAGTACTGCATTCAGCTCTGAGGCCCCCAGCACAAGGACACGGAAGTATTAGAACAAGTCCAGAGGAGGGCCACAAAGATGATCAAGGGGCTGGAGAACCTCTTCTATGAAGACAGGTTGAGGGACTTGGGGAAGAGAAGGCTACTTCATTGCAGTCTCCCAGTACCCACAGGGGGACTACAAGAAAGCAGGAGAGGGACTCTGTCAGGGAGTGTAATGATAGAACAAGGAGTAATAGTTTTAAAGTAAAAAAAAGAAAAAAGAAAAAAAAGGTAGATTTATGTTAGGTATAAGGAAGAAATTCTTCTCTATGAGGGTGGTGGTGGCGCATTGGAACAGGTTGCCCAGAGAAGCTGTGGATGCCCCATCCTTGGAAGTGTTCAAGGTCAGGCTGGATGGGGCTTTGAGCAACATGGTCTGGTGGATGGCATCTCTGTCCATGGCAAGGGGGTTGGAGCTAGATGATCTTTAAGGTTCCTTCCAACCCAAACCATTCTGCGATTCTATGATTTGACTTCCACAGTAGTAGCCAGTTGATCCTTCTGTGCTGCACAGAAAACCACCAGGAGTTTAGACTCACCAGTTCTGGTAAATGTGAAAATCATCAAGCCTTATGTGTTCAAATGTGATAATGCTAGAGGTCACACAGTCCACATCCTCAGTGTCACATTATGAAACACACATCCTTTGGGAGAGGCCTAGAATGGTTGCTCAGTTAGTCCTGGTGAAAATACTCCTGCGTGTACCACAAGGACTCCCAAAATTTTTGCATCTTTCTGTACCATTGCTGCTACAGTCACAAATATGTTTAACGAATGATGTGTACAAATGAAAAAAAAAATCAAAGCAAAATCAAATACAAGAAGATGCTGTTAGTGAGCTAAGTGGAAAGTTGCTGTAATAGTCATATTGACTTTGTCAAAGCTGTTTCATGGAATATATTTTGTAGTAGATTCTGCCAGGAGTTAAGGAATCAAGCGCACAGGGGCTTTACAGGTCAATGGGAAATCATTCCTGGGTAGTAAAAATGGGTAGTAAGAAAGCTAAGAAAAATGATTGGGTTCTTTAAGATATCACGTAATTTCTTGTTCCTCATCCAATTGAATCTCTTGGTGTCTAAATTATTGCCTTAACTACTTTCAGACATACACTGAGAAATCAATGTGTTTTTTTTTTTTTTTGATTTTTTCAGTGGATAGCATATATTAAAAAGAGATAGTGTTTGAAAATCACTCAGTGATCACAAGAAAATTAACCACTGTGATGTCACATCAAGAAAAACAACAACAATAATTTTCTAACTGTCTTTTCTAGTCCAGGAATATCTACAGTAGCTTATCACATATAAATTCAGCTTTGAGGGATGGAAGGTAGTTTGGGGCATTTTTCAGGGTAGGTATAATTACATTTTTATGAATCCATATTTTCTTGACAAGAAGATTTATTTGCATTTGGTTTGTACTGGGATATAGACTGTGGTATATTCATGTGGTATCAGGAAACAGTTTGAGAGACAAACCTCAAAAAAAAAAAAAAAAAATACCAGTCAAAACAGAGATGAAAAAAGCAGAAGGACAGGAAAAGATCATGCAAAAACTTGATTACCCTGAGAGAGAACTCATTCTCTTGCTAACTCTGAGTGATCCTATACAGCAGTGCTTTAGAAGAGTAAGAAATTAATTCAATTTGATATTGAATTTTGTCCTATCTTTTCTCTTAAATTTGATATGGATTAGAGATATGCCATTCATGTGTCTGAGTTTTTCTGCTATGGGCTAGCTGAACAAACCACAAGAGACTGAGCAAGAAATTATTTAATGATACAGGTGTCTGACAATAGCTAGGATACCAGATTCACAGAGCAAGTAGTAATAAATAAATAAACAAATAAATAAAGTTTTGGGTTTGGTTCATTGGTGAAGTTATACATTAAAATTACCTTGGACCCAATTATTTTAAGGTGAAACTGAAACAATATTTCAGTTTTCTTACCCAAACAAAAAACTGGAAGAAATTCACTCTTGATCATATAAAATTCATTTGACTATATCAAAAGGTTCTGTTTAACTTTCATGAAGCCTTTTATTTAAAGATAAAAAATAATAAAAAATAGCTATGTTTAATTTTATTTCACTAAATAATAAAACTAAGAACAAAATATAATAAAATGCAAATAATAAGGCTAACCAATATACCAACATAGCTACGGTATGCAAATACATTTTAACTTTCTTGCATTTTTTCTCCAGGTTGTCTTAATTGAAATAATCTGACTAATTCAACATAAATTCACAAACAGTCTTTGTTACCCAAAAATGCATTTTATAGTCAAACTATGTCACCTGACACTTTTTATTCACTGTCTTCAAAAATACATTTTCAAAATGTACCCGTCTTTCAATCTATAAAAATAATTGCAAGATCAAGCAGGTGGCAATTTGTAACTACTACTCCTGATTCTCTAGAATTTGCATATATCCTAGTCTCTTGATCAACTAATCTGTTCTTATCTGCAAACCATCTGTTTGTTTCCTCCATTTCTTTTTCCATTTGGATAATAGGCATCCTTAGATATGCTTGTTCAGTGCTTAACATGAACTGGCCTTTCTTGGCAAAAGTTTCTACTTACAAATTCTACTCACAACTATTTAAAATATAAATAATTATAACAGTAACTGTGGCAGTGCACTGTGCAGCAAAGGACTCTTCGTGTTTTCAAATCTTTTCACTAATAGAAAAGTGCAACTTGCTGAAGTCCCATAGCTTTATGTAAAAAGAGCTTTTGGAACATTGTTTTCATTCAATAATGTTCCTTTTTTGGATAGGCTTGAAACTAGTGCTGTCTGCCTGTCTATCCATCTTCAATTAATTTACTGTCAATTATGGGCACAGTAGAAATAAACGTCATAGGCAAGAAGTCTCTGCAGACAGACAGCATCTTAAATGTCCTGCCTTGAAGGACAGAAACCTAATAAAATCCTAAATATTGATTGAAAATCTTAACAGCGAAGTGGAAAACCTAGAAGACCAAAAGAAGTAGTTTGGATTTATACTTTGTGCTGTTTTAATACAAGATGAACTCCTGGCCTTACATGTGTATGAGTTTGCAGACAGTGATAACCATTGAAGCAATTCCATAAAAAGAACATTTAATAAGAGAACATAAATGTCATTCAAAATGTTTGCTTTTATTATTAGGGTTAATGTTGATCTAGACATAGGAGCTAAAAATCCCTGAAAAAGATCTTATATACTGGAAAACTGCAGTAGAAAGGGAGAAAGGACTTTAACTTGACACCATATCATTTTGAATAGTAATAGTTTTTGTGATGATTGCCAAGTTGGGATTCCCATGAAACTCATCAGCATTTTTATAATGTCTTATTAACCTTGTTTGCTGAAATTGTGTTGCTGGCCAAATTAGATATGATGCTAGAAATTTCTTTGGGGACTCTAGAAGTGCTGGGATATGTACATTTGCTGCAGTTTAATAGAAATAATGAATATTCTCTTCTTATGAACAACATCTCCTGATGATGAGTGCTAAAAATGAATTATTTTTAGCATAATGGAGCTCCTTGAGAACGTCAGGAAAATGTGTCCTTTCCAATAATTTCCATGTTTTATGCCTCCCAGTACTAATATAAATCTCCTTGAGAACTAGATAATCTGGCACTATGGGTACTTCCAGGCTTTTCACTGTTGAAAACTCTGAGGATTTTTTTGTTTTTGTTGTTAATGATCAATTCTGTTTTGGCTCTCATTAGAGGTACAGTTTAATGGTTGAGCAATGTAAATTTTTATTTTTTCTGTTTGTCATTGCATAGCATTACAGTTTAATCATATATAAATTGTAGAATTTAGTATGTTTCTTTGGATTTCAGAGCAACATAATCCTATTTTTCTAGCACTCTGTACACACACAGAGTACAAACACAGGATGTGAAAACAATCGTTGCATCATAGAGATGGCAATGGGATGCATTCCTGTCCTACAGGTAAAAACTAATAGATCATTGTTAAAGAGCTAACAGATGGTGCATGTGAGAAACAAAAATTTAAAAAAGAAAGCAAGGAAATCTTGAAAAATAATCAAGGAAGGTAAATAGCTGTCTATCTCACTTACTCAACTCTGTACATTATATGGTGTTAACATTGTTTTGCAGTTGAGAATAGGAGATTTTAAATACTCTCTCCTGTGATGCAGACTCACTGAACTCAGTTATTTTAAACATAAAATGTCAGGTCACTTCAGAAAGGGAAGCTATGCAATGAACTGATTTCATTCCCTGCTACTGGTATCAGGGAATATTTGGCATAGAAAATACCAGGATCATTTTGAGGTCCCTCAATGTTTTAGAATTAGAAACATGAACACTACTACTCATTAATAACCTTTATTTGTATATTTTCCTTTTATTTCTTTCATCCCATTATTTTGACAATCACTCACAACACAAATAAATAAATAAAATTCTCTCAAATACTTTTCAGATTCATATACATTTTAAAACAGCAATGCTTCAGTCATAGTAACAACACTTCTGAGGATCACTTCAAAATGATGGTGTTTTCTTTCAGCTGAGAATGCAGACTACAATATTTTCTTCTAAGATGTTACAGTGCTGCAAATTTAGAACATGGAGGGAGCTATGGCATGTTTAAAAAACAGGATGGAATAAAGCACACACTCACATACGTTAGTTTGTGTTTATATGCATTGTAAATTTAGATGTTCATTGCAATCTTTTTCTGAGGAGAGCTTATTTTCACCCATATGTCTGTTTTTCAAACTTTTCTTATCTTTTTTTTTTTTTGATTAAATCTCTCTCTGAGAAGAGTATGTTCATTATAGACTAGGCTTTTGTTGTTCTATTATTATGTGACACTTAGGAATAACAAGTGGTCAATTATATTTTGCATAGCGTCATCAGAAAGGAAATTCAATTTACCTGCTTCTTCTCTCATCATAGTACAAAGGACATTTCCTAACCCTAGTGACACTTTAATTAGCATGATGGTGGAAAACAATATTTTCCATCATTAGGTAGTTTAGGGGCTTCAGCCTGTAAATCATGATTTTCTATTATATTTGGAATAGGTTAGATAATATTTTCCTCGTGACCCACTGAGGAAGGCAAGTCTTTCACAAGCTTGAAACCTATCCTAAAGAATTTTATACAAAACAGTTTTATTTATAATATCAGAATATATATATTCAATATTAAATGTCTCATATTTCAAATACAGAGGAAGTAATGTTTTGGAGATTCCATTCACAAAACAGATTGTTCCTGGGTTTTATTTTGTTTTATTCAATTGTTTATGCTTCCTTTTAATTGTCAAAAGCATTTATACCCTGTGATCAGTCCTTTGAGATATACATTCGATCTCATTCAAAAAGTATAAAAGACAAATTGGATTTTGAGTTGTTTGGCTTTAGGTAATCTTTATTGCTTCAGTGCAAGATGAGTAGTTTCTTTGAGCTATTTTGCATATAAGACATAAAAGAAGAGAGTCCAAGACAGAGAATAAGAGATGGGGAAACCACTCAAAATGTGAGTCGCTGCATAGCCAGTACTGGTGGACTCAATAGTTGTTATTTCTTAAATTGCTTCATTGCTTTCACTGATTAAAAAAATCAGTACTTTGTTGCAACTGAATTCATAGACCCACATATTGTTAGGAAATTAGAAATGGTTCTGATGGACAAGCATAAAAGACCGACACATCACACTAGTTTCAAACTTCAAAACACCTCTTTAATGAATTGATATTCAATGGTACACATTGACAGTCACTATCAACTGTTATTGCTATATACACAAAACAATTGCTCCTTAAATAATCTATCCTAAATTAGCAGTGTGTACACAGTAACACAAAACTCACACCTTTCTAGCTAGCACAAATGTGTATGGTCTGTGATGGTCCCTAGTTACTTAGATCAAAGCTATCAGGTTTGGGAACTCATGAAATAGGGAAGCCAGGAAATGAGTGGGCTGTGTTTGTTCTTCCCTTCCATTCCTCACTCATGCTTTTTGCTGGTCTGAACCTCCCCCAGAAGAAAGGGGGTGATCTCATCTGCTCTTGACATCTTATTTCTTCTGTCATCCTATTCTGCAGGAATTTTCTGGTCTCATCAGAAATCTTTCCCACTTGTTTTGCAGACTTCTTTGATTTTACCAGACATATCTCCTGTCTGCTCTACATCTTTCATTCTTATTTTGCAGATTTTACTACTTTCAGATTTTCTTCTGCACTTTTGGCAACAATACCATAAGCCTCCATCTGCCTACTTGTGGATAGGGCTATTATTTATACATTTAAGCTTATTAGTACTACAAACTGCTATTAGCAGTATTTCAACATTACAAATCGCACATACAGTGTCAATGGTTTTGCTGGTTTAATGTGCTACTACCTGGGTTCAAGGCAAACTGTGCTAATCTTACTTGTTCTTTTTTGGTGCCTCTGCTTTGTCTCCAGTTAGAGATTCCTTTAACAAAGAGGGAGTGCTTCTCTATTCAGTACAAACAAAATTTCATTCTCAAATAGAGTGATGGAAAAATGAGTTGAAATAAAAACTGGCTACACAGCTACAAGCAAACGCTATTCCATACAATGTAAGACTTGTATGGCTGATGCTGTCGTTTATGGACTGACTGGGTTAGGTGAAATTTAATAAGTACATTAGGCTGAGGTAAACATCTGATTATATTTGATTTGTTAGAAAAATAACTCAGAAAAAAACAACAACACAGCAGTTAATGGACAGGCATTCTAATAATAAGTCATGTTAAACTTTTCATGAAGGACATAAACAATTAAATATCACCCTTTCAAAAGGTTTCAGTTTGACAGTCTTTGTATCCTTTTCAACTCAGGTAATGATTAATAGGGTCTGAGATCACATGGAAATTCTTTTTTCACTGACTGCCAAGAATATATGCATGAAAGCTGTCTTCTATGAAGATCTGCTACTGCTCTGAATTAGCTGCTAGATTGGTGGATTTGTAGTTGCCCATCTCCTTTCTGTCATAGATTTTTTTTTGCACAAGATTCGGGATTTTGACCATAAATCACCAATCATATCAGTAGATGTATAAGACAGCTATAAAACGTCATGTCCAACAAATGATGTCAGCACTAGGATATGTGATATCATATTTGCATTGGTTAGCTCTGAAGACACTGAAAAATCCATGTTGGAGTCAAGAATTTAAATATGATTGTGCTAACAGAATAGACTATTTCCAAAAGTGCTCTCTCTCTAATAGTTTTTCTAATCTATCTTTTTATACAGTAGCAAAACAATGTACTGCTGTGCTGTTTTGTAAGGGTGTGGCACAGAAAGGGTAGACTGAACAGGAGAGAAAAATCAGACCTGGAGAATCTCAGGTCTCTATGCAATCAATAGGGAAATGTGTGCAGCCCCTCCAAACCCAACCTGTGGAAACTACCCAGAAATATATTGTCTGCAACATGCTATTATAAATAAAGGTGCAGCAGTACTCCAATTTTGTTCTTTTGTATTGTTCTTCTGCATGTCTTTTCTTAATGACATGCACATGCATTATTTCTATTTAAAAATGGGAAACTGAGGCATGAGATCAGCTTAGTGATTTGTTCATGAGCACACAGAAAGCTCAGAAGTACACCAGGGACTAAATTCAGAACTCTATCTAACCAAACTAACCAGCCCAGTGCTTTTAGGACCTTACAGTGAACCCATTTGCTCATTTGGCCATTACTGTTATTGTAACTACTGGCCATACTGTTGAGATCAAGATCCCATCTAGTAAAATACCTTATGTCTTCACCATGCCATAATGGACACACGGAGAAGAATGAGAACAGGGCAAATATATTTCCCCCCCAGCAGCTGCTCTTGGTTCTTGATCCAGCTGTTGCTTGCCTGTTAAGTAACCCATAGAGTAGCTGTCTCTCCCATGTACTTGCCCAACAGCACATTGAAACATGAATTTCTTGTTTTCACCCGGCTCACCTCCGGTTGGTTTCATTGTGGATCCTACACCATTTAATTCTTGTAGTGGAAAAAACCAATGAGTAGCTGACACTAAATGTCCTTTCTGTGCCATCCATAAATCTGTAGATCATTTCAGTCCTCTCTTATCTCAATGACTATACTTCATTCTCTCTCTTGCTAGGATGATAAAAGTTAAAATAACTGAAGTTCATCATGTCATGCAAAATAGCATGCATCTAAAGGCAAGTGGAAACCAGACACCACCTAGGCCATGATTTTGTTCATACTAACAGAAAACAATGTAATTTACATTTGCTTTTTTTTTTTTCCCTCCTCCAGCATCATCTCTAATTTGACTGAATTCAGTAACTATTTTTCATTTATCTAATTATTTTCTCAAGCTCTGAGTTACCTGAGAGACAATATAGTCTGTCTGATAAAAAAAAAAAAAAAGAAAAGTTCTTCCCTCTAACTTCTAATGCTAATGGATCTTTTATTTCCCGTCTGTTAAACATCAGCAGATGGAAAAATATAATCTAAGGATGACAATAAAAACCCTAAACACTTAAATGGCCTTCAAAAGGAATTTGAAACTAAAAGGATGGAAGTTGATCTGCATATGGTACATGCTGATGAAGGTCCTCAGAAAGATAAGGAGCTATGCCAGTTTAACAGTAAGTGAGGTTTCATTGTTTTACTGTGCCTATAGGTAGTTGATAAACTCTCCTGCCTTGTGTTGTTTCTCTTGAGCATCATCCCAGCTGCCAGATAAATGGCCAGCAATCTATTTGGACAAGAAATTAAGTTCCATTAATGGGAATGTATGTGTTTTTTCTCTGTCTTGATGTAAAAAATAACTCATAATAACTATGGGACCTCTGAGCAGTTCTTAGAGATATTTCACACTCTCATTTTGTTAGCTGTTGAAATTAAATGATTCCTTTTTAAGTAATTGTATGAACTATGTTTTGTAAGAATTCTAAGGATAAATCACGTGATGATTTTATCATTGAAACGACAATTTTATTGATCTTGTTTTCTAATAATAAATTGTTTTATATTTCACTTCAGTTCTCCAGTGAATTCTGTTTTGCCCTTCACCTAACACATTAAATGAGAAATAGCTTCTACCTGTAATGAACAGCTGTGATTCATTTCATCAGGCAGTTTATCACTAAAATCAAACTGCAGCCTAACAAACTGTGGAGTCTGCAGAAACCAATGTGGAGTCTGCAGAAACCAATATAGTGTTTGTATGCACTAAAAAACATCCCAGGAAGATCCATAAACCACGTGTTCTCAATTGAAATCTCATGGCAATCCAAAGCTGGTATCTTGCCATCCTACTGACAAACAAATGAAACAGAAACAAAAACAAAAACGAGAAACCCAGGTGAAATAGGGTTCATCTCACCTGATGACCCTCTACCAGCAAGGCGTCTAGTGCTCATCTGTTTTCAATGGATCTCACAAGTACTTCCAGCAAATGTGTCACAAAACTTGAGGAGGTGGGTGTCTGAAATGAAAGAGTTCAGTTGATTTCATGAGTTTTATTTCTCTCCACTGACTAAAGAGGAGTTTGCATGACTAAAGTAGATTAATGTCCAATTTTTATATCACTCATGTTAGGATGTGTTGCATTTCTTTGTTTAGTGGTTGTGGGCTAGCATGGGAAAATAGACAGAGCTGACATGTTAGGCAAAGATTTCTACTTCTACTGATTGGTGCAAATGCAGCCAAATTCACGGAGAAAGGAAACGTTAGTGAAATTATGATTTACAATGATGCAAATTTTTGTTGTAGGTAGCAGAGATTAAAACAGTGTATGAAAAAATTGCAGAAGGACTTTAAAAGATTACCATTTTGGCAAGTAAATGGCAGATGAAACTCATGGTTGGTCAATGTCAAGAAGTGAAAATAGAGAAAGAAAATAGCCCTGGATTTATACAGAAAACGGTGAATCCATTTTTTCTTATTAGAAAATTTCTTATTAGAAAATAAGACAGATTCTAACATATACATCCACAGCAAAACAACAGTCCTACTCCTTTGATACTGAACCTAGAGAAATGATATACCAAAACTGGGAAAGGTTCAGTGAAGTACAACAAGGATGATGAAAGACTTAGAATTGCTTCCGTGTGTGAACCAAATGGATAGGAAAGGACTGTTTAACCTGGAAAAAAATATCACCAGTGTCCTTGTCTACATACAAGAGAATTATGAGGCCTTGATAGGCATTTGTCAACTGTTAAAATCTTGCAGTGAAGCTAAGGATTAGCCCAAGACTGGCACTATGAATTTATAGCATTAAACTGTCTTTTTATTCAAGCAAAATTTGAATAAAGTAGGAGCTCTTTTTCTGTAATTGCTATTCATATTCATATTAGATTGAATGAAATAGTGATAGGAAACTGAGGACATATGAAAAGCAACAGTAATATCTCATCCTATTTTTCCCTTCTGCACAGGAAAAATGAACATATGAACAATATGGAAAGTCAGGCAGATGTCAGGTGAGCCTGAAAACTGTGTGTTTTCATGTAAGAGTTTCATGTGTTTATAGTAAGTGCCTGTAACTTTACATATTTAATTGAAACAACATTATTCTTAAGCTATTATAACATAAAGCACTAAGCAAGCATCTTAATACCACCCGAAAGAGATCAACTCCCTTACAAAACTTTTACCTTAAACAAAATCAAGAAAACAGAACTTACTAGCACCTACCTGAAACTAAAAGCTGCAAAATTAAGACAGGTATAAAATGGTGCCAAAACTGAGAGCAGCTGGGTTGTTCAAACAACATTTTAATAGAAAATAAATAAATAAATGAGAGGGTTGCTGTTTCCCTTAGTGCAGTAGTAACCATAGAAACCAAACCCAGGGGTTATTTTCATTCAGAAACCGTTTTTGTGGCAAAGCAAGGAATTCGCTGAACAAATTGATGGGTTTGATCCTCCAAAGTGCAGCTGCAGCTCAGCTTGTGTTTGTTCCAAATGTGAGCAGGCGCCTACAAGCCCTGCATAGCTATCAAACAATACTTGGAGGAGAAAAAATAGTGAAGAAAAGGGGTCCTGAGGCCTTTCTTTTGCCTTTCTAATACAGTCTTGTGTGTGTCAAAATACATTGCTTATATGGAAAGTAAATCCTAATCACAGATTCAACACATTTTATGCCTAGGCCTAAAGTTGACTCTTAGGCAGAAAATATATGGAAAACTGGGTTTGGCTGTGAACTTTGATCATGCCATTCTTAGTTAGAATTACTTGAGTTAGCCAGGAATTTAATTAGACTTATAAAGTGCCAACTAATTTTAGCATTGTAGAAATTCACAATTAATTAGCTGAAAATCTTCTCTTATGAAACATAAATCCTCTTCCTATTCTGTTTTATGTAGTGAATAAAACATTGTTCCATTCATTTCTTTTTGATCTCCTGAAAGATGTAAAGCTGTACATTAGATCATAAAATAGACTGATGAGTTTTCTCCTAAAATCTACAATCCACATTATTATTGATTGAGGCATTAACTGATACTTCTATTACGTTTCTGTAAGATTATATTCAGTACTACAATCCTATATCCAACGAATTATTCTATCCTCTTTAGTTATTTAAAAAAATATTACTTTCAATAAACCACTGAATGTCACTTCTTGTTAATTAGTTTCAATGACTAGAATATATTCTAATATCAAGGAATTCTATACATATAATATTAGATTAAAAAAATAAATATAGTGTTTGCATATAGTTTTATAAATTATTTATCAAAAATTTAGGTGACTTAATGTAATAGCTAAGGTAACAAGTTATAATACAACATGCTTTGCACCTTATGAAGTTATAATTTACTCACAGGAATAAAAAATACAATTTTTGTTCTGTGTCTATTTATGAACAGATGTTTCTTTGTCTTTTTATCAAATCCAGTTTATTGATAGAGGTGCACACATAAGCTATTGTAATAATTGGCAATAATCTATTTTTTCTTTGAAAACTTGCTAAATTACATTAAAATGTCTTTGTTAAACAGAAAATTGCAAGAACCCCTATATTAAATACTTCTAATTAAAAATTTGGAGGAACTGTTTTAGTGTAAAGGAATAATTTAGTACTTTGTAGTGGTAAGGGATGTAAAATTGACCCAAGTATATTGTAATCTCAAGGGCATCCAGAAAAAATGAGATTGAAACATTTAAGACAGTCATAAACCTAAGCACACAGCAGTTTTTGCCTGTACAGAGCTGATGGAAAACAAAGCTACCTATTCAAGACAGTCTGTGTCTATGGCTTGACAAGGTGATAAATCTGTATCTAGGGTACTTGGTAGCATATGAAAAAGTTCAACAGTCCAGTGACATGAAGGACTGAGTCCATCCAAATTCTTTTTACAGCTTTAGACTTGGTGAAAAATTTGAAAGGGTAACCTTGTCCCTCGATATCTCTACAAGTCTGTCTGACGTGGTAAGTGATCAGATCAGTAATAACATAACGCCCTGACTGAATTGTATGTGTTCTGGCTAACCTAACAGATACGTTATGTTGACTCACAACTGGTGAGTTTAGTGCATTCTTCAATGGGGTATTATACCTCACAGATCTCATATAACTCTGGTATAAACAGAAGGAAACAACAAGTGTGATAACATGCTTCAATGACCCTAGCTAAGCGAGTCTAGCTCCAATGCAGAAAGCTACCTCCAAGATTATGTGGTAAAGAATAAGGATGATAGAACAGCACAGTAAATGAGATAAAACATACAGCCTATTATAGCTCAAATGACTTATGTCCAATGCAATGTTAGAATATATCCTTTCTTGTGTACCCTGGTGGGACAATTCAAGCTTAAAATGCTACTTAAGTCACAAGAATTTTTGCATGTGAATGCAGATGAGTTTGACACAAAACTCAACTAAATTGTTAATAAAAGAAAAATTTTTATTTCGGTTTATTTAAATGCTACACCTTCTTTGTCATCCCAAACTTAAAAGCAGTACAACAAGCCATTCCAGTTTATAAAATATGTATTGCTTTCTCAAGTGAGATCATAGGCAAAACGCCAACAGACTTCATCAGAACCAAGATTTCATCCATACTGCCCCATAATTTACCCTTTAGCTTTAAGCATAGCTGAAATCTTTAAGGGCTAAATCTTGACTTAGGAAATTTAATGGCAAAGCTCCCATAAACATCATGCATAAATAAATAAATAAATGCATAAATAAATAAATGCAAGACTTAAAAGTTCAAGCAGAAAATGCTGGGTGACCCATCAGTGAATGTCAGATTAAATCCAGACTTGGGAAAATTGGAGAATATAGGTAATGAGGACTATTAGGGGAAAAAAGAAAAAGGAAAAAGAAGAAACAACAACAAAAACAACACTCAAATGAAATGACAGACACTTATATAGCAGATTAGTGGTAAAGGTATTTAAATGTTCTTTTTTTCCCTAGCATAGCACACGCAATTTTCATAATAGTATGTTTTCACCTCTCCTGTAACCAGTAGTTTTCTATCCAGTTGTGGGAGGAAAGGTGTACTTAGAACAGTCTAGACAGTATAGTTCTGTGTGATAAGAGCATAATATTGCAAATTAATGTCTATCTGCCTCTCAGAGGAGGTTTCTATTTGGGAGAGAGCTGCTGAATAGATCTGTCATCATAATATAGCTATAGCATCCAGTGCTTTCTCCTGCAGGAAGTGGCTGAATTGTGTTTCCCATTTAACATGTTAAAAAAAAAATCATCAAAGAAGCAGGTGGAGTAACTTACTAAATAGTGCAAAAGCAAATAGGTAGATTAAACACTACACAAGGCCTACGGTATGGGAGGGGTAACTCAGATGAGACTGGTGCAAGTCCTTGCCCTGCAGAAATAATGGCAAAAACCTCATTTTTAGAAAGACAAAGATTTCACATCAATCTCTGTGAACAAAACAGGGCTAGAGTATAATTCTCTCTTTAAAAGTAACTCAAGGGAATGAGACACAAATAGAACCTAGACCTTGCACCAGATCTGCTAAATTCACATGAACTGTAAAGTAAGGGGCACTGTTCTGGTCACGAGCATATATTTGCTGTTAGGGAGATGGAATATTTTTGGCTTTGAACTACCTTGTAAGTTAAGCAAATATATATACTTTCAGGAGTTTCTTGTTTGCTTGACTTTTCATTGCATCTGCAGTTAACTAGGGTCATCCTGCACCATCAGTTCAGAACATATTTCATTGTGTAATGTCTTCAATGTCTTTGATGTACATTATATTACAAAAACTGATTTTATGCTATAGGTGCTAAGCTAACAGACTTTTTTTTTTTTTTATAAGATGCTACACACTTAGATTTGTAGTTGGCATAATTTAAGCTTATTACTTTTGGTTAATACTGCATATTACATTAGATTTTAGTAGGAAGATTTTTCGTTTACTCTTTTTTTTTTTTTCCATGTGTTTGTCCTCTCTCCAAATATTTTTAATTTGTTGCAGTAGTGACACAGGAATAAATAACACAAAATTCGATCCTTACTTTTTTAATGTTATATATATACATATATATATAAAACTTCTATTATACTTTCTTATTTTCCACTGTATTGGGAAACTGCAGCTTGTCTTAGTTTCGGAGCAGACATTTAAGGAAACCTTATTATTTATGTTATTTAAACTACAGTCAGATGAGCAGGGCTCCATATTATTTAGGCCAACTGTTTAATTAGCAAAAAACACACTGGAAAAAAAAATAATAAAAAAAAGTAAATCCTTGATGCTTGTTCTGAAAAATATAGAATGTATCACTTGTTATCTGATATGATAAGATATCCCCTAGTGGTATTAAACTCCGTAACCTAACAACCTCCATTACTTATAAAACAGATGTTTAAACTTCTTGATGCACACAAGTGTATGTAGAGTCACATCGTTTTAAATCTAATTAGTGTTTAATAAGCCATTGAAAAAGTTGTCATTCAGCTCTTACAAATTAATCCTGATCTCTTAACACATGCTGATATTTTGAAACAGTAATTATTCTGAAACAAAAAAGAGGTCTGAGTTAGTCTGAATTAACATAAACAGCTCCCATGATTATTTTATGTGCTTCCAGCAGAGAGGTGTTAGAAGTCTCCTCATGACTTGATAGGAAAAACTCTCTAACAGAAGGATTAAAAATGTGTCTGCATGATAGTCAGCATTTCTCAATAAAACACAATTAATACAGATCAGAATGGAAGCAAGAAGTATGGAACTTTCAGAATGACAGTATGGCTAGAGTAATGTACCTTTTTTGTTAGCAAATTACATGCAAACTGAGCCTCGTATCTGCTAATAAACCTGGGTTCTTTCCAGCTCACATACTGGCAATTAAGACTGTGCTGGAAATAATTGACAATTCTGTTAGTGATGCATGTGTCAGAAGGGAATCCAGTTGGTTTCCCGGAGTTGGACTGGCTATATGCTACCAGCAATAACAGTAAATATACATATTCATACAGGGACATACAGACACACACATGTATATATTCATCTATATCTGCATATATTTGTATAAACACATATGTATTATCACAGTGATACACACCTGTGAGTCTAATTTCTGGAAGGTTTACCTGCAAAATGAATGCAAAACTTGCTCTTGTACCAATAGAAACCCAATGTTATTACCATAGACTTGAAAGTGCAAGGACTTCACAGTCCTCCTTTCCTCTGGAGCAGTGAAGGCCATGGATAGAAAGGAGGGCAGTAAGTGTAACAAACTCAGTGCTCGCCAGTAATCAATAAAACCAACAAGAAATATTTTCAATATTTATTGCGTTGACATCAGCAACCTGGATGTAAATTAACATTTTCTCTCTTTTATACTGCATAAATACACATATTCTTTTTGGAATCAAAATTTTCAAGAGTGACATATGTATTTCACAGAGCTGATTATGAGGCTTAGATGAACAAAAAAAAAATCTAATAAAAAAAAAAATCAAAACTGGAACTTGAAGTACAAAAGATAATATTTTTTGTTTGTTTCAACTGAGGCTTTCTTGCAATGACATGATTCTGGAAAAAAAAAAAGGAATCAACAGAAATCTGTTTCAGTGGCTAATTTTGAATAAAAAATTGCAGGCTTCTCCAAAAGTACTGGCAAACAGCATGTGAAGTAAAATTCATCTACTTATGGTAAATGACTTAAACAGCTCACAGGAATGTTGAATAATTGTGAGACTCTAAATAAATAAACAAAAATAAATCTGTGACCAACAGAGTGTCTCTATATATTTTCATTCATTTTTTTCTTTTTTAAACTAAAATTTGTTTACTACCTAAATTTCTGCATAGTAGTTTGTCCTCTTCTTCCGTTGCCTTTCCAATAAGGTGCAATGCAGGAAAAAAAAAAAAAAAAAGGAGCAACAAAATGAAACTCCCATGTAAGAAGATTAGAAACAGATGGTAAGAGACTCCGAATATGCAGACTCAAAGGAGATCTAGCCAAAGAGAACATACAAACACTAGAAAACAAGCAACTCATCCAAACTGCATTGAATAGCGAGTAATGAGTGACAGGCAGATTCAACCAGGGCATGGCTACAGCTGCCAGTACTGCTTGATTTTCTTATCACTCTTGCATGATTTTACAAACCGATGTAGCTGATAATAAGATTTTGCAAGATAATTAATGCTAGAATGTTCAGCTGCCATGGCCAATGAACTAGCTGAGACCCCAGAAAATCTTTTCAGGCCCTGTATTTAACTTTCTTTCAATGTACTTTCAGTCACTATCACTTGAATGAAATTGTATCTGCTCAGTAACTCAGTTTCCAGCCAACGATGTTCACCCCCAAAAAGTAATCCCTTTGAATTTCTACATGATAATAAAAAGAGTACTTATAGCAGAAATAGGCAATATTGAAACATGATTTTTTTTTAATCTTTTAGCTGCACATCAAAAAATAGGAGCAGGTTTTGCCACACTTACTTGGAATCAGAGCACTTCCATGGAGACCCTGATTGTTAAAGGACCAAAAGCTCTGGTTATGAACTAACAATGTATTTGTTTAACTTCATATGCAGGCTAGTCTAATTTGTTCATTCCACACCACAAAAGGGGTAGCCTCCATCTTGGTCACGCTTTGTTAATTATTATGATTCTATTTGCACGACCCTGTTGTGGATGCCCTGCAGGCAAAACACTTGAGCATTCCTCATGCTAACGTGACAAGAACTTTTTTTGGCATGATGAGCTCCATAAAAAGAACTTTGGGCAGATTCAAACCAGACCTTCTTGGGTGCTATGAAAAGGAGTCAAACGTGATCCCATGGTTAAGCCAGGAGCCCCTTTCTACAGTGGCTTTTTTACACTTTTTACCCTTTTATTGTAGACATAACTACTGACTTCATTACTTCACTGGATTAAAACTGCATCTAGCTGACCACTGCATAAGCTAAAGTGGTAACAGAATCAGTGAATACAGTTCAGGAATAAAAAATGTGTATCATATAGTTCATATCCCTCTTTCTCAGTTAGAGGTCTTTAGTGGTCTCTTCTGAAAAGCTGAGTTACTGAAATATGCAGCCTCTCTTTCTCTCCTATTCCCTCCTTTCTTGACATAAAATGCTGTTTTATCAGGAAGCAGATGTGAAGCGTTAAAAAAAGAAAACATTTTTTAAATATTTGGCAGTAGACAAAGGAGGTTATAGTTTTTATCTGTGGTCTGAGGCACATTTAAAGAGGAGCTCTAACATCTAGAAATTTGTAGACAACAAAAATGATACTTGCACAGACTGGGCAGCTGAGATGGTAAAAAGAATGGAGAACAACTCCCTTGGAGGTGAATGGTTCAAATCCACCTGTATCAGTCCAGATCAGGAGTTACCGAAGATCAATGTCAATTGATCTATGCAATAAAGAATGATTTTATTTCATTTCCCAAAAGACCAGAATAATAATTTTCAACCAAAAAAAAAAAAAAAAGATACTGAGTTTACTGAGCCATTTAAAACCCTACGGCATTATTTTTTTTTAATAGTGCTGGCATCCTACACTATGCCAAGTTTACGCCACCATTGACCTGGGCCAAAATGAAGTCAATCAGAAAGTTGATCATTTACTCTGTGTCAGGTCTACTGACAAGATTAGTTGGTGAAGGTCATGTGGCTGTTATCTGGGATTGCACTATCATGTAATTATCTCTAAATTAAGATTAAAGCCTACAATAGATCATTTTTTATGATCAATGAAATTTACTTTAAATACATGTAAATATCAGCATCTGTTTTCATTATGATTGTCATTACATTCACTCATTCATGGCAGTACTGCTCATAAACATAATTATTTGATGATACCCCATTCTGTTTCAAGTGAATGCTTAGAGTTGCCCTGTACCATGCAGTGCTGGAAGGAAACTAGCTTTGTGATCACATCTGTTGCTGAACCAAACAACCCTCTGAGCTCTTCCTTTAGTAGCTACTATTTACTAGGAATTCCAGATGAAAATAATTTCTTTCTCATTGTAGACTGTGAACAAGAAGTATAACAGAAATTCTGTCATAGAGTTTGGAGCTCTGCATTCAAATTCCGAATTGGTATAGAGGAGAGCAGATGTTTGCACCTTAGTAAGAAATGCATTTCCTATAATATACTCTGGTTTGGAGTCATCTATATTACCAGGTTCTGTCTCTGAGCACCTGATAAAATTAAGGACTTCTATCTAACATGAGTCTCGGTGTAAACTGAAAACTATTACAAGAACAGTTGCAGAAGTTGTTTTACTGTTAGATGATGAAAAGAAGCAGGAAAAGTGGGGATGAAATATTAGACAAAGAGGGCCTAACAGAGAAAGTAGTAGATCCTGATTAACGCCATTGCAGTACAGTGCTTGTAAGCAACTACTAAATAATAGATGGAACTACTATAAGGACCATTGGTCTAAAATAATTAATGTTGCCAAACTGTCAGTGAGGTTTAGTGAGTAATGAGGAAGCATTTATCAAACAGTTAAAATAGATGATTTGGCAAAGAGGACGGGAGGTTTTAATACTTCTTGAAGTCTGAGGCTGTCCTCCTTATTCCCTCCAGTGCCTTGCTTTTTTTTTTTTTTTTTTGGTTTTGTTTCATATATGGATTGCCTTTTGGAAACCTCAAGAAAGTTTTTATTGATAACAGATCTTTTACAAGGAAATGTAGAATTAATCTGAATCAACCCTTTGCAGAAAAGTGGCATAAGATTACCCGGGCAGATGTGATTTTGGACATCTTTACAGTAAAGTATGGCATCAGAGGGAAGTTTAAGTCATGGCATTCCTCAAAACTCGGTCCTAAATGTAATACAATTTACTATTTTCTTCAGAGAGATCTATGAAAAGATAAAAAGTGCTGATGACATTTTTAATGTTACGAGATTTCAGAAACATCATCCATATAGTGAAAGATCAGGACATTTATATGAATAACTAGATGACTGTGATGGTTGTAATAAGAGAAACAAGATGACCTTTGTCAGGTTGAAGTTCAATATCAAGAGGCTGAAGGATAATAAAAATACTTTCTAGTGTAACTGAGGGACTTGCAACTAGGAGCAGAAGCAGCAAAGAAAAATTTTATGTACTAGCTGATAAGAGGATGACTGTTGGTGTAATCCACCAAGAGAAAGATACAATACTATAATATAAAAATAGAGAATTTTCTAACAAGAAAAAAAAAAATAGAGAAATGATTTTGCCATCGTATGAATTAATGGTGTTTTTTATATCTTAAATACTCTATGCAATTATCACCAGTCCTATAGACAGAATTCAAAATTAAACTAATTCATAATAATGTAAAGAGAAGATTGAAGAACGTGTCCAAAGTTTATGCCTGCACTTCACTTACTGGACTTCACCCGCCTACTAAAACAAAAGCTAACTTCACTTATCTAACAATGTATAGAGATTGAGCAGACAAAACAAACAAGCAAACAAAAACAACAACAGAAAAGTTTTGTCTGGAAACAAAAATATGGAAGGACCATTGTTGACCAATGATGATTCTACATGCACATATATGGGCCATGAAAAAAAAAAAAAAAAAAGGAAAATTTTACAGCTGTCCTAGATGTTCAGGAGAATGCTCCAAACTGTCAGAAGAGTGACATATGATATACCTTTGCAACAGATGGTGTAGTGGCAAAAACCCTTAATGATTTGTAAGACAGAAGTTGATCCATTTATGAAAAGGAGGATTACATGGCAGGGCTGCATTTGAAAGCAAGGACTTGGATTCAGTGACCCTGGAGGTCTCTTCTAGTCCCATGTTCCTATAAACCATAACTCCCGTAATCTTATAAAACTCAAGCACACAGTGGGTAGTGTCTTTGAAGCATACAAAGCTATTTATGTGATAGAGGAAGCCACAGTCAGAAAACGAAGCCCAAAGTTAGGATTTTATTGAAAAACTCTGTTAGCAATATTGAGCATTAACTTCTTAACAATCTTCTTTTATGAAGTACATCCCCTATCTGAAGGATATATATACCTTCATCCATTACACTCACCTGCTCACTTTTCTTTCTGCAGATAAGCAGAATTGTGAGTGAGGTTAGAGAACATTTTAAGCTTCTTGAACTGGTAATTGTCTGCATCCCTTCGGGGATCTTGTCTAAAGCTCTAGCCTTGACAGTTTGAAAGGTACAGAGCGTATTGAGATTTGATAAGCATTTTAAAAGTGAACATTGATCCAGTATTTTAAGCAGTTGTCCCATTTATCTAGAATGACCTATGTGCACCTCTGGATTGATGGATGGCAAGTCACGGCTGTTAATTGATTTTGGAAAAAAAAAATCCTTAAAGGAAACCAAAGATAATTAATAAAAATAATGATTATGTATTGCACAGGTTACCAGTATATTGCTAATTGAAAAAGAACTTAATCTTATTGAAGAAACTTTTCCTCAGCATTCTTTGATTTTGAACTCTTAAAATGCACAGTAGAGAGAATGATTAGCAGCATGCTTCAATTGGCTAGCGAAAGGGGAAACAATTCAATTCAATCCCAGGATGCATAGTTCATAAGCAGAATTCCCTAGCTGTCCCCTCACAGGCAATTATTTTCTGTAATTAACCTACTGCTCAATTAACAGAGCATAGCAAATAATTCTCAATGAATAATTTATTTGATTAATTTAGCCTTTTTTTTTTTCTTTTCACAAATTGTATCAGAAGAAACTGGGAAATTTTCCAAGATTTTTTTTTTTTGTTTTAATCTAACATTTACAGACATCATTAGTAAATAATTATTGGGTTGTGGTTGATATTGTTTAAGTTCACATTATTAGTTCTTATAATTTAGGTATCTACTTTACCCAGGTTATTCATTGTTAATACATAAGTCGCCATGTTGCATATAACAAAAAGCAAAAGATTGGTCATTTTTTATACCCAGCTGTAATATTTACAGATCATAATATAAACTGTCCTAAGTCACCAATTCAATGAGCAGAAGCAAAATATTATTTGTTGTAGCTATCCAACAAGTCTGAATATTTCGAGACAACTAATTTGAAATTTAAGTTGAAAATGTTTTTGACTAGTTGAAATGCACTGGCTATATATGCACATGTTCTCGGAAAGCAGGTATGGGATCATCAACATGACAGAAATTAAATTTGTTTTTCTTTGTACTTGGTAAGAATCTGAAGAATTTTTTACTCTTAAGCTCACTAATGCGTATTATGGCTGGATCCTGTATTGGGTTTACATGGCAAGGGCTTGGTAGCAGGGAGGTTGCAGGGGTGGCCTCTGTGAGCAGGGCCCAGCAGGTGCCCCATGTCAGATCAGAGCCTGCTCCAGCCGGCTCCAAAAAGGACTCGCTGCTGGCCAGAGCCGAGACAGGGAGCAACCCCGGTTGGGCCTCTGGGAGAGCAGATTGACAAAAGGGAAAAAACACCATGCAACAGCAGCTGAGAGAGAGGAGTGAGAAGCAGCCCTGCAGCCCCCAAGGTGAGTGCAGCAGGAGGGCAGGAGGTGCTCCAGGCACACAGCAGCAGTTCCCCTGCGGCCTGTGCAGAGGCCCCTGGTGGAGCAGGCTGTCCCCCTGCAGCCCATGGGTCCCACACGGAGCAGATCTCCACGCTGCAGCCCGTGGAGGAGCCCCCGGTGGAGCAGGTGGATGTGGCCTGGAGGAGGCTGCGGCCCATGGAGAGCCCCCGCAGGAGCAGGCCCCGGGCCGGAGCTGCAGCCCGTGGAGAGGAGCCCACGCAGGAGCAGGGGGTCTGGGGGGAGCTGCCGCCCACCCGTGGGGGACCTGTGCTGGAGCAGTTTGCTCCTGGGGGATGGATGGACCCCGTGGTACGGAGCCATGTGGGAGCAGCTCTTGAAGAAATGTTTTAGTTACCTCCGATTCTCATACCTAGCAAGAATGACAAAAATACAAACTTAAGGATAGTCTGAAAGTCATCAGGTATGTTTTTCAGTAGGCATGGGGAGCAGATATTGTAAGTGAGAAATACATGTGTGGTCTGCTTTTTTAAGGAACAATCATGCTGTAATCTGGGTTTTCTGAATCAATTATTTTTCACTTAGTAGTCTTATGACTCACCACTTTCTGATTAGAGGTGGAAATTATATGAAGTATGAGTCATAGAATTTCCTGTCCTTTAATATTTGTCAGTTCTTTCTGCTGCACTGCTCACGCCCAGGAAAAAAAAAAAAAAATCAATCTCTAAAACCCATAACTTCTGTGATTGCTAATTATATAGCTCCCATGATGGAACTACATATGTTTGGGTTTGTCAAAAGTTTTTTCCTTGCAGAAGCATAGGTACTTGTTAATTTGTCTTGTCCAGGTAGCTACTGAATGTCCAGAGTTCCAAGAGAAGGACCACCATGTACATGCAGAAAGCTTAAAAACCTATAATGAAGGAGCCTGATTCTGCCACATTGCATTTAAGTCAAATATATCACAGGTCTCCAATTCCTCATCTCTAGAGCTCCAGTTCAAGCAATGGTATTTGTACATCTTCCACAGGACTATGCTAGCAAAAGTTACTGTTTTCAAAAACAAAAATTAAAGTTCTACTCAGCAAATATCTGTTATTTTGGGGTTAGTTGTTTTCAGTATAGATTTTGTTCCAGACAGTGTGGTCTGTATCTTAGGAGAGAAGGTTTTCAGTATCCAAATTCTATCCAAGTAATACTACAGATAAATAATAATAACAATTATTATTAATAAGATTTGCAAGGTATCCACAGATATTTCTGAAAGCTAAAGACACTAAAGCTTTTGCTGGCATGTTTCCACATACATCCTGTCATGCACTGGCCATGCACTGATAGAATTCCTCTTTGGGACAAAGCCTTCTCTCCATTAGTGTCTGTTCTAGGTGCTGTGAACCAAGCCACTCCAAGAAACTTTTAGTAAGTGGTCAGGAAACTTGAAGGTTCATTATGCAACCACTCAGACGTAGCTGCATTCTCTACATTTCCCTGATAGTCTCACAGCCAGCTGATTATTGTTAGATCTGATGTACTCATTTATTTCCTATTACTTTCTGCTGATAGGCATCCTCCTGCTTCAGGCAAAAGGTGGTGAATCTTTTTCACTTACCTAAAGGTATGTTCTTCCTCATGCCCAGAAGCAGTGTTGTTAGCAGCTAAATGATTAATTCTCCCTCAAGCATGACTGAGGATCATATGCTAAGGTTACCTGCAGTGTCCAAACCAGTATGCATTCCTACAGCTTGGGCCCTCTTGAGCTTGGCTTCCCCTGTGATAAATGATAGTGCTGTTTTATCCAACAGCTCTGTGGTTTGGGAACTTGTTAACAATTCACTTCTTTCTATTTTATCTATTCTTCCTCCTTCTTGAGGAATATGGTTCCTGCCAATTTGTAAGTAAGCCTAGGGAATCTTATTCTTTAGTCCTTCCTGTCCCATGATCATGGATTAAAATGTTATCATTAAAATAATTTAAAACAGTCATTAAAATGTAATAGGCTCCAGTTTCCTTGAGAAGATCACTTGATGTCATGGCCCTTACTGCCAGGTAAGTTAACTATCAAGCTACTTAGGAAATAATTTAATTTCCCTTCTGATTCTAGAGAGGATGGAGAGGGGCAGTCATTGAAATCTAAGAAAGTGCAGAATCATGATACCTCATCTGAGGTAAGTGCTTTTTTGCAACCCAAAGTAATGTTCCTCTGCTCTTGAAGATATTTGATATGTCCTTCAATCCAGCTTTCCCTCTACTCATTTAACTGGCTTCCTGTTCCCAATTTAGACCTGCAAGTTTTCCCGTCTGTTATGCAGAGAACTGTAATGCTGCTCCAAAGGCTGGGCTCACAGCTTGATGTTTTAAGGATGCAATGTTCTCTACTAAACTCCTCAGCTTTTGGCAGAACTAGCCCAGTGCCTTTGTTTTGTGTCTGTATAATTAGTCTACAGCAGTTGTTCTGCACAGTATTTTCCCAGTACTGGGATTTCACATTGCATTAGAAATGCACTTTGCAATAGGTATCAAGTAGCACGGAGTCCTAAATGAGTATCCCCTGTCCAAGCTCACCTCCTAGAATATCCCAAAGTACTTACATGGCATTTTAATGCCACTACAGGAATACTGCACTGTCTTCTTCATCTCAGAGCCCTCATGTGTTATATTCTGCCTATTGTCAATGCATGAATGCATGGTGTCCTAAACGTTTTGCGGCCATTTCTAACATCTGACATGTAGCCACAAGCTACAGGAGCTACTAGATTCAAACAAACAAACAAACAGAAAACAGACTGAGAATGAGAAAAGAGGAGAGAGAGGATTTGAAATCTAAATAAAGTAAACCAGATATAAGTATTTTTGCTAACACGGAATTCTGTGAATTTAATTATAAAATCTTAGTGGACTTCTGAGTTGTTGAGATCCTTTCGAAGTTACATGCAAGAGATCAAAGACAAGTTTATTGAAATTAATTTAAAATGTGGATGTAAATGTAAGACAAGCTAATGACATGTTAATTAATACTAATTACATTAAATTACATTAATGTGTTTGTAAGTATCCATTTCCAAAAGAGAGAGAAATGTATAGAAGCAACAATTTTGCTTTCAATGAAACTTGAAAAAAATAATAACCAACAAATGCAACCAAACGAAACCAAAAACTCAGTTAAAAAAGAAAAAAAAAGATGGAACATTACTGGTAGAGTTTTTTTTTTTTTAATATTCTAAAGCATTTTTAATGTAAATGTAAATTTAGACCCTATTATTTTATTTATTTATTTTTGAGACATGCAAATACTGTAAGGATTGTCAGAAGACAAACATGCGGTAGAGATCTTTTTCCTGATTCCAGCTGAAGTATTTACTCTTTTGTAAACTTCCTGTGAAAGAAGAAAATAAGGACAATATTTTGTCAAGTACTTTTTTTTTTTTTTTACTTTATTTAAAACAACCAATCCCCCCCGTTCCCCCCCCCCCAAATGTATCTATATGTTTTGGACTGGAAATCAATATACGTTTGTTTTTCCTGGAAGAAACATTATTAATCAGAAAGAGCATGGGTAGCCAATGGTGTCTGTACCACTTGCACGTATAAAAATATGGTTGGTCATAGTAGCTACATTTTGCAATAATTTTAAAATGAATATTTTCAGCTAGATCTCATTACAAAACAATTAGACAAGTTATAAAATAGTTTTATTTACTTAATGTTATTGTTGACCTCCACACTTGATCCCTGTGTGTTTTGAAACAATCATGAGGTCCTAACCAATGCATATACTGTGTTTTATTTGAACTCCCCTTATGGTTTAAGATGTACTTATATCCTCCCAAATTTTTACTGTTGGAAGGAGAGAGGAGAGGAATTGACCTAGCTAGTGCCATCTCCACCTTCCCTAACTTCCCTGTTCCTACCACTGAGCATAGCCTGGAGAGTTAAGTCCATCATGAGGATCGCTTGTGCAGTGGACTTGAGATCCTCCTGCAAGCCAAAGATCTTTACCCACACAATCTCCTAGCTAGAACTCTGAGTTTGGATAACATGGAATTTTACATGTAAGAGGGATTTTCATATGTGTTGCTATTGACTTCATTAATAATTGGTTTACTCTCCTTGGGAAGGTAAGTTGTTTTGATCTTGTTGCCATGAAGCACTTAACTTACATTCAACAAAGTTTAATTATCACCCTACAAAAATTTGGTTAATCATTTGATGTCATCATTTGATCCTAACCTAGGAAGCCTAAGAGGATAAGGAAGTCAATTTCTCTTTCATATGACTTTCTGAATCAAGTGGATGCTTTAAAATCTTCCAAAATGAGTAAGTAGGCTTGTTTTGATACACTATATACACTGTATTTTATTTGTTATAAAATTAAATGTTGACTCTTTGATGTGGAATTATCTGGACCATAGGTCATATGTTAATGATGGGAATGTAATTTTTTTCTTTAACATTTCTGTTCTGGGGTATTTTCTTGCAGGTGTGACAAGATCTTTAAAACACACTAACATTATAATATGACTCAATTTTAAAAAATGATGATATGTTTTTATACTTAAATATTAACATTAGAATCACCTGCATCTCAGTTTACATTCATCAGGAAAAATCACTAAGATATATGAAGCTGCAGAATGTATTGACTATCTCCTTATTAACATCAGCCATAGTACTAGACGATTTTATGACTCATTCAACTACTGTATCTGACAGATTCAGAAAAAGTTTGGAAATCTAGGTTTTATCTCTCTCTTACAGTAGACTCCAACCTGCAAAAGTGTAGTAGGTACTGTCTAGAGGGTTTGTTGCCTTTTGATTTAAAACGGTGAGTTCCTAAAGGTATATTTACAGCTTATGCAAGCATTGAAAATTTAGCTTGGAGAGGTAGTCTGGAATCATACACGTAGGAGTTTATGACTTTTTTCTTTAGCAAGTTCATCAATAAACTCTACCTGATGTTCAATTACATGGGCACAGCGGGTCTTGAAAGGGCGTATATATAAGAACTGTGGAGAATTGGGCATATAACCTAAATTTAAGTTATTGTTTTGAAAATGGGTAAAAGTTTAAGCAAAGCGTATTATGTAATCCAGTGGGAAACTGATGATGAAAAGGAATAGTTTGATGGTCTTTTAAAGAAAATAAATTGTCCTCTTAAGTGTCATGGAAAACACATAAAGAACTGGAAAGGACTTAGCCTTCCTCATGAATAGGTTTCTACTATCTCATATGGTAGTAGTTGGATTATGTCCATTTTGAGAGACAGAAGTTATGTTAAAAAGCTCACAAATATGGAATAATCTTTCAGATATTTTCATCCTGGTAGGATTTCATATTGAAAGTCTGATAAAACAAAAACATATAAATGACTCCTATTCTACTTGCCAAATTACTGAAAATGTTACATTTCTGCTTGAGTAGTCTATATGGTATGTCAGAAAAGAAAGTTGTGTATTATAGATTTAATTTAGTTTGGAGAATGATTTTTTTAACTGGCAAAACCATAACAACATGTTATTTTGATTATGGGGCAAAGGGTAGAGAGGGTTTCACTGTGGCTGCTGCTGGCAACAATACATTTTGCGAAGTTTAAAGTAGACTGCCAAACCTAATTTATTGATGCTTAACGTAACTAATTGAATAGACACAATAAAATGGAAATCAAAGCTCTTTAAGGTCATAGGTCCAAAGACAGCAATGTGGGATTTCAACCATCCAGATGTCTGCTGGAAAAGCAGTACAGCAGGCTGTAAGCAATACAGGAGACTCCTGGAGTCTCCTATAATGTCTGCATTAGACAAAGCAAGCAGAGGAGAAGTGTTACTGGACCTGGTGCTCACCAGTGCAGATGATCTCATTAAAGTGGTCAAGACAGGAGGCAGTCTGGGCTGCATTGACCACACCCTGGTTGACTTCATGATCTCAAACAATATGATCCTGGAAAAGAGTAATGTCAGGATCCTGAAATTTAAAAGAACAAGCTTCCATCTGTTTAAAGAAGTAGTGGGTAAGATTCCTTGGGACACTATCCTTAGGGACAGAGGAACTGATCAGAGCTGGCAATTCTCTAAGGACACTTTTCTTAGCATGCAAGAGCTCTCCTTCCCCCTGTGTAAAAAATCAAGAAGGCAGAAAACCTAAATGGCTGAGCAAGGACCTAGTCAAACTGAGGCATAGGAAGGAAATGCACAGGCAGTGGAGGCAGGGACGTGTGGCCTCAGAAGGGTACAGGCATGCAGTCTGGATGTGCAGGGATGGGATCAGGAAAGGCAAGGCATGGATGATACTGAGCTTGGCAAAGGATGCAAAGAATAACAAGAAGGGATTCTATAGGTACATTGCTCAGAAAAGAAAGGCCAAGAAGAGCTTACCCCCTCTGATAAATGAGAAGGAAGAACTGGTAACAGCAGACACAGAGAAGGCTGAGAAGGCTCAACAACTTCCTTGCCTCACTCTTCACTGCTAGTCAGGCTTCCCATATCTCTTATTTCCCTGAACCTGCAAGTGAGGGCTGGGGGAGCAAAGTCCCTCCCTCTATAAGTGAAGAGCAGGTTTGAGACCACCTGATGCAAATTAACAGGTTCTATCATTGGGGCCCAGTAACAGGGTCCTGAGGGAGCAGGCTGATGTAGTTGCCAAGCCAATCTCCATATTTACAAAGTCCAGGTACTCAGGCAAAGTCTGACTGGAAGATGGGAAACATCACTCTCATTTTTAAAAAGGGTAGAAAGGAGGACCTGGGGAATTAGTGGCTGGTGAGCTTCACCTCTGTCCCTTGAAAGATCATTGAACAGATCCTTCTAGAAGCATATGCAAGAAAAGGATATGATCCAAGACAGCCAGCCCAGCTTCACCAAGGGCAAATCATGCCTGACCAATCTGGTGGCCTTCTATGATGTAGTGACTGCATCAGTTGACAAAGGAAGACTGACCGATGTCATCTACCTGGAGATCTGTAAGGCCTTTGACATAGTCCTGCATGATATCCTGATCTCTAAATTGGAGAGAGATGGGTTTGAAGGGTGGACTATTTGGTGGATAAGGAATCAGCTGGATGGGCACAGCCAGAGAGCTGCAGTCAATGGCCCTGTGGCCAGGTGGAGACTGGTGACAAGTGGTATCCCTTAGGGGTCTGTCTTGGGACTGCTGCTGGTTAATATCTTTATCAATGACATAGACAGTGGGATCAAGTGCACCCTCTGCAAGTTTGCAGACAACACCAAGCTGAGTGGTGAGGTTGATACAGCAGCAGAAGAGGGACTTGGACCGGTTTGAGAAGTTGGCCCATATGAACCTACTGAGGTTCAAGTCCAAGTGCAAGGTGCTGCACCTGGGGTGGAGCAATCCCAGACATGAGTACAGACTGAGAGAAGAATTAATTGAGAGCAGCCTTGCAGAGAAGGATTTGGGGGTTCTGGTGGACGAAAAGCTTGACAAGAGCATGCAGCCCAGAAGGCCAACTGTATCCCAAAGCATCACCAGAGGAGTGGCCAACAGGTCGAGGGAGGTGATTGTCCCCCTCTGCCCTGCCCTTGTGAGGCCCCACTTGGAGTGCTGCATCCAGGTCTGGGGCCCCCAGCACAAGAAAGATGTGGACCTATTAGAGCAGGTCCAGAGGAGGGCCATGAGGCTGATCAGAGGGCTGGAGCACCTCTGCTATGAAGACAGGCTAAGAGAGCTGGGGATGTTCAGCCTGGAGAAGAAAAGGCTCTTTTAAGACCTTGTTGTGGCCTTTAAGTACTTAAAGGGGACTTATAAAAAAAGGATGGAGAGCAACTTTTTACACAGGCAGATAGTGACAATACAAGGGGGAATGGTTTAAACTAAAAGAGGGGAGATTTAGATTAGATGTTAGGAGGAAATTCTTCACTCAGAGGGTGGTGAGGCACTGGAACAGGTTGCTTGGAGAAATTGTGGATGCCCCATCCCTGGAGGTGTTCAAGGCCAGGCTGGATGGGGCCTTCGCCAACCTGATCTAGTGGGTGGCATCCCTGCCCGTGGCAGGGGGGTTGGAACTAGGTGATCTTTAAGGTCCCTTCCAAACCCAAACCATTCTATGATTCTGTGATTCTATGAAAGTGATGTGGATTTGACTAATAGAACTGACTTTGTTCACTTGCAGAAGCATTTTTTATTGCTCCCCAAGTTACTCCCCAAGTTACTGTTCCCCAAAACCCCCCTGATCTGCATTATTTGGATTATGGTGTATGATTCACAGAGTACACTGATTTACCATACCCAGGTTCTTGCTGTCCCTACAGTTCCATTGCCATTCCTTTCATCTGTGTCTGTTACTTAGCTGGGATCAACTCATTCCCTGTGTTGAAAAACCAAGTTTGAGTTTCTGTGAGTTTCAGCTTCAGCGATCTGTGGTGTTTCTCCTCCCTGAGCCAACCCCAGGACTGGGTGACCTGGGAGGCTGGTGGTGTTAGGCCACCCAACGTACAGATGTAAGGCAATTCAGAGAGACCAAAGCTGTGCCTCTGGCCTGTTTTCTGGCCATTGCCAGTCTTCCTTAGGCTGCGTGTAGGGAATGTTCATAAATATGGCAGCAGAGACATCTCTGCACCTGTGCATAATAGCTAGGAAAGCTATGAGAACAAAGCCACAACTTTCCTGCCCCGGAGAGCAATTGAATTTCCATCCTCTCATAAAAGTAACTGGGAAAAGCTGACTTTCAGGTGCCCATTTCGGTCTTAATTATTACTGGCACAAAACTAAACCAGGGGTGTCTCTGCTCCAATCTTTCTGTCCAAATGCTGCCCTCATTTTGTTAGATTTAGTGCTGCTATTCTGAATATGCCCAGAAAGTGGGTAGAATATGATTTTTTTCTGCTTGGGTTAACTTGTAATTGCACCACTTTCTAGGCTGAGGTGCTGGCCATGTAGTTTATATTTTGTTTCCCAGCATATGGATAACAGCTATTTGCTGGGTCTTGGAAAGTATACACGTTTTTCCAAGAAACTACAGTCAGAGCAGCAGTGTGAATATCAAATGGACATAATAGATCTTTGTTTAAAACTCCCACCAGAAATCTTAGGAATCTTAAATTATTTGGGTTATTAATTTACTTAATGGGTTTGCTGTTCTCATCTTGGGTCAACAAATATTTCTGTCTTGCAGGAAATATTCATGGCAAGATAATTACCCTCAACTCCTGAATTTTAATTAATTTTAACTTGTATGCAAAATAAATCACTATTTTATTACATAAAAGGATGTATTTTGAAAGTATTTTTGTTCTAATTCAAGCTATAGATGAATGGAAGAGAGTGTTCTTAAAAGACCTATTCACTATTGGTACATTTAGAGCCATCTTTTTTCTTTTTCACAAATACAGGAACAATGATTTGTGCACTATGTTTTAGAGCATTTATAAATAATGACATGAGATGGGAATGACTTAAAAGGAGCAGCTGTTCAAACTCTTAAAGCTGTTAGAATGAATATGTACATAGATCTTGCTTGTAAAAAGGGATTCTGGGAGTTATAAAACTAGAGCTGCGTAAGCCTGGGACTACCTGCTCTTGTATCAGGTTCAGCAAACTGACAAGAAATCTGCCAAATTTGTCAAATGCACTGTGCCTCAAAGGCAGTTAGAAAGCATTTTTTAATTGCTTGTAAGAGTACATGGGATTTTGAATTCATTAGGAAAGCAAGTATTCTTGCTACACTGTAAAGTGCCACCAGAAAACGTGCTGTCTCTCCTCCCTCCCTCCCTCTCTCTCTGCCTTGTCTTTCCCACCTCCCTACCCTCCTACACCCCAATACAAATACCATATTCAAACCATAGAAAAGGATGCTTTGGAAAGAAACATATCATAAAATTATAAAAGTGCATTGAAGTGGTCTTAGAAAACTGCAATATATATATATTAAACTATTGTGTGCTGAAAATTAATGTTCATTTAAATATTTGAGTCAAAATATGAAATGGTTGGCTTACATGCTAAGTGATGGGGCTGCCAGCTCTGCTCTAGAACTCACCACCCTGGTGGAAGGGCCTCAGAACAACACCTACACAGTACTATAGTGACAAACCCTTAAATTCTTGTACATGGAGATAAATAAATGGCTGGCAGCAACAGATATGTGTACTGACTCCAACTCTGTAAAATGTCATCTACTGGAAGATGGTGAATACTGTCTTTTGTCAAAGGCATTATAAAACCACTGCTAGATGGGTTTGAGTACTATTAATAGCTAGGGTTTGAGTACTATTAATAGCTGGGAATGGATGCATATACCTGGTGTTGTAGATACTTTTTTTTTCTGTGGAGACAGGGAAGCTTTATTTAGTCATTTAAGCAAGTAGGTGAACTTGTGTGAACATAACACCAGCACATACAAACAAATTTTTTACTAAAACTTTCTCATATTCAACAGTCACATACAAAAGTAAATTGCCTATATCAGTGCTTGGATGTGGGTATTTCATAGCACATCAGTGTTATGAAAATTTGAACATGAGAATCAAAATTAATCCCTCAAGGCATGAATCCATTTCGAATTAAAGTTCAAGTGGTCATTTTATTATTCTTATTTTTATTTATTTTTTCGTAAATTACATCAGAGTAAACAAATACATGAAAATACTATCACATTTTGGGCATTTAACCCATTTTAGACCTCAGCTTTACACCACTTTAGTAGTAGTACGTGAAGTAAGGTGGTAAAGTACTACCATTTTTAGATGGATTACTAAAAATGCTTCTCAGAGAGTCATTGAATCTCTTCTGGAAAGACTAGACATTCAGAAGATATTATGGAGAATTGTTTCTAAAAAAAAATAAAAACCTGCATGAAGTCATAAGCCCTTTATAATATGCCTGCTGTGACCTGGAGCTGTCATATGAGCAAATAATGTACCTTTCAGGAAGTGCAACACCAAGAGGAAATGAAGTAGAGTGAAATGAAGACTCTTGGGGCTCTAAAGGGGAATTGCTATTTGTGACTGGATGCATTCTCTTAATAAAATGAATTCACCTGGCATTTGGTATACCTTTGCTCTGCTTTCAACCTGGAAAAAAAATTCCTTATCTAGGCCACAATCTCAACATTCTATGCTGAAAAAAGCCAGAAAGTCAAGGGGAGTTTTACCTCTATCAGTGTTTGTACCATCTTTCACCACAGATAATTTCATTAGGTATAGGAAGAAAAATCAGCAGACGTTATAAAATTTTATTGTGCAGATATCTACAGATGCATAGTATTGATGTAATATGCGACTTGAAAAGCCAGATCTTGACAGATGTACCTTGAATAATGCTTTTTCCAGGTGCCATTACTATGACTTCTTTAAGACATAATTCACTGTATAATATAAATAGAAATATTGATTAGAATAGTGGCATACAGAAATAACATAAATAACTGTAAACTTGCCCTTTCCCTAATTTGTCTTCCTCATTAGTGCAGAAATATTTTTCATGTTGTTGTCATTGCTAGAAGCTATTTCTTATCACGCACCAGCTCTCACTAGAAATTAGAGCCATGGAAACTTTGCATGTTGCTCAGTTGCCTGGAAATTTGTATATTTCTCTCTACAGAAAATGACTTTGTAAGGTAGTTAGAAAACAAGCAGTGCTTGAAGGATGTAATTTGAGTATCACATGACTGTTTCAAGAAAATCAAAATCTCTCCTTTTATTAGGTATGATTAAAGGAGGATCAGAACCTGAGTTTTATGTAACAAAATACTGTTATAAAACTGGAAAAGGTCATTTGAAATATGAAAGAAGTGATTTACGTGTGACAGATATTACATTTAAAGAGCTTTCCTGTTTCTATCTGCATGTAAAAATATGCATTTTAAGATGCAATTGTAAGAAATTTTATTAAAACTTGTCTTTAAACAGCTGAATCTACTTGCATATATGTGATATGTTGTTATACTTTGGCAGGGTTTTAGAATGGTGGACTTAAAGGATGATGTTGTAATACATTCTCTTGTAATAGATAATAAGAAAATGGAAAACTTATGAGAAAATGGAAAACTTTATGAGAGTAGGACTCACAGTAAATATCAAACCATGACTTTAATTCATCATTAAAGTTCCAAATAAGGCACTAAAAAGTTGGAGTTGATGTACAGACTGAGCTGCAAAATAAGGATATGATCAAATTTACTTAAGGTATTTAAATGATGGATTCCTTGAGAGAATTTGAGACCTCAAAAAAACAACCAACCAACCAACAACAACAACAAACAACCCCCCCCCCCCCCCCAACAAACAAAGAACAACAATACCACCACCACCACCAAACTGCTTTAAAATAAAATAAAACATCATCCTTTCTGGCTAAAAAAATAAAAATAAAAAATTATGGAGACATGGAAAATTCTTCTTCTCCACCAAAACAATTTTTCCTTGAGGCATCTGAGATTTTGAATTCCATGTTCATCTATGAAGTCAGTAACCTACAGCTCATTCCTTTCCTCAGTGGAAGCAATGAGAGTTTGTTATTCTGGCTAGTAAGATCCTAGGAGAAAGGCCAGGATTTCTTTATTTCTTTATTTATTTATATATTTTTTCCATATACACTATTTTTTTTTTGAAGCAGCTGAATATATATCCTTTGTGTTTTTACTCTTACACAAAAAGAGAATGGTAGTGACACTGAAAGCAAAATAACAATGAAGCATATTTAAAAGCTATCCAACAGGACATTTAACTGAGATACATTTTGTACAGATTAACATTAAAAATCCATCAGTGTTGTTATCTGTGTAAACTCCTTTGGTTATAATTTCATTACTCTAAGTTTCATTGTACAGCCGTTTAGACTGTTTAAACAAGGATAATATATGTTTTTCTCTTAACAAAGAAAGATATAGAAGCACGAGGTGCATTGTCAATAACATCTCTGAAATAGACCCAATGGAAATAAGTTTATAATTTTGTAGCTCATAGGGACATTTCTTGAGGCTATTCCACTCCTTTAAATCTACAAAAGCTTTGATCCAGTGAGAATTTGCACCCTACAGGGAGGTTGATTTTCTAGTAATTGAAGTACAAAATATCTGAAACATCCATGCTCCATAGCTTAAGCAAAATCCTATTCAGCCTGTATCATTTTTCCAAGGCAAATTGTTTGTCTGCTGGAGCATGGGCTGGAAAAGGCAAGAAGTCAGGGCACAAAAGCAGCAGAAAACAGATGAGGTGAAATTTAAACTGCTAGAAGACTAGCAAGGAAAATACTAGAGACAAGAGTGTTCTGCTAGAAAAAGTTTCATGCTGTGGGCAATTCTAGCTTTCTTGGTCCTAAGAACAGTTAACATTTGTTTCACTACTCCCACATCACTTAGCACTTGTAGGTTCGGATGCAGAGGTTACTTTTGCAGGCAGTAATTTTCACCTGCAAGAAATATGCATCCCCTGGACCTTCAGTTGAATTCTGTGATGTTAAATTTCAAATGACCTGACTGATATCATGTCTGCAATTTTCAGGTACCAGATTATTCTCACAAGAACAATCAGTACCTGCACCTTAGGCATTTTGAAAATTTGCTCACTGAAGCCTGCAGTTGGGATTTCAAGGAAAAATAAACTACTTAAGAGCATAGGCTCTGCTTGTATTGTGTGGGACTATGGTCCCTACATGTTTTCAAAAATATGCACATCAGATTTTCAGCAGTAAACACCACAACAATCTATCAAGTTTTTTTCCTTTCTTTTTTTTTTTTTTCCCCGAAGTGTAAATACAGAATCACAGAATCGTCTAGGTTGGAAGAGACCTCCAAGATCACTTAGTCCAACCTCTGACCTAACACTAACAAGTCCTCCACTAAACCATATCACTAAGTTCAACATCTAAATGTCTCTTAAAGACCTCCAGGGATGGTGACTCAACCACTTCCCTGGGCAGCCCATTCCAATGCCTAACAACCCTTTCAGTAAAGAAGTTCTTCCTAACATCCAGCCTAAACCTCCCCTGGCGCAACTTTAGCCCATTCCCCCTCGTCCTGTCACCAGGCAAGTGGGAGAATAGACCAGTCCCCACCTCTCTGCAGCCTCCTTTAAGGTACCTATAGAGAGCGATAAGGTCGCCCCTGAGCCTCCTCTTCTCCAGGCTGAACAACCCCAGCTCCCTCAGCTGCTCCTCGTAAGACTTGTTCTCCAGACCCCTCACCAGCGTCGTTGCCCTTCTCTGGACTCTCTTGAGCACCTCCATGTCCTTCTTGTAGCGAGGGGTATCAAAAGCCTTACTGAAGTCAAGGTAGACCACATCCACAGCCTTCCCCTCATCCACCAAGCGTGTCACTTGGTCATAGAAGGAGATCAGGTTTGTCAAGCAGGACCTGCCTTTCATAAACCCATGCTGACTGGGCCTGATCGCCTGGTTGCCCTGCAAGTGCAACGTGATGACATTCAAGATAATCTTCTCCATGAGCTTCCCTGGCACTGAGGTCAAACTATAGTTCCCCGGGTCTACCCTCCAGCCCTTCTTGTAGATGGACGTCACGTTTGCTAGCTGCCAGTCGACTGGGACCTCCCCTGATAGCCAGGACTGCTGATAAATGATGGAAAGCGGCTTGGCCAGCTCCTCCGCCAGTTCTCTCAGTACCCTCGGGTGGATCCCATCTGGCCCCATCGACTTGCGTACATCCAAGTGCTGTAGCAGGTCACCAACCATTTCCTTGTGGATAGTGAGGGCCACATCCTGCTCCCCATCCCTTCCACCAGCTCAGGGTACTGGGTATCCAGAGAACAACTGGTTTTGCCACTAAAGACTGAGGCAAAGAAAGCATTAAGGACCTCAGCCTTTTCCTCATCTTTTGTAACTAAGTTTCCCCCCGCATCCAGTAAAGGATGGAGATTCTCCTTAGTCCTCCTTTTTGTGTTGATGTATTTGTAAAAACACTTTTTGTTATCTTTAATGGCAGTAGCCAGACTGAGCTCCAGATGAGCTTTGGCCTTTCTAATTTTGTCCCTGCACAGCCTCGCAACATCCTTATAGTCCTCCTGAGTGGCCCGCCCTCTTCTCCAAAGATTATAAACCCTCTTTTTTCTCCTAAGCTCGAGCCACAACTCTCTGTTCAGCCAGGCTGGTCTTCTTCCGTGCTGGCTCATCTTTGGGCACATGGGGACAGACCGCACCTGAGCCATTAAGATTTCCTTCTTGAAGAGTGCCCAGCCTTCCTGGGCTCCTCTGCCCTTCAGAACCTCTTCCCAAGGGACTCTGCCAACCAGCGTCCTGAACAGCTCAAAGTCAGCCCTCCGGGAGTCCAAGACAGCGGTTTTACTGGTCCCCTTCCTGACTTTGCCAAGAATAGAGAACTGAACCATTTCATGGTCACTCTGCCCAAGACAGCTCCCGACCACCACATATCCCACCAGTCCGTCACTGTTTGTGAACAGAAGGTCTAGCGGGGCACCTCCCCAGGTAGGCTCTCTAACCAGCTGCGTCAGAAGGCTATCTTCCACGCTCTCCAGAAACCTCCTAGACTGCTTTCTCTGGGCTGTGTTGTGCTTCCAGGATATGTCCGGGAAGTTGAAGTCCCCCACGAGAACAAGCGCTGACGATTTCGCAACTTCTGCCAGCTGCCTGTAGAACTCCTCATCCGTCTCCTCATCCTGGTTCAGCGGTCTATAACAGACCCCCACCAGGATGCTTGCCTTGTTGGCCTTCCCGCTGATCCTAACCCATAGGGACTCAATCTTATCATTCCCAGCCTCAAGCTCCTCAACATCTAAACACTCTCTACTATAGAGAGCCATACTACCACCCCTTCTGTGCTGCCTGTCCCTTCTGAAAAGCCTATAGCCAGACATTGCAGCACTCCAGTCATGAGAGTGGTCCCACCACATTTCTGTGATGGCAACCAAGTCATAGTCTGCCTGCTGCACGATGGCTTCTAGCTCCAGCTACAACAAAAAGAACTACAGAACTTGAAAAAAGTGTCAGTAAAGAATGTGATTTCTGGAACTTATTTTGTTTCTATTTTATCCTGTTTGAAATGCCCATCTATCTGTTTCTAACATATGCCCTCACAACACTTAACTGATATTTTTTATGATTTTTAAATCTATATTTGAAGTTCAATTTAGGGAATTACTTTCTATTCTGACTAAAAAATGTCCTTAAAAAATAAGGACCAGTCAGAAAAAAATGTGTGTTCAGTGATACCACATGTACAATTTTTTGCCTCAGGTGAAACCTCAAACCTATATCAAACACTTTTCATGAACGTTGGAGTTTTCTGTAGTGTGTGTGCATTCTTTTCACACATTAAGTCCAAGGGCATAACACAATATTTTATTTTTGAGAAGGAAGACCTTGTTCTTGCCCCAGATTTGCTATAGTTCCCATTAAACATTTTTTTTTTTTCCAGGCAATTTATTCTGACATTTAAAGTGGCATGCAGGAATGACTTGTTTAGAAAGGTTTTCTGAAATTACTAAACATTGTGTTAATTTATCCTCTCTTAAAGTACTATCTAAAGAAAATCCTTCTGCACTACAGTTAAGATGAGAATATGAATATTAGAAATAAATTATTTTGACCAGTAGTAGAAATGATGAAAATAGGGACGGGTCATAACCTAATAAGTTAAAAGGAGAGTACCTGTATCATCATCTGAAGTAGAGTTTCCTGTTCCCTACAGTGATGGCAAGTTTCAGTGATTATTACTGTGTAAGTGGAAGGTAACTTTTAAGCACTGGAATACATGGATACCCTTTCATAAAGTTTTGCTGATGCTAATAAACAAAGGTCTTTTTTTTTTCCTCTCTTTTCTGTTTTGTCCTCTCAAAAATACACCTTTTCTTGTACTGTAGATGTTACCTCAGCTCCAAAGAGCATTTCTTTGTGTTAGTATAAACATCTAATTCTCTTTTTAAGAAGAAAAAAAAAAAGGGGGGGGGGGGTTGCTTTGAGAAAATAAAGACTTGAAAGAGAGAGAGTAAAAATTTATGGGGGTAGGCCTGCTGCACAGGGGAAAGTCAAGACCTCACATGTTACTAAGGTCGATGAATGTAAAGTTGTGTTTGGTGAAAGTCTGAAGTTCGTTCATCTAGGGTGAGGAAATGTTAGTCCTGCTATTTCCAAATCTGCCATGGTATCGGGATATTGACAAAATGTTGAAGGGACAGATTAGTTACATAAGGATCACAGACTTACCCAGCCTTTGGTACAACACTTAAGAAATAAGGGGAAAAAAAAGAAGTTGCTAACTTAGAGAGGTGGTAACCTACAATGAACATTTAATGGACTGTGTGTGAAAGGTTTTTAACCTTTTATTACATGGCATTGGCATTAAACGAGACACAAATAGCCCATTGCATAAAGTGTCAATTCTGTCCTTGAGAATGTCCTCAGTTCTAATAATTTTCACTATTTTAAGTGAGTGAATCTCCCAAATTAATAGGTTCCCTAAGAAATTAACCTTCTTTTCAAACACACAACTTTGATGTGGTTATTTTTACACACACAAAAAAATGCTGAAAATGTCTTTTTGTATTGATTATTTGTAATGCTGTTTTCAAATCAAACAAATGGCACTACTATTATATGCCTGGTTTTCCCAAAATTGTTTCAGTCGGGAATCAAATGAGGGCTTGCTCAAACATAAAGTACTTGTTCATGTTTTGTGATGCTGAAATGGAGCACCTTCTCTCATTGTGAGATTTTATGTTCTGCAAGAGTATTTCATCTGCTTCATGTGTCCTATTAATTTAGAGTTTGCCTCTCATGAATTATATGCATGATTTAGTGCATGACAAAGTACTTTTTGTGAATCCAACTTTTTCTGAAGTTTGTTCAATTTCCATGTGTTAGATTTAGAAGTATATATTTAAGCGTGGTTGTGTAAAGAATCTTACAGAAGGTCTCATCTACCATTCAAGAACTATTCAAGCTTTGTCTTCAGAAGTCAGTAACAAGACTCTTCCTTCCATCTTAGTTACAAAAGCTTCTCAAGTTCTGAGAAACTTTCACACTTTCAAGTTCTGGCATATGAGCGAAATTCAACCATTCAAGCCTTTTGAAAGAGCTCAGATACATTTATCTTCTTTTTATTTCAAAGCAAAATTGCACAATTAAATCTGATCTCCTCTAATATATTGCACGTGATTTGATACAATTGAATACGCTTTAAACATCCCCGATGATACTTCCTTCGTGTTTCTGGATATTGGCTTCCTCGGCCCTGTGAACATCTTAATTTGTAACACTTGGCTGCATAATTTCATGGGGCCTGGAGAGGAAAAAATGCCTTTCTGGGTTTCAGTTTCAGCCCTGACATTACTCTAATTTGACTCCATTTCTGAAGTGGAAGTAGTTTTCCAAAGGAAAGCTGCCTCTGGCTGAAGCCTCTTTCTCTTCCATCTCATCCCATTCTTTCTGTATGACAGCAAATAAAACTTCTTTAGGTAATGTGCTCTTAAATCTTGGGGCTAATTCATTGTAACAAATACTTTTACTACACTAAGGGAATGCTTCATAATTATCTAGACGATGCCAGAGCCCCATTAGCCAAGCACATTTGGGGGAGGAAAAGTGGCCACTTTTTAGTATTTATTTCTGTTTTTGCATTTTCCCCTATCTATAGAGTTACTATTTTTGAGAGCAATTGGAGCGCTTCAAGTTTTTTCCTACAAAATCTCTGATAGGAATGCAATAAACTATATATATGTATACTCCTATAGATCTTTTTTATCTGGTACTAGATTTACCTGATCTGTAATACTGCACAAAGCTGATTTTGCAAATTCCATGATTTTCCACTGCATATCTCATAGGTTTGCCAGCGTCTTTAGTTATATATACTGCACCTAGAACACCATTAAACCTCAAGAATGTTTGGGCAATAAGTTGTGAATGATATATCACAAAGGGTAAGTATGAAAAAGAGAAGTTAAGTAATTCATAGTTTTATTTCATTATATTAAAAGCATCTCTTTTATATATAATTATGCATCTACTTAAAATTTTAATTGCATTTATTTTAAAACAATATGTTGCTACTTTTTATCTTAACCTTTTGAAATTAAGAGGCACTGATCTACAAAATTTTTCTACACAAAGGTATAAATACTATCATTAAGCTGTAACAAAAAGGATCCATTTAAGTGTTATTAAGTAAGGTCACTGATTAAACCTCCATTCGTTTCAAAGCTTATAATATGTGTTTAAATGTGGTTCTTCTACCTCCTCATTACCTTTAAAATGGCTTGTTATTTTGGATGCCTACGATTTAGGATGAAATATTATACCTCAGCATTTAAGAATTAATTTTAAAATGTTATCTCAGATTCTATACCAAGCATTCAACCAACAACAAAGTTCCTTAATCACCAGAATCAGACTGAGAGAATCTTTACAGCCTAGGCAGTACATCTGTTATTACAAGAGCATCTTGTTGTTAGTGTGTTGGATACAATGGTGCAATGACAACAGTCTCTGAGAGAAGCTCCTTCTCTGTTTTCCAAGATCCAATAATTACCTTCACAAAGGACTCAGCCCTTAAAAGAGGAACAAACTTTCCTATACCCTGGAGTAAGATATTTGGTCCCCGAAATGAAGTTTGAAGGAAACAGGTGGCTGGTATTTCCTATTGGCAACCACAGACAACTTCTGCTTAAATCCTCTTATTGTCTGTTCCATTCTGTTACCCTTCCTCAAGTTGTATAGGAAGGGCAAACATTATTATTTATTTTTATTTATTTATTATTTATTTTATTTTTGTCAGCTACTAGAGCTCAATGGTCTAAAAATTGCTTATCTTAGCACTTAAATGTTTCTATTAATTTCAAGATGGACGATTTGACCTTAAAATAATCTTGATGTAGAGACAAGACCCAGCCACAAAACAACCCTCTCAGCCTGCACTCTAAAATGTGGAAAAAAAAATAGCAATAGCAAGAGTTAGCATAATATTTACAACTCTTTTTGGCTAAAAGCAACATAACTTTTCATTAGTAAGCAAAAATTATCCCTTATAGATATATATCTACTCCACTAAAAGCTACCACAAGTAGCAGCACAGAGTAGAAAAATCCTCTGTATCTTAAATGTCTCGGAAACACATCCTACTTATATTCTATTTAAAATCTCCATATGCTGAACAAAGCTTTTAGAGTGCTTACATGCCATACAACTGTCAGAAGACTCAATACTATGTTTAGCAGTTACCTCTGCAATACACATTTCCCAAGGAAAATGCTTTGAGAACTACAAAACAGAGATACAAATGCTTTTGGATTCTGTACCTAAGACTATTCCAGTTCTATAAGCTCTGTGTCCAAAAAGCATGGATATACGCAAAGTTTTTCAAAGGTTATTGTTTTATCTGTGGTAACAGAACTGTTTTTTTGTTTTTGTTTTTAATTGTAGTTGTTGTTTTTTTCCCTCTACAAAGCAAAGTTGCAATTCAGTAAACAACTTCATACTCTATTGAGTAAATTATTATATGGAGAAATGTCATTTTTTTCAAGAATTATAAAATGGATAAACATTTGACCACAGGAGACCAGTACTTGTGATGGAGCTCACTTAAAATTTTTATTGATGGCCTTGTTCAAAAAATAGGAGTATTCCTTTACTGTTGTTTGAAGGTATCATCAACATAGAGAATATATAGTAAGAACTGGGTGATATGAACACCTGAAAAATGGAACACTTGGAAAATTTTGATTCTGTCTTTAAGTTGTGCATTTACAGATGAACAGTAATATTGTTTCGGTATAAACCAGAAGACCAGAATTTGGAAATAATAGAGGAAAGAGATCTCTGTATAACAGTTGATCATATGATGACTACAAACGACTTTGTAATGTGGCCCTGAAAAAAGTAAATAACAAATGCCCGAATCAGTAGTTCTGGTAAAAAACAAAACCAACAAAAATATCAGTTTTGAAGGTATGATTATCTATGTTTATAAATTGTGAATTCAGTATTAAGTAGCTGTAAAAAAGCCCCCAAAGTTTGCAGGATGGTGGAGGAAGTGCAAAGACTGAAATAATGTAATATATTTAGCTAAAAAGGAGAGAGAGAGAGAGAGAAAGAGAGCTCTGCATTCCAAAACAAGAAGAAAGAAGAACAAAAGAGAAGGGAAAAAAATAGAAGGTCTATAAACAAGTTTACACAACAAATTAATATATATATATCTAATCACTGCAACAGCAAGAGTTTAGAAAAGCTTTGAATTAGTATTTGTGCAAGCAAGATTTTATTAACATTAAGGTGGTCCTGATGGTATGTATAAGAATTTTATGACTGAGTGACTATTATTAGACTCTTTCTAGACCACACTTTTTATCCATCTTGTGGAATCTGTAACCTGCTGGCAAATATACAATGTTTAAGAGATAAAAGTTATACTGTCAAAAGTCACCTTCTCCAAAAGTTTATTTCCACAGACAGTATAAAGTACTTATTTGGCAGGAAAGATCAAGGCAAGAATGAAGCACTTTGGCAATGCGAAGTGCTACAGTATTGAGTGCATGACAACCAAAAGATATAGGTACATAAGCTGTACTGGGTTGCAGTTCCTAGGTAGGTGGAAAGAATGTTAGAAGAGAGGAAGACTTGTCAATATACGGTTAATAAATCACAACTGGGCTTAATTTGGATGATATTTGAGTTCCATGGGCTTTTCAAGGTTCTGTTATCACAGACATTCAGTATGGAGTTCTGAAGAAATTAAGCATTACGTGGCAAATCGACTGTTCCCTGTATCCTCATTATGCGCCATTGTAAGCCTTTACAGAGGTCAAGTTTCAAAGGAGTACCATTAAATTGATCAGATAATTTTTAGCCATTTTTTTGAAAGATATATATTTGCCATTGGAATTGAATTTCCCTGAGCTGCTCTGATATCACAAGAACTCATATTTAAGTGACATCTATAGTTCTGTTTCTTTCCTGATGCCAATTACATATTTGAAAAGACCCAATTCTCTTCTGCTTTATATGGTTTTCTGCATTAGAATAAACCTTTAAGATAAGTTACAGTTTTATTCTGGAGAGGGAGAGAAGAGTTGTGCCCCAAATACCAGCTTGCTTTATGTGCTTACAGTTGGAACGCCATTTTAAGGAGAGAGTAAAAAGATTTTCTTTTGTTTTGTGTTTGTTTGTTTTTTTGTTTTTTCATCCCTGCTGGATAAAGACCATGAAAGACCTACAATTCTAGCATTGGCACTGTTTTTTCTAGGTCAAAAAATATTTTTTCATGTATGAATTAAATTGAGCATGTATTTAATTGAGTTACAATGAACTTCTTCTAACCTGAGCAATGTCTTTTGTTCTTACTTACATAGGTATAAACTGAGTGTAACACCACTTAAGTGAATACAATTCAGCGATAATTCATCCATAGAAACAAGAAGCGAATATGTTTTGGATGGAGATCAGATGGTGACTGTCAATTGCTGTTATGCTTTTGTTTAGACCAAATCGATTAGATGGAATCAAAGCGTTGATACTGAGGGGTCTCTAGGTCCATGAAATTTTCTGTAACACACTTACAGTTGCCTATATATAACTAGTGATATTTTGATGCCATGGGGTATTTCACGTGGAATCCCACTGCTGGTTGGGACTCTCAAAGATATGATGTCATATCTGCAGCCACACATGAATGTCTCAGATCCCTTTGTTATCCTAAAAAAAATAGGCAGCAATGTGTGGAAAACATCAGGCCAAGTATTTTTATCTGGTGACATTCTACGTTAGGAGAAAAAATACCGAAAGAAAATCTGCCTTGAACTGAACATAATACAGCAGCAAAAATAAACTGTGGTTTAGAAAGCTATATAAAACTCTTTGGGAAGGGAAATAGCTACTGTTTAAGCTTGAAGGAGATTTAAAATGGCCACATAATATACATGGATGGAGATGGACTGCAAGTAGTTTGAGTAACAGCAATACACAGAAATTCTTTTTAATAATTTTCATAACTAATATATGCTTTATTTAAGTTATAGAATATATATTGGACCCAAGACTGCTTTCCACTCAGGTGGCATGCAGTAACTAACACTGTTTAAGTCATTTTGGGTTCTACCAGCATAAAACTGGTGTAAAAATATAATCAAGACCATTTCATCCTCTGGCCGCAACCCAAAAATGTATTTGGATTTTCTTGTGTGAATTCCAGTAAGAAGACTGAAGACTATTATTAATCTGAGCCGGGGGGTGGGGGGAGGAACCACCTAATGAGCTACAGAGATTAATCAAAATCCTTTAGCACCTTCCCATCCTCCCCTCTATTCAGTCTGCTTTCAGACATAAAACCTCAACAGTAAATTCTTTGCTTGTTTTAGCAGGCTGACTGTATCATTATATCCCCAAGTTAATGCTCCAGTAGTCAAGCTACTCAAAGACTTTAGAGATGTTACCAAAAAGGAATAACAAAAAACAACCAAGCAGCAAAGATAAAAAGTAGAAATAAATAAGAAAAAATCTGGGTAGGCCACTGCTGTAAGTCTGTCCTGGTTTCAGTTAGGACAGAGTTAATTTTCCTCCTAGTAGCTGGTAGGGTGCTATGTTTTGGATTAGGATGAGAAGAGCGCTGATAACATGCTGATGTTTTAATTGTTGCAGAGCAGTGCTTACACCAGGCCAAGGACTTTTCGGCTTCTCGCTCTGTCCTGCCAGCGGGCAGGCTGGGGGTGCAGCAGGAGCTGGGAGGGGACAGACCCAGGACAGCTGACCCAAACTGGCCAAAGGGGTATTCCATACCATCTGACGTCATGCTAAACAATATATAGGGGTGGCTGGCCGGGGTGGGGGGGGGCAGCTGCTCGGGGATAGGCTGGGCATCGGTCAGCGGGTGGTGGGCAATTGCATTGTGCATCACTTGTTTCATACACATTATTATCATTATTATTATTATTATTGTTATTTTCCTGTCTTAATAAACTGTCTTTATCTCAACTCACAGGCTTCACTTTCCCGTTTCTCTCCCCCATCCCAGAGAGGGAGGGGGGAGGGTGAGCTAACGGCTGTGTGGTGTTTAGCTGCCAGCCGGGTTAAACCACAACAAAGTCAAAAGTCCACACAGTAGGTATTTTAAGTGTGTTAGGAAACTATCAAGAGTTTCCTTTTTTGAGTTCTGTTCGTATCAGAACTTTCCAGAACTAACCAGAACTATCCCTAGGTATAGAAATGTGTCTTTATGCTATGAAAAAAATGAAAGTATCAGTCAGTTATTGTACTACAACAGCACAGTACTGTGCACTGCTGAAACACAGTGGGAAACAAACTCTGCCTCTAAGCATCTCTCAAGGTAAATAGGCAGGAAAAAGGCAAAGAAAAGCAGAAGAACAGTAAGTGATTTTCCCACAAGTCAGGACTGTAGCAGAGACTTTGAATGAAATCCCAAGTGCCTTTGAGGTAGTGCCAAACTGCGGAACTTGCTCCAGCTCCCTTTCCTGCTCACATCTCTGAGCAGATCACCTCAGCAATGTCCACCAGATCTCTATGTTGTCTTCCAGGAGCAAATGTTGCTATCAACAGCTCACAGTTCTTTCCTGCTTCTTCATTAGGTTTTCCCTGAATGTAGTGTTCCTTCTCCTAATGTTTCTATTTCCTTTTACCATTTCCATGCTAGAAGAAATTTAGTGCTTATTTTGAGAACAATTAGAAAGCAAAAAAATCCCAAGTGTCCTGACTGTCCCTGTGGTGTCCTGCTCAGTAGGACGTTTCAGTTGGACTACCACACTTCCATTCTCTTATAGGAAAGAGCTATTTGCAAATCCACACTCTAAATTCATACTCACACAGGAAGCCAGCCCCACTTCTCCAGTGTTTGCTGGCCCATGTCGGTTGAGAAAGATTTAGGATCATATGAGCACATGGGTTGGCTATGTAGAAGGGTGTGCATGGCAATCTCAGGAGGATGGTGCCACCTGACTCTCTTCTTCCCCTCCTTTCTTTAGGTTACCTCTATTCTCAGGAGAATATGACAGCACTTTATTAGGGTATCTTCACCAGGATTAGGAATTTTGTAAGCACAACTATAAGTGATTTATAAGTACATATCATTTCCTGGATAATACACACAATAGGTACTTGGGACTAAAGTGCATTAGCTAAGCATTAGTATGCTCACCACTCCTGATGCAGACATCTGATCAGACTGTTAGGCAGTCACAGTCATACTGCGAGGTATAAACTGCACTGCTCCTTCTCAAGGGATGAACCTAATCTTGCCTGTCTGAGTCTTTCATTTCTGTTTCTTCATTTATTTATTTACTTATTTATGAATTTTCATGTCAATGATTTTCAATTCAGCCCCTAAGTACCAATAGTACTGGTAGTACTAATTACTAACACTAACTGTTAGTACTGACTACTAACACTTCACTATTTCACAAACACTATTTGCTTTTGCATTTCTCGTCTTGCAAGCCTTTCACTTACAAACTATCTTGCAGGCAAATATCACTCTTTTCAGAAAAAATGTTAAATGGAAGTCACATACCTGTGCCTCACAGAACTGGGCTGCGAGTCACACCCAGGGGTTACACAGCAACCTACCAGCACCCTTACATTCAGTGACTATAGGCAAGATTCAACACATCCAACTTTAGCCATCTATAGTCAAAGATCAGTTGGATGGAGTGAGAAGGGCACCCTCCTGAAATGAATAAATCCTGCTTAAGACAGTTTTCCAAGAGAGGTGGGGTGAATCACCTCCAGAGGTTCTTCTTTCTCTCCACTGATTGCAAAGGGAGACTAAGCTACTAGTTTTGAACAAAAGTCTATGTGCTTTGGGGATGGGAGGAAGAGTGTTGGAGATGATTATCACCCTACGTGATCAAAAAGATTTTGTTGCAACGATACAGAAATGGGATTCCAGGAAACTGCAAACATCTACATTATTAGCTGTGGTCACTTGACAGTGAAAGCTTTTATATGAAATCACTGAGAAGCCAGCTTTCAGTTTAATCTGAATATATTTTTCCCATTTTTCTCCTGTGTAGGGATCTGCGCTTTTTAAAAGAATTTTATTTCCCCTGGAAACCAAAGTGCAAGGTACAGAAGGAAAGTCCTTGCTGGTTTACACAGGGTCTCACCTGTGTAGATGAGGCCTCATGAACCTGACAGGCAAACATACTTGCTTCAATACAGAGAAATCATCATAGAATCATTAAGGCTGGAAAAGACCGTCAAGACCATCTGGTCCAACCATCACCCTACTACCAATGTCACCCACTAAAACATGTCCCTAAGCACCACAACCAATTTTCATAAATTCTCAGCAAATATATTTCTTAATCTATAGTCATTCATACAAGGTTCATTAGACCACAAGCCAATAATTTCTCTGAATATAATGGTCGATGATGGAATGAGAATGACATGAAGAATTAAATCAAAAAACTGAAAAGTGTTCGGATGCCATCTCATTTGCTGCAAAGACCTAACTAAATCAAAAGAACCTCTGCAAACAAACATTTAAAAAATTGTTCAATAGATTTTATTTAAAATTAAGGATTAATTTAGTAGCTGGATTAGAGAGAATCCTCTGCAAATAGATGTCATTTGCTTCTTAAAATTGGATTTGTTTGCAGGTGATGGCTAATTAAAAGTAAAGAATGTCTCTTTGCACTGCAGGCCAAAAAAAATAAATAAAATATATCTTCTAATCCATATTCAGAACCAAATTACTCATGACAACAGTGCACAGAGCTAAACCACTATGTGATAGTGCTGCAGTATGCCCTGTCCTGTAGAGAGCTGAGTTCAAGATCAAACAGAGATTTTGCTTTGTAGACTGATGGAGGCTGGGAGACTGTTGAGATCTAATGAAAACATTTTCCTCTGGGAGGTTTCTGTTCATGTGCAGATATCTAACACCCACTGTGAGTTAATTCAGAGTGGCGTGAAGCAGTAGCTTCACATGCACAGAGGCTTTCTGCTGCTTGGTGAGCACTGGTGGTGAAGCATTGTAAAGCAGTATCACTTCACTACATTAGGGGATGTAACAAAAGGGGATGTAAAAAAAAGGAGCATAATTGCATGTAACTGTGATCTAACAAAAAGAAGAAGTACATGGAAAGCATTTAGATGGCAAGAAATAAATAAATAAATAAAAATAAAACATCCCCATTTAGCTCTATAATACACATTTCTTATTCTTATGAGATGTGGAAAGAACCCACAATGTTGAGGCATGGTATTCTGTAAATATGGTTTCCATAGAAACAATGCTGAAAGTTTGCTCAGAGGAAACAAAGTCTTACCAAAGACTCACCATGCATATCTTGCATGGTGGTATAGTGAGATATTTTCAGCATCTGTTCGATGAGTCTCCTGAAAGAAGATAACTAGTTTCAAAAAGTTCTGATCTAATAGAGTTGTCTAACTCTGCATCACATCCCTAAAATACTGTTAGTCTAAGCTACATCTATGTTACGAGGGTTTGCACTACCAGTGAAATTAATTGAGCATTAATACAGCATTAAAGAGCTAGCCTAACATACTTTTCAATGCCTTTGAGCCTATTTGACACTGTAAAATCCTACTGACTCTATTCAGGCAAAGTGAGGACAGAAAGCATTAGTGCACTTACTGAACCAACATAACTAACATTAAAAAAATATACAGGAAACATTTATCAAGTTTTTATGGGAGTTATAAATTTTACAGGTCTTATGAAAGAAGAAATTGTACAGATATGCAGCTTCTAGTTGTGGTTTACCAAACAGTGCTAATTTTCATTAGGAGATGATAACATCTCCTGCCAATAGTGTGAAAACTATTTGGTCTTTCTATATTTTTTCTCCCTTTATCTGGAGTTCACTCCATAAGAGGAAATTGAGATCTCTCTTTTCAGAGCTGAAGTTTTGCAACAGATCAACCCCAACTTTTCCAGTATACTTTTTGTTCTGAAGCGGGTAAATTGGGTAGTAGGTAAATTGATGTGGTAGGTCTCAATTTAGTTCTTTAAATAAAAGTTAAATTTTAGAGCCTAGGGCTCCTGAGCTTAGCAGGAGGCAGCAGTCTGGGATGGACACTTGGGCTTTGGCTGATTGTACTATAAAAAGTTTCTGGCTACTATAGTGAAAAACGTCTATATTATTTTTGTATGTCTTCTGTGTATTTTCCTGTTTCATTTCTAGAACACTCAGAAGAAACACATCCTGAGAGCAGCATTATGTCATTGGGACAATTCCTTTCTTGTGTGTTTCATGGAAAAATTGAATTTTGTTTCAAGACATAATTTCATAATTTTGGTTTCTGTGCTATATTTTCGCCCTCAGAATTGCTATAGGGATGAAGCTCCAAGGGGACTTTAAAACAGCTTGGACTTCAGCAATGCTCTTGGCAAACGCTCTGTTAGGGTTCATGGGACCAGACTTTTGTTCCCAGCTCTGCTACCGCTAATCAGGTTTGTTGAACAAACCTGATCAACTCACTTCACTGATTTCTGTGCCTTATTTCCACACTTGGGAAATGAAAGTGGTCACTCTCTACCTCATCTGTAGAACAGTTTAAGACCACTGATGTATGTTTATTGAGATTAATATCTGTTATTATTTGTTTAGATATAGCTTTGACTTGGCTACATATATATGACTTGGGTGTATATATATGTGTATGTATATATATATATATATATAATAAATGACTGCTTCAAGAATAAGGTATCTCCCGTCCTAAGCTGTTAGCAGATCCACTTTTCTCATATGTCTTGTCTTGTAATTCAAAGACCCTACTGGACTGGGCACAAAGAGTGGTCAGGTTTGCACTAAAAACAAAACAAAACAAAACAAAAAAAAACAGAACAGAAAGCACAAATCCCCTCATATAGGATATACATATTTATTGTTTTTCAATTTTGTAAAAGTCCTATAAAGTGTGATTCCTAATACCATGCCATGACAGGCTATCTGGAAGAGTAAAGAGGAAATAAGAGAGGTGCTAAATAAGAATAATAAACTGAGTAGTTACAAAGCAATGACGTTTATTACATTTCTTAAAACTTCCTCTCCCAGATGTACAGTGGTGCCCATGATTAGGTAGATGGTTAATAAATGTAAGAATACGCTGAAGTTAAGGAAGGAGACAATGATAACAGTTTTAGACTCTATAGTGTATATTTTCGATTAGTTACGATAAGTGACTTGAGAAAAGAAAAAAATGTGTTGTGTAACAGAGCAGATAACACTCAGTCATATGTCAAATTAGCATAAATCAGCGTAAATCTGTGAAATTAAAATCAGGTTCTATCTCTCTTCTTAGTCCCTGGACAGCACAATAATAATGGAAGGGGAGAAGAATTCAGATTAGAGTTTTTGTTGAGAAGCATTTTCAAAATTTACATTAATCAAGTGGCTTAGTATTTCTGAAAAGGCAGAAAAAGAATTTCTTCATCCCCTGAACCAGTATATACCCACTTCCTTAAAATTAATGTATGCTTTAAAAATGAGATTTTCAAAATAATCCGCTTGATTTCCACATTAACAGAATAAAACAGAAATTATGATACCTTTATAAAAATCTCATTCAGAAGCCAGCTTTTTCCAGAGTTTCTAGACAGAAGAGATACAATTATCTCATGATGAAGGGTCTGGGTTCTCAGTTAGGGACACTCAGCTTTCTGAAAATTAATGGTTTTATCTTGAAAGTCTGTGTTTCCTATATTTAAAATGCAAATAGGACTCTGGAAATAAGAACCAAACTTCATCTAAAGCAATACTCTGCAAACCACCAAAAAAAAAAAAAAGCAATACATATGAGACATCTAAGCTTCCTTACTTCTCTCAGATGAGGGTTAATTTGCAAAAATATGTATGTTGATTCAAGTTTGTCACTGGTCGTCATGGCATTGCTTTTATGCCAGAGGCTGCATATTTCCTTAGCTACTTATCATTTCGCTCTAGGCCCCAAAAGAGTGCAAATGGTCCTTGCATAAAATAAATAGATCTTTCATCTTTGCCCTGGCATATTCAGCAGTGCAATTATATAGCACTTCAACCAAATACAGGAAATGTCGGCAGCCTATGTCTTTGGCACTAGGTAAGTCAGGAAAAAAACATTAAAAAAAAATTAAGCTTCCTCCTTATGGAGAGAAAAGACAAAAAGGAGATAATAAGCAATCTAAGGGAGAGGTTTGGATTGCTTTTTATCTTGAAGTAATGATTGCCCTGCAACTACACATGCGCCTGGAACAGAACAGTTGAGTGTCCATTATCTATTTTTGCAAATTTCTTATCTATTTCAGGTAAACAGACTTTTATTCAAGATCCAGAGCTCTGCTGTTGACAAGGATGCTTTCACTTTGGGATTTTTTTTCACCAGCTTTGTCTGAGTTCCCTGGTAACACTGTGTAAGAAAATTTGGGACCTGGATAAAATTTGGTACAGGGATAGCTCCGTATCCTTAACATGAACAAGGCATTCTGACTAGTTGCAGCAGTCTGGTCTGATAGTGAGAATCTGATACAGAAAATGTCCTTGTACACTGTCAGTGTGTTTTACATGGTGTTTTTAGACACAAGCCTTCAACCTTGCTAGGTACTACTTTAAATGAATGTTATTACTGAAATCAATGAGAATAGCAAAGTGCATTAAGCAAACCCTGGAATTAAATATCACACTGTATTGGTGACAAGGTGGCTGATTGGAATATGCTGTAAAATATTTTTTTCTATGTATTCTTAGTCCAGAATTATTTTATACTCTTATGTGAACTGTAAGAAAGGACAGTTAATACATCAGTTACTTACTTTCTCTTTGTGAGGCTCTGCTTGCCTTGATCTAACTTGATCCTCTCAAATTACAACCAAATTTTCACCAAGCCAAAGTTTATTTGAAAAAGAAATCTCATTATAGCTGTACCTGTGGTTATTGTGCTTTATCATGATCAGTTTATTAATACAAATGTATATAGGACATTTGTGATGCAAGAAATGGAATAAAGGACACAAAGAATGATTGCTTGTAACTTCAAGATCTGCATGACCTTGAAAATAAAAGATCACAAAAGATCCAAAAATATGGTGCAACATAGAAATGATTTAAAATACTCTTAAAAGAAACAGCTGTAGCAAGATGAGAAGAAAACAGATAATTGACACCAGATGTCCCTCTCAGACAGTGATGAAAGAGTAATTACAGAGGGAGAGATAGCATCCTGCAGAGAGCAGATGAGCTTTACCAGCAGCTCTACAAGAATGCATAGAGACAAACATGACAAGTTTCACCACCTCCTATGACATAAAAATGGACGTGAAGAAAAAATCTTGCCTTACATACTCAGAAAGAAGATAGAGAAAGTCATGAAAACTTTAAGAGGAAAAATACCTGGGACAGATGGCATCACTAGTGATATCATAAAAGTTGGAGGGAACCCAGTAAGCCAACCAGAAAAGCTAATCAACTTGAACTACAGTGAACGAAGTGTCAAAGGACTGGAATTATACTATAATCACTCTTCTGCACTGTAAAAATGCCAAAGGTGCTAAGAGACATACAGCCTTCTTATAGACTTCCAGCCATTTCTTATGTTGTTGAGCACATTAGCTGAGCAATTGACTTTTGTAACAGCTACTGTTCAACTACCCCAAAATAGATAAGAATATTTTAGAAAATGTATTTTATGTTGATGTAGTAAAATACTAAAAGCACATCATCTCATGAGCTAGATAATAAACCTCTGACAGACTGTCTATCTGTAAGCCTAGGTAATAAAAAAGCAATATATGAAAAATAAATTTCCCCCAAACCAAACCCTGACAAAATAACACACAATTCTACATGGACTCCCTAGGGAGAGGATGAGAGGGATCATGAACTACATGTGACAGATGCTAGCCAAAGCAGTTAAAGTTCTATTGGGAAGCAATTACTTTGCATTGATGACAGTGGCTTAAGAATCTGCACAGAAGAGAAAATTATGAGCAAAAAGTAGCCTCTGACTATACCTATGCATCCTTTGTGAATAAATGTTAATATTGATATGGAAGTTTTAAATCTGTAAATGACACACGTTTTCCCAAATTTACATCTAATATCTTCTTTAGAATTTTTAAAGGGACTTTAGATACTGATTGTATTTATTCAGAACCCAATCTTAAATTATGATCCTGAATTGCTAGTCACTTAAAATATGCATCTAATAAACTGTTCTGTGTTTGCAAGTTGCTGAACAATACTGCTCCCCTTGATTATATGTCTATATCTTGTATTACACTGTAGAAAACAGCTTTCAAATGACCTTTTAGGTTTATTTTGTTTTGTTTTCCTTATTTGATTCTAGTTTGTTAATGCTGTATTGGTTCAACAAACAGAATTAGTTTTGAAGAACATTTTCGTGACAATGGAGATCTTCTGTTTCCTGGGGAGTACTTTAAGTAATTTTTTATTTTTTTTTTAATCAGCTAATGTAGGTTGGAACACAGAAAGGTGAAAGCATGTTAGAGATTTTTGTTTCACTGTCAAAATACTTCCCGAGGAACTCTAATTAGATAGCTTTTTATTTACACTTTGTTTCTAAGGTACTCTTTGGTGAGAATATTTATTGATAGAAAAAAATTAACAGATAAACAGAGTTTAAATAAAACTCTGTAAGAAACGTGGGATAAGAAGGTAAGAACAGGTAAGAAACATGGGATATTTCCCCTCAAGGGGCAATGGAAACATTACTAAATGACTTCAAGGTATGGTTCAATTGTAACTAATACTTCCTTTACAAAGATGTTGGATTCAGAAACAAATCTTTGTGTGTTGAAGAGTCTTATAAAAGAGTATCAGTATAGATAATATATTTGTTGATAGATCACAGCATAATGCAAATTATATCTATTCAGTGAGCTCTGGATCAGAGCCATGCTGTAGTATGTTGGCTATTATCTATTCTTTTAAAAAGAAGTGGTAAAATAATTTGAATGTCAGTCTAATGTTTATACTTTCTTGAACACGTACAAAAAGTGAAAATATGTGCAAAAACACATTTGTGCACTCAAGAAGATGTTTTTAATATGGGTGTATTTATGGCTTCCAGCAGTGGAATTTCAGAAGGAAAATTAAAAACCTACAAAAAATGTTTGCAATGAGGGCATGAATGTTTCAGATAGGGAACTCACGCTCTTCAAATTGCTGTAGGCATGGATTTTAAATAAGCAGGTTTCCACTCTTGAATAGCACCATTGAGTGTACTCCATCAAGACAAATAGCAGTCCAAACAAAGAACATTATCAAACACATGTGAGATGGTAATTATGCAACTGTCATTAGTCAAATCAGCAGCTGCTAGAAGAAAACTCTAAGTGACAGATGGAAACATTCTTTTTCTTTTCCTTCCTCCTCTTCCATTTCCCTCCCTCTCCATCTAGATGAGACCTTTTTAAAACTGGAACTGCCTGGGAAAGTGGGGTATTAAAAATAGAGATAAATCACGTTCTCTTAACTTGTGTTCAGCAGTGCTTTGAGAATTTGTGTAAAATAGGTAAATAATGAACAACATTGCCCTCTGATGGAGTCTGTTTTGCTCTGTCAGGATTAAATATGCACAAAAACATTTCATTTCTCATTTTGTGGGGAGAAAGACGAAATTACTTGAAGATGTAGAGCTGAGTTGCATCTTTTGGAACAGATTTACTTGATTTAAAAAAGGAATTGAAGCCTGCCTGAAGTAAAAGCTCCTCTTAAATAACTGCCTAGATAGGCTCCAATACATATTTCTTTTTAAGCATGTGACTTATGCCTTTGTAAAGTTGTATGATTTCATGGAGACCAATTAAATTTAAGCAAACATTTAAAAATTTTCTCAGACCAGGACCTCATAATAACATCAGCTTTGTCTTATAGAGAAATAGATGTCAGAAATCATGACTGCTGAATAAATCAGTGCCAGAAAATCATAATAAATTTAAAACATACCTTTTCAAAATTTGTCCCCAAAAGGACTGAAACAAATACCAAAATAGATTTTGAATTGCTGTTCTTAGTATATTATTGACCAATCAGAATTGTGAAATATCAGATTTCCAGGAATCTAAAGGAAAAGAAAGAAGTTCAGAATGGTCTAGAGTCTTTATAATATGTGCTTCCTTTTCCCAAACCAGTAACCTGAACATGAGCTCCAACAGATTTTGAAAACTGGGCTCTACCAAAACTAGAGTTCAAATTCTTACTAATCAGCATTGAATCCAAGTGCTCAAACATGAGGTTTCCCCTATTATAAAAATCAGTATCAACGGTGATGGTCAGTATAAAATAGATTTCTGTTTTTCTCCCTTTCTACCATGTATGTGTACCCACTCATAAGCCAGGGCATAAAATTAGGATATATATTAATTGGCTTTTCTATTATTTGTACTGTTGTAAAACCACAATCTCAGAAAATTATTAAAACCAAAATCTCAGAAAACAAACAAACAAACAAAAAACAATCTCTAAACAAATGATGCTTAACAGAAATAATAAATAGGTAAGTAAATAATACTTAGATGAAAATCATACCATTGGAATGGTTTACTTTTTGATTGAAAGGATATAGGTAATTGGATTACATGCTACACACTGAACCAGAATAGGGTGATTAAGCAAACTTATCACTGAAGTCAGCCTTGCCATTTCCAGTATTAACAAATCTGACACAGCTAATGAAGTCACTAGTGAAATTCCAGCCTCATTGAAGTTCATGGAAAAATTTCCATTGATTTTAGTATGTAAGTATTTCTTCACAACATTCAGCAAGCATGCCTTGAGAGCAGTAAAAAAAAAAAAAAAAAAAAAAAAAGACAAAAGCTAACATACATATATTGAAAAATTATGAGCCACAAACAGAAGAGAGGAATTGCATGAGAAAGGTAAAATAGATTAAGTTCTCCATGCTGATGATCTGTGGAAATGTTTAAGCACATGACTATTTTCAAGGAACTTACTGTAAATATCCATATTTTTTTTGCTTAATTTGCTTAAGTTTGTTACGTATATCGTTCTTCTCAAAAGTTAGATTTCCATTATAATAACTCTTTGCATAAAAACTCATCATAAAATTTCTATACAGCTGAGTTCTTTATATGTCTTCTATGGATAGACATATTCACAAAAGCACAAATACAAATTCATGTGGTGAATGTGAAAGAGGAAATCTAAATTTTGACTGTTTCCTATATGTAGCATGATTGAAATAATAGCTATACATATATTTATTCCGCATGTTTCCTTTCTCCTCTAAGAAAAATATATGTGTGCATATAGGCTGGGACATTTGTAACAAAAACACAGAATGGAAACTTTTTTCTTCCTTTTTCAAACTGCCCATGTATTTGAGATTTTCTTAAATAGATTGTTAGTTATTTTTAAACATACTCCTTCTGATCTGCTCTTAACAAGTTTTGTGGAAGAGTAACATGAATGCTTATTTCTTTCTATTTTTAAATGTCCACAGTATGCAATGTTTTTAGATTGCAGTAACTGCTTTCTAATGCATCTTGTATGATAACTGCTGATGTTTAGAAGCCGTGTCTTTTTTTAGGATCAGAAATCATCTAATGGAATAAAATCAAGAGCAGACACTGTTTTAGATATACGTATTTAATGATGAATCAGTTTTTTAAAATACTCTTAATAGAATATTTCTTGAGGGAAAAAAAAAGTGAACTACTCAATTTGAGGCATATAAACGTAATATATTCCTTTTTAAATAATACCAACTGCCTCATATTTTTATAGATGTATAAATATGCCAGTAGCAAAATAAATATCTTCTGTAAGATGTCCCTGAATATTAGATCAAATAATGTTTCATGAAACATAACTGATCTCTTTATTACTGCAGCATGCCAATGTCTATCTTATCTCTTAATTCAAGTTCAAAAACTAATGGAGGAGGAATACACCAGTTCCATGTCTTGCTTGAATATTTAGCTGGTTTGATTTATGGCTGTTGAGAGGTTGTTTTATTGGTCCTGTTTGTAATTTCAACTTCAAAGTACTGTTCAAGACTTCATGCGATCTCAGTGTATCAAAACAGAAACTCGAAGGGACACAAAACAATCTATTTGTGCCTTCATTTATCTACACAGATTTTCAAGTAGCTGGAGAATTACTTTAGGAAATACTTATCATTTTGATTCCTATTATTTCTGTTATTTTCTTAATTATCTAGAACTTCAGCATGATTTTATTATTAGTTTATCTCCAGACATTACTTTCTATATACAGAAGTATAAAATGGAAGTAAGCATCTTAGTAAAGATGTAGGTGTCTTATCAGTGAATCAGCTCAGTACTTCATTTCTCTGTGATAAGATTATATTTCAAGTTTTTATAATCTCTCCTTTCAATTTATTTTGGAGTCAAGTCAGATATCTTATACAGCAAGAGCTCTTTATGCTAGATTTATATTTAGTTCCTTTGATAACTGAGGTGTAGATTGCCTAGTAAACCTAACACATGAGGAGTGATTTAGGGCATGGTTTTGTTGCAAAAAATACTCTTTGAATCATCTTTGACAGTTTTATAAGCCTTCTTATATCAAAGCCATCAATGAAGCACAGCTCATTAATTGAGAGAACATCTAATTGCCCTTACTGTACAAGCCTCAGAGTAAGAAATCAGATTTTTCCTTCTTGAAATAGCATGGAGGTGCTTGTCTTTCTACAAGTTTTTCTCCAAAAGCAAATGATTCATACCTTTCCACAGTGGAGGCTAGGAAGACAGCAAGAAGAGGTCCACATTCTGTAAATATCCAGGGAAAATAAGGATGTTCCAAAAAGTTTAAAACTCCCACTCTTTCTTCAGTCATAATGCTTATCACAGTATCACAGTATCACAGATTTCTAGGTTGGAAGAGACCTCAAGATCATCGAGTCCAACCTCCGACCTAACACTAAGTACTCCACTAAACCATATCGCTAAGCTCTACATCTAAACGTCTTTTAAAGACCTCCAGGGATGGTGACTCCACCACCTCCCTGGGCAGCCCGTTCCAATGCTTAATAACCCGTTCGGTAAAGAAGTACTTCCTAACATCCAACCTAAAACTCCCCTGTCGCAACTTTAGCCCATTCCCCCTCGTCCTGTCACCAGGCACGTGGGAGAACAGACCAACCCCCACCTCTTTACAGCCTCCTTTAAGGTACCTGTAGAGAGCGATGAGGTTGCCCCTGAGCCTCCTCTTCTCCAGGCTGAACAACCCCAGCTCCCTCAGCCGCTCCTCGTAAGACTTGTTCTCCAGACCCCTCACCAGCTTGGTCGCCCTTCTCTGGACTCTCTCGAGCATCTCCATGTCCTTCCTGTAGCGAGGGGCCCAAAACTGAACACAGTACTCGAGGTGCGGCCTCACCAGAGCTGAGTACAGGGGCACAATCACTTCCCTAGACCTGCTGGCCACACTGCTTCTTATGCAGGCCAGGATGCTGTTGGCCTTCTTGGCCACCTGGGCACACTGCTGGCTCATATTCAGCCGACTATCAACCAATACTCCCAGGTCCTTCTTGGCCAGGCAGCTTTCCAGCCACTCATCTCCCAGCCTGTAGCGCTGCTTGGGGTTGTTGCACCCCAGGTGCAGGACCCGGCACTTGGCCTTGTTGAACTTCATACAGTTGGCCTCAGCCCATCGGTCCAGCCTATCCAGATCCTCCTGCAGAGCCTTCCTGCCCTCGAGCAGATCGACACACGCGCCTAACTTGGTGTCATCTGCAAACTTACTGAGGGTGCACTGGACGCCCTCATCCAGATCATCGATAAAGATATTAAAGAGGACCGGCCCCAGTACCGAGCCCTGGGGGACACCACTAGTGACCGGCCTCCAACCAGATTTGACTCCATTCACCACAACTCTCTGGGCCTTGCTATCCAGCCAGTTTCTAACCCAGCGAAGCGTACGCCAGTCCAAGCCCCGAGCAGCCAGTTTCTTGAGGAGAATGTTGTGAGGAACTGTGTCAAAAGCCTTACTGAGGTCATGGTAAACCACATCCACAGCCTTTCCCTCATCCACCAAGCGCGTCACTTTGTCATAGAAGATCAGGTTCGTCAAGCAGGACCTGCCTTTCATAAACCCATGCTGACTGGGCCTGATCGCCTGCTTGCCCTGCAAGTGCCGCGTGATGACCCTCAAGATAATCTGCTCCATGAGCTTTCCTGGCACTGAGGTCAAACTGACAGGCCTATAGTTCCCCGGGTCTGCCCTGCGGCCCTTCTTATAGATGGGCATTACATTGGCTAGCTGCCAGTCAACTGGGACCTCCCCTGATAGCCAGGACTGCCGATAAATGATGGAAGGCGGCTCGGCCAGCTCCTCCGCCAGTTCAGATGAATATATACATGTGTGTGTCTGTATTTCCCTGTATGAATCTCCACATTAAACTTACCAGTTACAAAAAACAAACAACAACAAAAAAAAAAGTAGCATTTCCTTAGTTTGTTTGAACCAGGCAAATCTTTGCATGATGATACTGATACTAGTATACAATATGAGCATCTCTGCTTCCAAGGAACCTTGAAAAATTTATATATCAAGGACAAGTTTCTAGTACATATATTCTCTGTTTTACAATGGAGCTGTAAGTGAAAATAACTTACTCTTGATACTATGCAAGGCATGCAGGCCTTCAAAATGTATGCTCACTTTAAAAAGGTTTAATTGAGTACAACACCTCTCCTCCACCCCCCAAAATATTTAAAATATTTTAAAATGGTTAGAAAATGAAATATCTAGTTGTCTAAGTAGTGATATTGGACTGTATTCTTTCTTAAGAAAGAATTAAGAAGAAATATACTATATCATATAGCATTATGTTATGCTATAAACATAAATAATCTGTGAAAATTCATAATAAGGTACTATTAATTTAATGAGAAAATTTGGAAAAGGTTTGAAATATAGAAAAAAATGATAGATTCCCAGTGATTTTTTATATATTATGCAGTAGCATAAACCCAGAATAATGGTTGGTAGGCATCTCTCACTTTCTAAATTTGATAAAAACACTCATATTCCTATGAGTTAGTGGATTGAATAAAACAGTGACAGTAGTAATTACTGAACTTCTATATTCATAGAAATCTGGGGCTTCATAAATCCAGTGGTGCTCTGAACCATATACAGTGTACGTTAGCTTTCAATAACTATAAATTTAGTGATTATGTCCAGACCTATCAATTATTTACCTATAGTTGTCAGTGAAAATAAATCAAAAGCTGAAAATAAATATTAGAATTGGGAAAAAAAAGTGAAAAAAAATCTTCCATTTCTTTATAGTGAAGGAGTTGAACTGATTATACTGCACATTTTGCTCCTTCAGATTGGTGCCCCAATCCTTTTTGCATCTTGTATTAAAGATAGGAGGTAAGAGACAGGATTTTTGCCTTTAGTGAAACTGTATACACTAATCCCATAATTCTTTTCAGAGCTCAAGGTAATGTAACCAAAATAAGGCTTTACGCATAAAAACTTAGTATAAACATCAGCATTTTCATTGGAAGTGAAAAAGAGTCAAGCCTGGTTAAAAGCAAAAGTCCCTTAAGTATTACTGAATAAGGAGGTAAGAAAGGATATAAGGATTATTTAATATAAAAGTAAATGAAATAAAACAGAAAGCTTGAACTATGGAAAACAAAAAACAGCAAGTTAACACTTAATGAAGGGCAAAATTTGTCAATTATGTAAGTTATCTATTGTATTGTTTTATTATTATTATTATTTGTAAAATGTATTTACTGTAATTAATCTCCTATAAGGCTTCAAGGCCATTCCTAACCTTTAAAAAAAAATAGATAAAAAGCTACAGACATCAGTAAATAATAGCAATAGCTTTGATACTTAGTTTTGACTGTAGAGAGGATCTGTCTTTCTCCATGTTTTCCAAAAGTATCTCACCAAACTCAGGCAAATAGATACCCAGGTGATATGCTGAGGAGGCACCCAAAGCCTGCCTTGCATGTTTTGTTTTGCAAGGCCTTCCCATTGGGAGACTTGGCTCAAGTGGAAGATGTTGCATTATGGTTTTGAAAAGTCAAAATGGGGAGGGGTGCAGAATGCTGAGACCTTTAAGAGCATTGCCTCTGTAAGGAAGGAAGATTTTCTCTCTCTGGGTTCACCCTGGGAGGAGAAGTCTGTCAGAAACAGGTGTATCTGGTGCTTGAACTTTTTACAGTAATTGAGGCTAACTCCTTATCCAGGCAAGCCTGGAGAAAGTGTCAGTCTAGAGCTGGTAAGAAAATTATCTTATTAAAATTATTTTTTTGCTATCAATATGTTTTCCACTAAGGAAATAAGTTTTCCACTAATTAGTCCATACTGTTCATATTTCAAGAAAATTATCTCCTGCCAGAAAACAAACTTACTGCTTCACTAGAGAATTACGGAAAGAATTTATGGGGTCCAGCTCACATACTTGCAGTCAAAGGGAGTGAACATGAAGGCAGCTTGTGTCTCTGATTATTGTAAACATCAGGTGAAACCTGGGAAGGAAATGTAATTTGAAGGCTGGTGGAGTTAACAATTAAAAGACTGTTAAAACAAATATGTTTAGTACTAGAATTACTTTTTAATGGTTTGCATAGTGTAAACACATTTATATCTGAAGAATATGGTTGTAGTGTCTTACTACTCTAAGGAAGGACTTGTAGATATAATGAAACATCATAAGCCAAGAAAAAAAAAATCTGTTAAGCACTTGGGAAACATTCTGCAGAAAATCAACAGCAGTAGATCTTTACAGAGTGCCTGAACTCTGTTAGCTTCACCACTGTTGTGGAGTACTCATCAAATCTATAAAAACAGGAATTTCGTGGAAAGTATTCCCTTCCCCTATAAGTGGCTGCAAATTTATTCAATATTAATGGCAGAGAGTTGAGCAGTTCTGCACCAACCATGAATGCTGGCTTGAAATTGTCATGAAGTTTTACTTCAGGATAGAAAACAACATGCAAGTAGGGAATCCTTTTTCATGAAATGCTCCCATATTTCACTAAGATCATTCAAACTAAATAATAATAACAATAATAATTATTATTGTTATTATTATTATTTTAAAAAAGATGGTTAGAATAAAGGGCTAGTATCACTCTGAAACTGATTTGTTCTCTCACTTTCTCTGATACTCACTTCCAAGTTTTCAGTTGTTAAGCAATGTCTGTTTTGTTCTGTCATCCCATCTTACTCCAACATTTTAACTTGTTTACCACATACCATGGAGGTTTAAATCTTTATGAGATTTGACTGAAGGAACAGATGCATCTGTGTGACAATATGTTTAGCTTCATCATTAGAAAAATTTAAAACAGAGATGTGCTTCTCTTAATTGAATGGTTAAGTATGTATAATAGTAATTTGGGGACATATTACATAGAATATAAACACATCAAACACCTACTGGGTGTTGAAAAGGCAGGGTAGATCTATAAATCTGTAAGAGAAAGTCCTTAAGTTTGGTCCTTTAGGTGCTTCACAAACCCTTGGCTCATCATATTCATAATAAAAAAGCTCAACAGAATCAAGCAGGAAAGTGCTGTTCTACACTTACTTAAAAACCTGTGCTTTACTGAGTTGACTTGGAGAAAAACATGAGACAACAGTATTGATCAGTTAACAAGTAAATGCTCCCATGATTCTGTAATGAACATGCTGAAGCTTTCAGCCTGATCTTATAAGGACTTTTGGAATATTTGCGGATGAACTTTCCATGATAATTCAAAGTGAAGGTGATCAAGAGTATATATTTACATTGAAATGTATTCAGATGAAAAATACACCTGAGAGACTAGGATTTGGACATGTTGCAGAAGTGCAGTGAGAGACTAACTATGAAGGATATTGTATTTCCTGTAAATTATTCACTCAACATAGTCAATGTGAAAATAGTGTAGCAACAGCCATTGATTGTACTGAAGGTAGTTAATGGCAACTGAAAATATTTGATTTTGGTTTTGAATGTTTACAATTCCTGATAAAGAGAAAAGATATTGATCAATCTATTTACTTCAAGTAACTTTTAACAAAAGAAATGCATTATGTATTGTATTTACTTGAAAATGTTTTCTTTTTCTTCTGTAACAGTTAAATGGTATCTCATTATTTAACAGAAAGTCAGAAATACCAAAAATAAGGTAGAATGCTCGAAAAGGATTTTGCAAAAGAATGATATTTTCAGTTATCCCCCTCCCGGAAATTATGCATAAAATTAATTTGCTAGAGAAACTCACATAAGCCTTGTTAAATTCTTCTGTAGTTTCCACTGCACTAAATGTAACTACATTTTGTGATGATAATAAAAAAAATCTAATGCCACAGCAGATCAGATTGGGATTTTTTATTACTCATACAATACCCTATGCTTTCCAGGAGAGTTAATTTTCATAACCAATATGTCATCTACTCTCCCTAATTTGTTGGGAGGAAATATCTTTCCACCATTATAATGTAGTTCCTTACATGGCTGAGAATCTCTATTTTGAAGTAAACTAGTTGGAGCTTGTTCTGCCATCCATGGATCTCCATCTCCCATAAATTTTAACATTCCATGCTTATGTGATGCTTATAATATCATTTGAATATCTGCACTAATCCTCCTAGCTTTCTAATGACACAAGAAAGCAGTATCACTTTTCAATTTCAGTGCTGAAACTGAAAACGTTCCATTTCATAAGGCCCTACAGCAAGTCAGGATCAGAAATCTTTAACCACTGTTTCCAGTTGCCTACCGCTCCTTCTGATGCAACAGCACCCAGGCCTATAAATGCCATAGAGCTGACAGAAACAATTAGGAGCTGTCAAAGCAATCATTCTTTCTTTGATCTGATATAGCTCTTGCAAGCTGTTTTTTTCTTTTTTCAGATAAATCAATTTTATATGAAAACACAGAAATCTGTCTTGGACATGTAGGCACGTTCTCCAACACTTTAGTCTCACAAGACTCAGATTGTACAGCTCCCTAATTAGACAATCTGATAGAGAAGATTTCACCTTGGTGCAGAGCTCAGTCTCAGTTTGGGCTAGGTCCAGGAGCTCTGCATGAAAACATTTCATGGACCAGTAATCACTGATGCAGACAACGGCTAGCTTCTGGTCCTGGTGGAATTTGAGTTGTTAAGTATTTTGTAGTGCCAAGGTATTAATTTCCAGGTAACATCCTAAAAGAATATTTAAATACAGTAATTCGTGTTGCTGCTACTACCAAATTTATTTAGTTCTCAACTTTGTAAGACAATAGATAAATTATATCAAATGTATGACAGAAGTCAGGCTGCTAACCACTCAAGCGTTTTGTTACTTGTGTGGTATTCTTGCTGTCCTCTTTTTCTTATATGTTCTTAGAATACCAACCATCTGCAATTTCTGTTGTGACAAACTATTTCTCAATAGTTTCCTTGAGTTGATGGAAATTTTTGTTTATATTTTACATTTGCAGCAAGACAGACAGTATTAAAAAGATCTCTCCTACTAATATATGCTTCATCTGTAAAGACAGTGACCTTGACCAACAGTGACAGGCCGGATATTCTCCATCTGAGTCAAGTAGAAGAGTAAAGCTGATCCTGCGAGTTTCCTGTGAGTAAAGTATACAGTCTTAGTCTAGTGTACAGTGACATTAGATTTGTTTCATTTCCTGTCTAAATCTGTGCTACCAAGTTCTCTAGGAATGCATCAAATCATGTAATTTATGTCCCTAAATTATATTTATTTTGCATTGAGTTGTATACTACTGAGATTGAATTGTCAGAATCCTTTTACTGATACTGATGGTGAAAGAAGTTAGGAATCATCAACGGTACTGGAAGACTTCAGGGCAGGATTTAAAATATTTCAGCAATGATGTCGTGTCACACAGTATTAATGTGCTATAACGTGGGCAAACGTTACCTGAGATATGTTTTGAAAAAAATGCACTTCTCTCAGCCTTCAGTTGTGAGGTGAATATAATACTAAGTACTTTATACATTCCAAGTTAAGTATACATTAATTAATCTACAACAGCTGTGAGGTGAGCATATACCCTCTATTTTATGCATGAAAAAAATAACAGTCAGAAAACTTAGACACGTTCTCACAAGAGGAGGCCTTTCCAAAGGACTTGATCACAGAATCAGAGACACAGTTACTGTGTTTGACGTAGTTCCTAGTTCTGACATCAGAAATGAGAAAATACTGCATACATGTAGATCCTACAAGCTACTTGTGATTTGAACTGTTTTGTGAGGACGCATAACCTCGTTGTTGGCTGATGAGAAGAAGAAAAAAAAAAAAAGCCTCTCAGAAAAGTTTTCAATACTGCAGGAGAGACAAGAGGAAAAAAAAAAAACACGTTAATATATGTTCATATGCTCTGCAGACTGAAACTTGAACATAGAAATTCAAATATATTCTCAGAAACAGGTGAAGAGGAAAAGTGGTTGAAAATGTTCTAGATATTTTCTGTCGGTGATGGCCTATGCCCTTTTTGCTAACCTGTCTTGCCCTAGCACTTAATTCTGTTCCACCTCAATTTGCAACATATAAACTTGCAGAAAATAAATATACTGAGGTCATGATCTCTGGAGGGCTCTCTCTTGACATGATGACTGTTCTGCTTTAGGAATACTAAAGCTGTTTCATCCTGCAACCAACATTTTTTCTTTCACTCAATCCTTCCTCTGCATTCTTCCCATTCTTTGTGTGCAGAACTACAACTGTCAGTACTGAGAGCTGACAAAAATCAGTGGCAAGATTGCTACTGCAAACACTGACAACTGTGAGCAGTTGACTTAAAAATATGTAACAAAGGAATTAAGTCAAATTTGGGTTCCTTTTATTTTACCTCTGGTGTTTAGATTTTCAGGATGGACCTGGATTACTTTTTTTTATTTACAGAAAGTGATACTTCAGAAAATGGCTGTTTCACTGTAATATTTACATAAGAATGCCATTAAAAATGCCCAGTCATCCTCAACGTAGTTAGAGCTTCCACAGCTACGGTGGCGTCATCACATTCCCAAAGACAGCAAGGGAAGCTCCCAGCACATCCACCCACACAGAATTAGGGTGAGTCTCAAGTGGGTGTAGAAAGACAATTGTAGGTTACAGTCCATTTTTCCTTATGAGAACTACTTATGAGGCTTCCTTCTGTCATTCCTGTTCCCTGATCCTGATCACCCCATAGGTGAGCAGAGTATCATTTTTATATGCCTTGCAACTGACCCATATATTTAATTCTCTTATTTTCCTCTTCACACTGTACATTACTACTCCTATTTTATTTTTATTTGTCTTTTCAGAGCAGACTTGGAAAACAAGAATGATACATTCTTGTGCTGATTAACTGGTAACCAGACAACATTACTGATATATATATGTATATTTAATATATTCTGCTTCCATATGTTTCTGTTCTCGAGATCCAGGTTTCCCCAAAAGACCTGTTCACTTCTCATAAAGAGGCCAAAATATCTGTCTACTGGCTCACCTCAAGATGCGTTTATTTCTGCATAAGAAAATGAAAGCATCCAAATTAAAAAGAGAGCAAAGACTAAGCTGTGATTCTCCAAGTTGTGGTTTATTTCTTGCTCTGTCTGTCCAAGAAAAGAGGAAAGCAGTGGCCATCACTTTTCTAACACTCATTTGACTATAACAGTCATTTTTTATCCTATGCGTCTATTTCCGATAGCAGACATAGAATCTCTTTGCATTCCCTGTTCTGTTGACGTCATTTCAGGGGAATTAATGATCTGCTGTTGAGTGATTTTCACAGCTAAGTATCTGTTGACAATAGCCCTCCTTAGTTTGCTGTGGAGGAATGTACACCAGGCCAAATATAATCAGTTGTATACTGAGCTGAATTCAGACTTCAATAAATATTACTGTACTCTGCACAGTAATTTCAGTTGTGGATGATTCATGCAACAATTATTTTCTTGTAAATAAGAGGTATATTTCTTAGAATTACATCTGTCAGTAGCTTACAGTTCTGCACTAATAAATACTTAAATATTCTGAAACACGAAAAGTAAAATTTGCATTTTATGACCATTTAAGAACAACAATCTAAGTCTTACGGGACCAGATTATGAATCTTTTGCTAATACTGCAAAGTACTTATTTCTTGAAGTAAATGGGGCTTCTCAGCTGAGAAAGTACATGCAGGGGTAAACCTATGTTATTTAAGTAATGCCATTCTGCCCCTGCAATCTTAAGGGTTTTTATACAGTTAATAAAGACTACCAAGTCACGTTTTGACACAAGTCTTTTGCTCTGCAGCTGACTTGCCAAAAGGCACTTAATTAATTATAACATTGTAAGATAATGCATTGTGAGCCCATACCAGGCAAATTGCTCTTCACAGAGCGTTGACAGTGTGTCTCTCTTCCACCTATGTAATTTATGCTAAGTGTAAGTCACTGGAAACACACAGCCCCTGAAAATTAAAGCTGCAAAATAACAAACACACAAAGCAAACTAGATTGCAAACTTGAAACCATTTCTTGTGGGCTGTAATTATAATCACACATCAATCCTCCAGGCTAGACTGGAGCCTCTAGAAGGAAAAAGATAACAATGGAAAATCAACTGCAAAGCTTTATTCACAGTCACCTAGACTAAAACATACTTCATCCTATGAGATTGCCGTTGTTTCCTCTCTCATATATTTGATAAAAACACAGCAGTTCATATCTTGCAGAAGTTAGGATAACACATCATAGTGTCACACATCCTATGTTACGATGTGTGACAAGTCTCCAGTGGTTTCCAACAGCCTACAGTTAGCCTTCTACTTTCTTAATGGTATGTAATGGTAACCTCTGTGCTCTCATAGGTAGAACATACAAATTGTCCATAATTCAGCATGAAAAAGAAAAAAAAAATATTGTATGACATCTTGCCATCATGTATTTGTTTAGCGAGGCAGAATGACCTGCTCAAAGCAAAAAGGGAGAGAGAAGCCTAGTCAATAGATTAAGAGTTTATTTCTATTGGATTCAAGCAACAACTATACCTAATTTTATTGTTTTACTAAAGATGTTCAAATACGGTAGGTCCATGTCTGATCCCCAATCTCTCCAAGCACTTTTTTTTCCTTTTTTAGAAATTTTCTTCTGACTTTTTTAGGAACTGCTTTTTCTTTCATATTCCACTAACAATAGTTATTCTTCGATCTTATCTCTCCGTTAGTCTGGAAAAAATATTGGTATGTGTCATTCCTCTCTCTTCCCTCTATCTTCTTTAACCTTTCTTAGCTGGCTTCAAAAAAGGCAATGACTAACCTGAGACATTACTTACGCTTCTCCTCAACATTATAGTTTAACCATGTGAGTTTTAGAACCAGGTAAAAGAAATACAAGAGTGATGTTCTTTGAGCGTACTTAAGAATGCCACCTAACATAGCTTGGTGCTTAATAGTTCACAGCTGAGTACAGTTTAATGCTGTGGTCTGCACTGTGACCAAAGAATCCTCAGTGAAGAAAGCTCACAACAGTCCAACTACATGGCTTTCTTATCTTGCTCTGTCTCAGGAAAGTATCTCACCCCTGACATATCCTCCAGCTGTTGTATCCCTTCTTTTTCTTATTGTGATAGTATTTCAGGAAAGGCTCTCAAATCATTTAAATATTTCTGACTTGCACATACTGTGTGCTTAGGTAGGTTTTTCTTCAGTGCCTTGGAAATCCATTTGCATTAATTTGCTTTGTCTTGTTTGGTGAGCTGTGGAAGAAACACTGCACAGATCTTTATATTCCACTAGGTTGTTGTTGTTGTAAGTCCTAAGTTTACTGTTTATTCAGATATCCAACAAGTCTGAGGCATATTTAACAAGGTCTGTCTGGGATGGAGTCAGCTTTCTGCATAGCAGCTCACATGGTGCTGTGCTTTGTGTTTTAAACAGTGTTGATAACACGTTGACATTTTGTCCATTGCTAAATAGCGCTTGCATAGTGCCAATGTTTTCTCTCCCCTTCCCCAGTGAGTAGGCTGAAGTAGCCATGAGGAAGAGAGGTTTCACAGCTGGGACACCTTAACCAAACTAACCAAAGGGATATTCCATACTGTGCAATGTCATGTTCATCCATAAAAGCTTAGGGAAAGGAGGAAGGAGGGGAAATGCATGTGGTTATGGTGTTTGTCTTCCCAAGCAACCATTATTCTTGCTGGGGCCCTGCATGCCAGGAAGTAGCTGGACCTCTGCCTTCCAATGAGAAGTTATGAATGAACTCCTTTTTGCTTTGCTCACACATGCAGGTTTTGTTTTCCCTATCAAAATGTCTTTTTCTTATGAAGTCTTCTTGCTTTCCTTCTATTTTTTCCCCATAACATGGAAGGGGTGAGTGAGAGGCAGGTGTGCATTTGGCTGCTGGCCAGGATCAACCCACTAGTTAATGTTTCAGAGGAGTCCCTAAAATAGAACCTTTAGAAAAGAAGAATAATCAGACATCCCTTATTTAACTGTCATTAGGAAACATAATATTTTTCTCAGATGGCCTAAGCAGGATTAAGACCTTGGGGTGAAGCTGGAGTACTAATGATTTTTGGTAATGGATTATTTCCCTTCATGAAGTGCATCTGGATACCAAGAACCATATTATTATTAACCAAATGTAGTAATTTGCTTGGGGCAAAGTGTCTGGAATATGGTAATTGAGCAGGAAAAAAAAATTGTCTAAGATCATGAAACAGTCACATCATCACCAGGCATCTAGAGACTTCTCACCATTGCACTCCCTTATGGTGAAAAGATACAAAGCATTCTATTATATGTGGTGTGCTTTTTAGAAACCATTAATGCTACCATGAGATTTAACTCGTAAGTTTATTTGGTGTATCAGTGCGTTTATTGAAATGAATTTGTCTCAGACATTTGGCCATGGTGACATTTTTATTTTTATTTTTTGGTCAATGTCTGGAGATCTGAAAACCATGGTCTATGCACACATGTGATAATAACTTTTGACTGTGCTTTAAGGGAAAATGACTGGCTTAGAAGCAATTTTAGCCTAGCAGTATAACTGGAAAGACAGTGAGAAATTTTCAGATCACTGAACATAAGAAAAAATATTTTTAGATGTGTATTTGGAACAAATATGGATTGTCCTTTTTGCAGAACTACATGGCAAAGTTTGCTTACAGATTATTTTTATCAGGTTGCATATTGAAATCACCAATGTGGGCAAGCACTACTGTCACCCATAAGTAAAGATTTACTTTTCATTCTTACTAAGCTGGAGAAATTCAGGTCTGTGTTCACAAGATATTGTTGTGACTATGTGACCAGGTCATGGAAGAACATGATACTCAGTATATTGCTAAAAGATATTACCAACCTTCAGTTCATATGATCCTTTCTCTATGTTTCTGACATTTCAATCTGTTCAAGGATTGATAGGACAGTGTTTTGAAAGCAGGAAGACAATATTTGGAGGAAAAGAATTTCTGGTAGGAGATTCATCTACCCTCTTATTAAATAGGATATCTTAGCTTCCTCTAGAAGATATAGAATGGAGATCCATTTGTATAGCTGCATCTGCTTTCCCTGGGGAGACTTATATTTGCAAGCTGCACAAAAGGCACCTTTGATGACATTTACACTAGAAGGAAAATGATTTTTTTTTTTTAATGGAAAAAGACATCCAAAGAGATATTTAGCGTGACTTCAATATAGCAAACAAGATTTCATGAAGGAGATTACTCCTGAAAGGGTTTGCAGAAATGAAGTGTTATTCACAAATATGGCCTAAGTGGTATATCTCAAAAAAAGAAAAAAAAAGTTCAGTTCACATTGAAATCCAGTTAACACCAAAGCTGGAATACTTGATTTATTGATAGTATGTAACTAATAAACAATCAGTGAACAATACTTTCAAGATCAGTGGTCTTGTATTGGAGGACCCAGGACCCCCAAGGTCCTTTTCTACCAGGCTGCTTTCCAGCTGGGTAGTGCCCAGCATGTCCTGGTACTTCGGGTTGTTCCTCCCCAGGTGCAGGGCTTTGCACTTCTCCTTACTGAATTTCATGAGATTCCTGTCAGCCCGTTTCTCCAGCCTGTCCTGGGTTGCCCATTTACCCAACTTCCATGGCCAGCCTGGCCTCTCCAGCCTGGCATGTGACCCTGTTGCTTCCCAGACCCAGCCAACACAAGTACCAGAGAGAAAAATCCCTGTGGTACCAGGCACGCTTGGGTGGGGGTCCTGTGTGCTGCCTTTCACTGCTGTCAGCTGACAGTCATCTTAATGTACCTTCATCACTGATGTCTTCTTCAGTGTATTATTAGCTTAGAGGCAAACACCCCTGTCAGTCGGTTTGGGTCCTGCAGTCATGTACAGGAGCTGCCATCCTGTTTTTGTCATGCGACCTGCTGTTACTCAGTCTCCACCACCAAGCAGAGGTGGCATGAGCAATACCTGCAATGGCGTGGGGTTCTTGGGCTGACTGCACATCCATCAGGGGCTTGTGGACAAATGATGGTTAGAAAGGGCAGGGAGCACTTCATTTGGGGACAGGAGGAAATTGCTCACTCCCGAAGCAGAAGAAAAATGATAGCAGGAAAAGCATGAGGTAAGAGTCTCCAATTTTTCATTCACCAAGCAAGTTTCACACCTGCCCCAGTTTTTCGTTATCATCATCTCTTCCATGAGACATCCATTGATACAACTGGGACTCCTTTATGTAAATGTACTATTCAATGCAAGTAAATTTGGTAGGAGATAAACCTCTAACAACCTGTAGTTTTAGACTGGATATAAATGCTTGCTATGTGCATTTGGTAAGAGAAACATGCTGTCAGCATGTAAGTAACAAATAAATAAGGGAATAATAATTATAATCTCATTAAAAATACTACATGACTATCTAATCTTACAGCTACATTAATTAAAATTACCTTGTGAATTATGAAACTTTAAAACCTGTCTCTTGTGCACCATCATGGAGTAAACACAGACGGTTTTCAAAGGGAACATACTCTGATTTGATAATTTCATCCTAGATACTGAAAGCAGATGGAGTGAACAGCAATATAAAATTTTCACAGTCCTACTTTATAATTTGAAATCTTAGATAACAGTAACAACAAAAGAAAGACACAGAACCTGTCCACATTCATTACAAAGCTGTGTTAATTCTGTATCTGTGCTGTACTCTGCCTTATCATAGAGCTATATAAATATTTCTACCTAGAAATGTCAACAAAAACAAAAGCAAAAACGAAAAGAAAAAACAGAGGGTCAAGCTGAAAATCTGTTTTTGTTTTTTTTTAGTACAGGATTATTATTTATTTTCGTTAGCTAATTTTATTTAAATAAGCCATCCTGAATGATTCTCTGTTCTGTTCGTCAGAGTGCTCTGCCTTTAACTGAAAATAAGATTCACTCATACAAAATGCAGCAATGATGATGAAATCAAATAAGAAAAAAAAAAAGTCAAATAGCCTGTGAACAACATCAAATCACAGAATCACAAAACCATACAAGGAAACCATTGGTTGGAAGGGACTTTAAAGATCACTTAATTCCAACCCCACTGTCATGGGTAGGGATGGAATCAAAGCAGCACTGTGTTTTCTGTTTCCATCTTCTGGCAAATATATTGCAAATATAAATATTATATATCTTCTAGGAAATGTTACAACAGTGTGTAGTACAAATAAATATATTATGCTTTACATAACAAATGTATTATGCTGGTTATATTATCCTGGTTTCATTTCCTGAAAGCAGGGAGAAGACAATGGCTGGCCATCTTATACTTTGTTCTTCCCCATTGTTCTTCAACGTTCAGGCTTTGTCCTTTATTCCTCAACTTCTGCAAGTTCTTTGGGGGGTATAAAAGCACTTCTTATCCCCCCCCAACACACACACACCCCAGCCAGATGCTCATATCAGTCTCACCTCCACTCCATGTCAGGGTAATACATTTATGCAAACTCTGATTTCTTCGGGGAAAAAATATTATTTTGGAGCTTTGAAAGGGACTCAGATCATAGTGACCAGAGCTGGTGACCAGGGACATGCTGCAATTGCACACACATTGCAATTTAGGTGTTATCCTGTTTCCAGACTTTGGAATAAAAAGCACAAAGAATTTCTACATTCTATTCAGAAAGTAATGCTTTTCATTCTTGCCATTCTAAGGGTCCTTTTAACTACTGAAAATGAATGAACAGCAGAAGTTTATTTAGGAACATCATTACAACTACAGAAAATTTAGAATTGTGCAGATGCACCTCAAAAGGTGCACATCATTGATTTCTTAAAAAAATCAAAATATTTTTTAGGTATTTGTATAGTACAATTTTAATGATACCTGGCCCCCTAGAGTTCATGCCTATGTGGAAGAAAATCTACTGAAAGTTTGATCTCACCTGTTGATACTGCATGTACACATACATATTTACACACAGACACACACCATTAGTGTCCTGGATAATACTATATGAGAAATAAAATATAATTGTGCACTATATTTAAAATGTTTAAACTTGACTATTTTTCATAAGAATAAGAAAAAAAAAATCAGGCAAACTGAAGTAGTCCAAGGAGCTCATGCATCAGTGTAAGTAAACATTATGAACGAATCCTATGCTAATTACACTGATGTAGTGGTTTTACTCAGGTGGGCAGCCAAGCTCCACCACAATCGCTCTCTCACTCCCCATCCTCAAAGGAAAAGGGGTAGAAAATGCAATGAAAGGGGCTCAAGGGTTGAGATAAGGACAGTGGGATCACTCAACAATTATCATGATAGGCAAAACACACTCAACGTAGGGAGATTGATAAAATTTATTGCCTATTACTAACAAGCTAGAGCAGTGAGAAACAAAGAAAACAAACTGCAAACAATTTCCCCCCATCTACCCTCTTCCACACCCTCCCCGGAAGGGGCACAGAGGAACGCGGAATGGGGGCTGTGGTCGTTCCCTGGTGCTTTTGTCTCCACCGCTCCTTCATGGTCACTCCCTGTCCCTGCTCCATCATGGGGTTCCTCCCATGGGATGTTCTCCTTCTGGAACTGATCCTGCATGGGCTTCCCACAGGCAGCAGCTCTTCCAGAACTGCTCCCACATGGGTCCCTACCACAGGGTCCATCCATCCCCCAGGAGCAAACTGCTCCAGCACGGGTCCGCCATGGGCGGCAGCTCCCCCCAGACCCCCTGCTCCTGCGTGGGCTCCTCTCCACGGGCTGCAGCTCCGGCCCGGGGCCTGCTCCTGCGGGGGCTCTCCATGGGCCGCAGCCTCCTCCAGGCCACATCCACCTGCTCCACCAGGGGCTCCTCCAGGGGCTGCAGCGTGGAGATCTGCTCCGTGTGGGACCCATGGGCTGCAGGGGGACAGCCTGCTCCACCAGGGGCCTCTCCACAGCCCGCAGGGGAACTGCTGCTGCCTGCCTGGAGCACCTCCTGCCCTGCTCCTGCACTGACCTTGGGGGCTGCAGGGCTGCTTCTCACTCCTCTCTCTCTCCCAGCAGCTGTAGTGCAGCAATTTTTTTGTTTGTTTGTTTGGTTGGTTGTTTTTTTTTCCCTTTCGTCAATCTGCTCTCTCAGAGGCCCACCCAGCGTGGCTCCCTGGCTCAGTTCTGGCCAGCAGCAGGTCCCTTTTGGAGCCGGCTGGCTCTGATCTGACACGGGACAGTTGCTGGGACCTGCTCACAGAGGCCATCCCGGCAGCAAAAGAATGGAGACACACTTTACATTTGTTCCAAATTTTCTTCATGTTATCAAGAGTTTGTCTTTGGCTTATAGTAAATCATGCTACTAAGCTAACATATGAGTGCTTCAAGGTTTTCATTTCTTAAATGTTTGTTGTCTCTTGTTGAAAAGCAAACTTTTTAAACAGTAGATAAATATAAGCACAGGAATTTATTGTGAATCGCACAATGGCAAGCATGCCTACCTTGATTAGTATTCTAACTCTGCTTTCCATGCTGCTTCTTTGAAACATAGTCAATACATTCTGTAATTAAAGGCTTTCAAAGAAGAGTTCAAGTTTTTATCTGTTGCTTCAGACTTTGAATAAAAATAAAAATAAATAAAAAAAAAAAGGATCTGCCTGGGTTGTTTTCCTATGCTACTCTAAATTTTATTTATAGAAACTACAGTGTTGTAGTTTCTATAAAAGTAATCTTGCTCACTTTTATATAAGTAAACAGAATTCTGTTGTTTGGGGTTATATATTTCATCTAGGATTACTTTTCCTTCCAGAAATTCTATTTGGATTTATTTCTTTCTTTTTGTTTGTTTGTTTGTTTGTTTCCTCAGGGGACTGGACACTGTTTAAACAAACTTTCCTCTTTTATTTCTACAGTTTATTTTTAGTTCTACTGTCTTAAAGCTGCACAAAAAAAAATCATCTTATTTATTGGTATGCTTAAAATCTTTGACCTTTGGTTCATTTATTCAGATAGTTCTTTTAATTTGTCTGTATTTTTTTTATCAATCCTTGTTGCTTGTTCTTCTTCATTCAACACATATATTTTTGATTTTATAGTCAAATTCCCAGTCCATTTGTAGATGTACAATAGCATCTCTCAGTCATATGAATATATTCATGTATATCTCTCAAAGCTTTTTGCATTCTTTTCAAGACCTTCTAGGAAGCTCTCTTTGGCAAATGCTCCTTTCTGACTGATAATGCATAACTGCATATGAAATAATTCATCCAATTCTGTAATTTCTTGAATAAATATCTATGCCATATATATGTATATATATATATATATATACACACATGGATTTTTCAGTATTTGCTGTTGTGCAATGCAAGTTTAAAATGGCTATAACATTCCAGGACCATTGAAGCTGTCATGTTTTCATTTGGGGAAGAAATTGATGGACTATTGCTTTATAGTGATGAATACAAGGAGACTTTTATTTGGCCAGCCTTGAGATGGATCTGTATCACCTTTTCTCCGTGAAACAAGCAAACAGAAGGAGCATCAAAAGGCTCTCAATCTTTAGAGTTCTATTTGAATAGATGACAAACTAATAGAACAAACCAATTTTTCACCAGAAAAAACTTTGCTTCTTCCAAGCAAAACAGAGCAAAGACTAAAATCGTGCTCCCTGCTTGCTATACACATGCAAGTACATGTGTAATTTTTTCTGCCTTGCTCTCTAATACAATCTCTTTCAATCTGTTCTTGGTTTAAATTACGCCTTCCGCGTGCCAGCAGAGTTTAATGGCCTCTAAGACTTGGTTGCACATCTCCTTCTTGAATTAGGAAAGCCTCCTCTTCTTTCCATAAGTCTCCTAGCAGTTGTGTGATGCTTACAAATCATCTCTCTGCCAGCAAAACTTTCTCCAGTGACACATGGTCTGCACAACTTCCCAAGGAAGGGCACTGCAGCTTCTTCCTGACCCAAATCATGTCAATCATGACAACTTCAGGTCATCTGAAGCTGAACTGGAAAAGGGTGTCTTGGAGTGCCTGCAAACACTGGGTGGCATTGGTCCTTTGAGACTATCAGAAGTAACTCTCCAGGTGTGTATGGTGTGGGGCCCTCAGCACTGACTGCTTTTCTCTACATATTTTTGCTGCTTTCTAAAGTAGACATAGCTGCAAGTCAATGTACATGTTGTGGTTTAACCCGGCTGGCAGCTAAACACCACACAGCCGTTCGCTCACCCTCCCCCCTCCCTCTCTGGGATGGGGGAGAGAAACGGGAAAGTGAAGCCGGTGAGTTGAGATAAAGACAGTTTATTAAGACAGGAATATAAGGAATATAATAATAACAATAATAATAATAACAGTGATAATGATAATAGTATTAACAATAATAATGTGTAAGAAAACAAGTGATGCACAATGCAATTGCTCACCACCCGCTGACCGATGCCCAGACTATTCCCGAGCAGCCGGCCCCCCCACCCCGGCCAGCCACCCCTATATATTGTTTAGCATGACGTCAGATGGTATGGAATACCCCTTTGGCCAGTTTGGGTCAGCTGCCCTGGGTCTGTCCCCTCCCAGCTCCTGCTGCACCCCCAGCCTGCTCGCTGGCAGGACAGAGCGAGAAGCCGAAAAGTCCTTGGCCTGGTGTAAACACTGCTCTGCAACAATTAAAACATCAGCATGTTATCAGCGCTCTTCTCATCCTAATCCAAAACATAGCACCCTACCAGCTACTATGAGCTACTTAACTCTGTCCTAACTGGAACCAGGACAGTACAGTATTAATATATGTAATAAATGGTAAATAAGTAAGTTAAAATAGTTATGCCATCTTCTGAAAAAAAGAGGGAAAGCTGTGTTCTCCTAACACTGCTACACTTTCATTCACAGTGTCTTTCTGGTTTTGTTTATTTTTTCCCTGCTAGTTTGTTTATTTATATATATATATATATATATATGGCTTTAAGAAACTTTTGCAGTTCTTTCATCTTATTTTTGCACTTTACATAGTAAACCAAAATGTGTCTCTGACTTTAGCACTGGTGGGTGTGTATATTTTCCTCTGGTTTTGAAGTCCTGGAGGTGCAGTAGAATTATCAGATCCTTGAGCAGTGGATGTGATCTATAGAGGAGTTTTCTCCAGGAAGCTTTCTCTCCTCTCCCCCAAACTATGGCATCATTTTAAATGTCATCGTATGGTAGACATCTGTATCAATCAAAGTTCATCCTTCAGTCTAAGGTCAATGAGTGCTTCCTCTAAACTGCTTATAAAGAGTTGTGTCTATGAAATAAGGGTCCCAGGATGCTTCTGTATCATTACAATTCTCAGAAAATATTTTCTAATCCAATATAAGGAAAGAAGTATAGTGTTAGACAAGTCTTGGCCACTTATCCCTTAAAAGGGTCGTTTCAAGTGAATTCATAAGATTAAGCAATTGTCTTCTCACCTGTGTATCCACTAATTCCCAGGCAAGGTTTATTCTAGGGACTGACAGAGAGGATGTCACTCAACAGACATGATTTCGGATTATTGTCTCTTCAGAATTATTTTATCCTCTTGTATTTCTCTCTCCACATTCTTATTTACAGCATGGATTGCAAGTAATAGGATGGTAATTGTTCCATGCCCTGGTAAATTAAAAGATTGAAAACTATTGAAAAAGAAATTTCTTGCCAAATATCAAGATCTTGGTTTTCAGAAAGCCTGCAAATAAGCTGAACAAATAATTTCCAACAAATAATTGACTTGCTGAATTTTATACAGTTCTGGAGATGAACTTAAAACTCTAGAATATGCCCAATAGAATACATTATTTACTGAGTAATTCACAAATCATTTTTTTACTGCAGAGAACATTCAAATCAAATTGCAGTCATTACTACTGTGTGCAATTAATACTGCTTTAATTTGTATTATATATGTTCCAAAAAAAGTGTCTGCTGTATTTTATTGCAATATTCTCAGTTCACAATCTTGATTGGCTAATGTAAGAGATATATAAGCCAGAAGGAGCCACAAACTGGGATGTGTCAAATGGCCAATTTTACAATTCAACATAAAATTTGAAATTATCATAGAAGAAATATTGGAGTGTGTTGATTGAAACTCTTGAGTAGAGTATTCCTGAGTTGCAAAAGTGCAAATGCTTGCCTAGCTTTATTAACTTGTGTAAATACTTCTGAACTCATCAAGTAAAAAAGCATCAAAATGTATCTTAAAGTTTTATGATATCCAAGTTATTAAAGCTTGAAAAATGTGCTTTTAATGAACACCTCCTCCTCCCAACCCCCCCCCCCCCCCCCGCCCCCAGCCTTCAGAAACATGCATACTACTGCTGTAATGTCCATCAAATTACTGAAAATTATGGTGGTCCAATTTTCCTGGTATTGTGAAATAGAAGTAATCTGCAGATTTATTTCCTACAGCACCCATGTTCGTGATGTTTCATCTCTTCATTATAACGTAGGGTCTTATGCTGGAAAATACTAGGATAGTATATTTATTTGTTTTTTAATTATAATTTTTGAAGATGTTTGGTATCGAGAGAGAAGCAAAGCATATTTCCTCTGTAATCATCCTTAAGTGTAACAAGGCATTTCGAACTTCTCTGATAACAGATGCCAACAGGATCATACTGAGAAAAAGAGTTGTAGTGGAGTTTTGTTTTGTTATTTCTTTGATTCTATTTCTAGTTCTCTTCCCTGTTTGATTCCAAAGTGCAAAAATGTGCTAATGTACTGATATGTGACAGAAATAAAAATATTATTATCTAAAAAGATCAGCCTGGAAATCTGTAAACATTACTGTCAAAAGAAGGTATCATTAATAAGTGTTCTATGTCCCCAGTTCTTGGAAGCTAATCTGTCTGTTCTCACATGTAATAAAGCCTTTTATTATGCTAATTTATTTCTCCATTTCATCATTTGGACTTGTTTTCTTTTTCTAAGTTTCTAGATTTTCTAAGTTCCTCTCCTTGTTTTTAACTTTTTTTTTTTCTTTTTTTTTGGTCAATGAAATTGGAGGAGATAACTATTCCTTCACGTGTGCAAATGGGACAGGTATGATGATAAAATACTACTAACAGTAAAACAGTAACCTACTGGAAGTTATACAGGATATTTGTATGAGGAAACGAATGAGTTAAAGAAAATCAGATACATGCTATAAGACATCAAGAGATGTTTAAGAGTATCAAAGGATTTAAGAGCAAAAATGCTTTTAAAAACATCACTCTCAAAAATGATTGGAAATTATCAGTGTTTTAACGCATGAAAAGCAGATTATACAAAATTAGGCCAACACATAGCTGCAATGCTAACAGTAGTGCGCCCGCTCAACATTGGTGTGATTTATGTAATTATACACTACTCCAATGCCATTAGCCCTCCCACAGTCTTCTAGACCAAGCAGTGCAGGATGTGTTAAGGAAAAGCTGAAAAAGAAGTAACCAAAAGAGGGATTATAGCACCTTAGGAAAACTTTATCAGTTTTAACTGTATTTTTTACCTTGGACCAGGTTATGTTCTCTTTAGACCTCTCCTATTATCCATTCTCTGCTCCCTTAATACTATCTTTGTACCATTATGTTCATCTTTCTCCTGTCCTCTTCAGTTTTCCCCCTACAATATCTGTCTCTCTACATCTACTCTGACTCCTGTCCTTCCTTCTCAGTGATACATTCTAATTAAACTCTTCTTCCCTCACCAAAAGTCTGGAAAGAGCTTCCAAAGAGGTAGCATCTCTTCGCTAACATTGTACTCATTTTTAGCTTGATAGCAAACTGTGTGAGATATCAGTTGTCCATTGCGTAGTGTGTACATTGCCTACCACAGTGGAGGTGCTGTCATAATAAACCTGATTAACAGCTCTGCAACAGCAATAAATTGGCTCTGTGCTACTAAGATACATATGAGGTTAAACAGAAAGGTTAAACAGGTGGCTGAGGAGATATATCAGAAAATGGAATGGGGAGAGGCCATCCTGGGGAAAAAACAACAACAACAACAAAAAAGTCAAAAGCTCAAAAGTATAACAAGTCTGAAATTACTGTCATTTGCTTTTATTATATAATGTTCAAGGAGTTTTTCAGCTGGAACAAATTACAGAAGAAGATTCAGAAACAAATAAATCCTAGGAGAAAAATGAACATGACCTCCAATTACTTCTGAATTTATTATTTCTGAATTATTAGCTGCACTTGTGCAAAGTATTTGACAGTTTCCCACATGACATTCTTGTCTCTAAATTGGAGAGACATGGATTTAATGGATGGGCCACTCAATGGATAAAGAATTGGCTGGATGGTCATAGTCAAAGAGTTGTAGTCAATAGCTTGATGTTCAGGTGGAGACCAGTGATGAGTGGTGTTACTCAGGTATCTGTATGGGGACTAGCACTATTTAACATCTTTGTCGGTGGTGTGGACAGTGGGATTGAGTGAACCTTCAGCAAGTTTGCACATGACACCAAGCTGAGTGGTGCAGCTGACATACCAGAGGGAAGGGATGCCATCCAAAGGGACCTTGAGAGGCTTGAGAAGTGGGCCTGTGCAAACCTCTTGAGGTTCAATAAGACCAAATACAAGGTCCTGCATCCAGGCTGGGGCAATCCCAAACATGATTACAGGCTGAATGGAGAATGGATTGAGAGCAGCCTTGCAGAGGAGGACTTGGGTGTATTGGTGGATGAAAAGCGCAACATTAGGTGGCAATATGTGCTTGCAGACCAGCAAGGTAACCATATCCTGGACAGAATGAAAAGAAGCGTGGCCAGCAGGTTGAGGGAGTCGATTCTCACCACCTACTCTGCTCTCGTGAGACCTCACCTGGAGTACTGTGTTAAGCTCTGGGGTGCCCAGCACAAAAAGGACATGGAAGTACCAGAATGAGTCCAGAGGAGGGCCACAAAGATGAACAAAAGGCTGGAGCACCTTTTCTATAAAGAAAGGCTGAGAAAGTTGTAGTTACATAGCCTAGAGAAGAGAAGGCTCCAGGGACACATAGCAGCCTTCTAGTTTTTAAAGTTGGCCCTCAACCTTCAAATGGGGAGAAGGGGAGTGACTCTTTATCAGGGAGTGTAGTGAGATGGCAAAGGATAACTAAAAGAGGTTTAGGTTAGATATAAGGAAGAAATTCTTAACTATGTGAGTGGTAAAGGCACTACAACCACGTCACGATTTTGCCTGGGGCAGTTAATTTTCTTCATATAGGCTCATATGATGTCGAGCTTTGGATTTTTATTAAAATAGCAGTGATAACATAATGACATTTTTGTTGTTGCAGAGAAGAAATTACAGAGTCAAGGACTTCTCTGCTTCTTATGCTGCCCTGCCAGCAAGGAATCTAGGGGTGCACAAGAAGCTGAGAGAGGGCAAAACCAACCTGGCCGCAATTAACCAAGGGGGTATTCTATACCAGATGACGTCGTGCTCATCAATAAAAGCTAGGGTAACAAGGGAGGATGTTACATGTCATGAGTCTACTTTCCTGGAAGTGGCTGAACATCTGCCTACCAATGAGAAGTAGTGAATGGTCCTTGTTTTGCTTTGCTTGCATGTATAGCTTGTTCTTTACCTAGTAAAATGCCTTTATCTCAACCCATGATTTCTCACACTTTTGCCTTTTTGATTCCCTCTTCCATCTCACTTGTGGGGAGTGAGCAAGTGTCTGTCTGTTACTTAGCTGCCTGCTGTGCTGAACCCCAAAAATTGGTTGTGGATGCCCCATCCCTGGAAGTGTTAAAGGCCAGTTTGGATGGGTCTTTGGGCAACTGATGGGCAGGTATGCTTGCCCATGACAGTAGGATTGGAACTAGATGATCTCTAAGGTTTCTTCCAACCCAAACCATGCTATGATTCTATGAATCATTTCACCTTAGACTAGGTATATATGTTCCTGCATTAAATCAGGTGTGCTTGCATGGAACTTCTTGAAATCACTCCATTCTTTTTATCTTTATGGCTAATCAAACTAATTTTTGTTGTATGGAAAGAATATTTAAAAAAAAAAAAAAGAAAAAAAAATTCATTTTGTTTGGCATTTTGTTAGGGATAATTTTTGTTCTTTCTACTGGGTTAAAATCATTAAAAAACTAATATGCAACCAGGGCATTGTTACTTTTACTTATACTTTTATTTTATTTTATTTTATTTTATTTTTTATGAATATGGGTTCAAATACTGTGTAGAAGAACATGATTTTAGAAGACTGTGCAGTTTGGGCTTAATTATAATGTTTTGTCTAGAACTGTAGAAAACTTTATGTTATTATTATTTCAGTAGGTTATTTTTTTAAAAGACAGAATTGATTTTTAATAATTTGAAAAAAATGTCATCGGAACAGGTTTACAATACCTGTAATAGAAGTAAAATTTTTGCTGTTTCAAATGCTTGTGGTCTCTGTTGAGACCCTGAAGTGTTTTACATCCAGAAAGAGAGTTCCTAATTCTTTCAGGTTAATTCAAGTCATTATTGAAAGGAAACAAGAAAACTGACATATTTAAGTTATTAGATGCTCATGAAAATTTTGGTCATTAAACTTTAACTTTTATTTGCAGCATAAGAACAAATTCTCTCCCTTCCTTTCTTCCCACCTCCTTTCATTCCTTTATTCCTTTTCCAAATTCTCTCAGTGAAATGCCTGTTGTCACGTCCTGCAATGCACAGGCTGGGCCAAAAAAATGGCTATGCAATGGTAATTGGTAAACAGCAGCAGGTAGTTACTTGTATTCCAGGCTTTAGTGACTTGAATTGTTGATCAGAAGTGTTTGAACATCTTTTTTTAAAAAATAGTAATTTCACCCTCTTTTCCACCTTGAGCTTCTAGTTATTTTTTTTCTCTAATATGTGACAGAGAATCATTTTTTCCCTTTCTCTGAATTTTGTTGTGATCTCATTAATGTCTATTTTTGATATTAAAACTACTGTACTAGACAACATTTCTTCCATCTATAAAGTCAATATTTTGCGTGGTCAGGAACATTCTTAGTGCAAAATCAGAAGAATCAAGCTTATATTTGAAGATGTACTTTTTTCCCAAACACCTGCCTTCCAGTAAGTTATATTAGAGAAACAGACCATATGGCATCAAGTAAAACTTATTTTATATTTACTTACTGAACAATGCAAAAGGAACAGTAAGTTTTGTTCTAACTTCTGAGACCCCAGTGGTAGCAGAACTATTATGCAGAGCTATCTGAAAGTCATTTACAGTCCTCGCAGGGGGTCGGTCTGTAGGCTTAATTTCAGATCTGAGGTTTTCTGTATCAGTTTACTGCTTTTCAAATGATCTTATGATAAACTCAAAACAAAGATCTTCTGTACAAAGAATAAGTTGTAATATATTTCTGGGAATGATTGCCCATGTTAGGGCTTTTGTTCTAGGGAGCCTAGGGGAAAATTACTTTCATTACATTGCATTAGTTACAGATTGTATAGCTAAAATATGACTGAAAAAGTAACTGGTATTTGGATGTCTTTTAACATGGTTGTTTTTGTTGTAGTTGTTAGGTTTTTGTTTGTTTGTTTTCCTCACACAGTTTAGTTGAGGGCAGAACTTTGATTTCTAACAATAGAAACAAGTGTATTCTTATGAAAACACTTGGCACATTTGGAAGGTCTCTCTCTGTGGGATCTTTAATTCCAGAAAATATTCCTCCCCCTTATAATCTAAATCGCTACCCAAAAAAAACATTATGCGTTTTTTTTTGTTTTGTTTGTTTGGTCCTCTCATGACAGTAACAACATACATTACAGTGTTATTTGTGTGGTGATGGTACTTAATGGCCATTAATGGTTCCTTGAACTCTGACAGGTTCGGTGCCTTGTTAACTTCCCTGGGGAGCCTGACCACCCTCTGGGTGCAGAACCTTTCCCTAACCCCCCAAGCCTGACCCTCCCCTGTCCCAGCTCCATGCCGTTCCCTCGGGTCCTGTCGCTGTCCCCAGAGAGTGTTTGCAAGCATGTTAAGCATGTTTGAAATGATTTTAATGGTGAAGAATTCATCCATCCACATATTTGGCAGATATGAGAAAAAAAGTAACTTGGACATACCCATGGTTGTAATTAAAGGTGTAATGGGAAAATGTAAATCAATTAGTGTTGGTTTCTGTTGTAACAAAAGAGTAGAAAATATTTTTATCCTGAACCAAGTATTTGAGACAAGTGATTTATACGTGCACATCCAAAAAACATTTCCAGAAGATTTTCATTAACATCTGGAAACACCTGAGATTCTTTCTCCATTTTTGCTAGTCTCATAAGTCTCTACAGACGTCTAGGTAAATTTATCTAGGAGGATTCTAGACATTCTATTTTTAGATGGTGGATATAATTTAATGCTCAAGTATGAACTGGCAGGCATAGATTTGAATATAGATCACCTTTCCTTTCAAAATGCTGATTGAACCACTACCTGAATAAAGAGGAAAGCAAGACCTAGTTTCTGTGGGTATTTCCAAAAGGAGCCATATACTCTGGCTGAATACCTAAGGAGCTACTATAACTTTACTAAAGATGACATTCATCAGTTGTGATATGGTAACATCATTATTTAATTTAGTGCTCTAGTAAAACACCTGGCCCTGGCTGCAGGTGGAAGATTTCATGGAAGTCAGGCAGAAGTACTTCTGTAGTGGTTCCCAAAGGGGTAACCTTTGTATATAGGAATGCAGATATACCTGTTCCCCCTCATCACACCTACACATTACACCACTTGTGCCTGGCACTCCGCATCCATACAAGAGTACCGTCAGTCACATCTGAGGTCATATTCACACTGCTTAAGTGTTAAAATAAGGTGCTGATTTTGGTAATCTATCTGATTTTGTCCATTGACTACATTATGCACCTACACAATGTTTAGGCACCAGGAAAATGCTTAGTCTAGAGAGTTAGTTTAAAGCAGACAATTAGAATACTTCCTCCACCTGTTAAATAAGACTAGTTTCCTCAGCATTTTGAGGAACATGATTCTCAAGCACAGAAAAGAGAATTTGGTTCCTCCTCTTGTTCACCTATTCCATGGTAGTAGATTTTTCTTCTGATTTTGTGTGCAAAACCTAGAAGTTCCAATCACAGAGTAAGGAGAAGCTGCAGACAGACAGTTGTAAAATAAGATAGAAGTCAAAATAATTTAACTTTTGTAAAATACTGTTTCTTGAATACAAAGAGACCTCCTTCTATTTTTTTTCTGCCATTATTACAATAACAATGTTAAAATTCCAGTGAGATATCAGGGGATACTGAAAAGCATAAATAAACAACATTTTAAAGTAAGTTAACAGATAGAAAGACAAAATTTTAATTATTTTAAGCCTTATTCTTTTCAAAAAAGAAATTTTAAAAATCTATTTAATTGGCTCTTTCTTTTTTCTATGTGTAGTTACCTCACTGAAAAGTCTTTTTTAAATGTATTCATTCCTTATGAAAACAGATTTTTTACCCAGACAGTTTGGTTACATGTCATGAAACATAATTAAATATATATATATATAGTTGTTGTTATTGTTCTTTTCACAGAATTGATACCTTTTTTTTTTTTTTCTTCTTTTGCAATATGCAAAGATGAAAGTAATTTTATTTACAGTAACTCATGTATGGTCTCCTCTCATGAGTCCAGATATTAAGAAGAAATAGAATAGAACCGTGATATATGCATAATGAGAGTGCAAGAACTGCAACAACTGATGTATTGTCTCATCCATGGAAACATTACAATATTTTTTCTAATTTTAAGTCAATACAATTAATGCAAGACTTAAATTACCATGATAAATCAGAATAAGACAAAGGACTAAAACATATTATCCTCAAGACTGATACTTCAAAAGAACTTTCCCTAAAGCACACTTAATGTTAAAAATGACCATTTCTCAACTAAGCTGACAGCAGATTACAAAGATTCATTATGCATAACACGGATTTTTTTTTTTTTTAATCCTGCATAAGTGGAAAAGAAACCTTTGAAGAATAATTTACACATTAAAACAAAGGACTTAAGGAGATTGCCTGGCATTAATTAGAAAAAAAAAGATCAGTCAATGATAAGAATGAAAATACTTCTATGAGAGAAAACCGTAAATCAGTTTTTCTCGGTGGAGTTAGAGTAGTCCAGAGACGCCAAACTTTATGTACCCTTTGTAGTGATACTTACCAACACCCTGTATGGTCAATGATGAAGTGGAAATTATTTGTTTGGGTACAGCATTTACTAGTTTATAAAACAAACAATAAATTCATGGCAAAGTTATAGAGCTTTCTTAGTGTCCTGAAAACTCTAGACATTATACAGTGTATCGAAACCCCATATTTCTCCCCATATTTCTCCTGTGAATTACTAAAATTTTTATTCATCACCATACATCATGGAGAACAAGTTTACTTTGGAAATATTCCCAAAAAATCTCACTTTGTTTACTTGCTGTTTTAATTAAAATAGAAAAATTTGTCTAATTTTAAACCCTTGCAGTTAGGATACAAGAATTTTGGAATAACTCCTCATGTAAAGTATCTAATATTTTTGTTTTAGCATGTATAAGCTGTCCAACGTACTGGCGTGACATGTAGGCTGTCCAGTATTTTCCCAACATTTTGTTCCTTTTTTACATGCTTTGAGCACTACACATAACAGCAGTATGATCTTGCCTCCTGCGTGTGTTGTTGCTCACAGTTTATCTCTTATAATGTCCTGAAGTGCTTTGGGGCAAAGCCAGAAAGAAGATTTATTTATTTGTTTATTTTGTATTCCAAGTTTTAACATTGCAGCAGTGCTTGTAAAGCTAAAGAAAGTGGAGCTGTCTGACTCTGTGCCATGTCACATGACATGTTGTGCTCAGCATACTTTCTTTAAGAGGAAACTATGACAGATTGATCCATTACAAAAAAGTTACTCTTAAACTATATGTGTTTTGTGTTTTTTAATACATCTTCTATTTCTCCCATGCCACCATAGATTTATTTATTTATTTATTTATCTATTTATTTATTTTTAAAGAAAAACAGGCTTTACAATTTATAATTTAGATTTTGACATTTGGAGAAGTGGCTGAGTTTTCATTTTTCTTCCTTACCCTCTCCCAGGACTATAATTTGGTAAGTCTATATCTCCCAGTGGATATATAAATAGATAGTTACCATCCATCACTGTTACAGTGTAGTACCACCATCAGCCAGAAGTGTTATGAAGTGGTAAATATTTATCTAAACTTCAAGAAAAGTATCAGTATCATCCTAATATTTGCCAGAATTCAGGTGATTACTTTCTGAGGTATTTTAAATATATTTTTGTCAGACAGATATATTTAAGAAAAATAATGTTACTTCTTTACTGACTTGCTTCTGTGAACCACAGGTTAGGCAGCCATCAACAAAGAGTTTTTCATTAATCACTGTTATTTTACTGAGAAGGATTAAATGATTTATGTCATTTCCTAGAACCAATAAAGGTACTTTTAATCAGATTAACCTAATACTTCTCACCAAACACCATTAGCTTTCTACTACTGGCATGTATTGTTTTCAAAATTGCAGGCTACTATAATGCAATCTTTCATTTAGCTTTTAAAATGAAACTCATATCTGTGATTACATAATCCTATTTTGGCATTACACAATAAAGTAGTCTCTAGAATGATGTAAACTCTGAATGATAAACCCATATATGAGGTCTTTTGGAGAGATCCAGAAATAACCATATACACTTTGTTAGATCTCTGCTATATCTGATACCTGGGGAGAGGAGGTTGCAACGTGAATAAATTGCTGTTGCACATCTGTGTTTAAATATGTTTGAGCATATTTCCCATGAGTATACACAGGAGTATGGATAGGTGAGAATCACACAGTTGTGACACAAGATCTTCAATGCTTTGGATAAAAGTATGTCCCTCAGTGGCACATCTCCTATGTCTGTCATTGCCATCAGAAGCTTTAGGACAAGGGCAAGTGGTTGAGTGCTAAATCTGCTTTAAAAAACTGCAGTTTAAGAGACCATACAGAGACACAGCTAGCAGTCTCAGAGCTCTGTGGATGACTCTTCATCCTCCCCTCCTTTTGAAGCTGCCTTTGAACCATCAGAGGGCAGATGTGGTTAGTGGGGGGTGGCACAGGAGACCTCAGCTGCGCCATTAAGGCTTTACCCATTCAGGGATCATATCTGAAGCCTCAGGTGCAGAAATGAAAGCCTGAGAGGACACAGAGGTTGCCTCTGCTGAATGCTGAATTTTCCCTATTATGATATCAACAGAGGCAAGAGAGCTTCCTTGTCCCCAGAGCTGCCCTGAAGTCAACAGCTTGTGTTGCCCCCCATCCCCACTGTGTCTTTTACTGTTATCTATATCTATTCCTGCCTTGGGATATTTGCAAGCATTAATGGACCTTCAAAGAGTAATTACTGACTGTCTCATATCCTGAGTGAGTGAATATAACTGCTTCAGTTATTCTGGGGGGGAAAAAAAATAGGACATATTGTCTTTGTATTTTAAAGAGAGGAAGGAAGGAAGGAAGGAAGGAAGGAAGGAAGGAAAGGAAGGAAGGAAAGGAAGGAAGGAAAGGAAAGGAAGGAAGGAAGGAAGGAAGGAAGGAAGGAAAAGAGAAAAGTGATCTCTTCCAGAGCCCTTCTGTGAGGACCAGGAATAGGACTTCTAAGAAAGCTTTGCCTGGTTCTTTCTCAGTAAAGCCATGTACTCCCACCAACAGCCAGATTCAAAGCACTCATCAGTACTCAGAAGCACCCTCAGCACTGAATTCCTTTTTGGTTCCCTGCCCAACATGTGGTTCATTGGAACCATTCTGGAGGTGGTTGGTCTCTCTACATATAGTGTGACCAGGCCCAGATTCAATAGTTAAGTGTTGCAGCGCTTTATAGCTATAGTTTTCAGCACTCAGAATTAACTTTTCCCTCCAGCAGTCCTACTAGATCAAATCCCAAGACACAGGCTCTTGGTCTAGATGAGTTCCAGTGGGCTAGAAATTATATGCTGACACTGTTCACTGCTTTCAGATTCTTTTTGAGTTGATTGATCAAGGGTACATAGCCAAGTTCAGCTGTGGCTTTGCATTCCTTTGATACAAGACAACCAATGGCAACACGCAACACACAAACACCGAACTTGTTCTTGAAGTATAAGTAAGGGTGAATTTTTTTTTATTTTTTATTTTTTTTTGGTCAGGCAAATCTTTTCAGAGGATATTTCATTAAAACACTCATTAGGGAGACAGATGATCAAAGCTGGTTCTGCCTTGGCCTTGAGAGTTTATTTTCTTTCTGTTCCCAGGCAGTTCAGAAAATGCAGTGCAACCTTATTATCCTGGAACTTAGAAGCACGAGTCTCAGCAAGCTGAAACTTCTAACCAGCTGCCGTCTCTGTAAACAGCTCCTGTTGCTGTTTGCTGCTGTTTGTATATAAATTTTTAAATATTTTTAATGTTCTGTTAAAATTCTCATTTTCAGGAAGAAAATGTAAAATGATCACAAGTTACTGTGCTTGAGCTAAATAAGCTTTGACATGGTACAACAGAGCTGCAGTAAGGGGATGAAAAATGCAAGTATTTGTGCTCACCTTGTCCACATGACCTCAATACCAGCAGATGATATGACAGGAACAAGAATATAACCCCTGTTCATGACTGGAGCAACCCTAACTGTCTGATACCAGGGGATGGACACTTCCAACAGATGAACAAATTAGAACAGAATAGAATAGAATAGAACAGAACAGAACAGAACAGGGGCACATCCTGCATTAGAGAGCCCACATTGGCCATGGGAGTGAGGGAAATGGGGGGCAATCTGCTTTCCTCAGGGAGGGGCTGGGGAGCTGTGACCCACACCTGCTGGGTGGGGGGTGTATTCACACAGCTCTGAGTGTTTCTGTGGGATTAGAGCATTAGTTGATTAACTACAGATGTTCAGAAAATTGTAAGTGGTTACTAACATTTTGTAAGTGTCTTGTAGTGTGGTTTATCTGTTGTATTGCAGATACTGATCTTGAAATTACTGTTTACTGACTGATGGTTAATTTTGTGTTAATAATTCAAGAAACTACTTTCAAAGAATAAGAATCACAGAATGGTTGAGGTTGGAAGGGATCTCTGGAGGTCATCTAGTCCAATTCCCTGTTCAAGCAGAGACATCTAGAGCCACTTGCCTAGGATCATGGACAGCTTTTGAAGATCCCCAAGGAAGGAGATTCCCCAGCCTCCCTGGACAAGCTGATGTTCAGATGGAGCCTCCTGTGTTTCTATTTGTTGATTGCCTTTTGTCCTGTCACTGGGCACCGCTGAGAAGAGCCTGGCTCCGTCCTCACTGCATCCTCCCTTCAGGTATTTATAGACATTTATGCTATCCCCACTGAGCTTGCTCTTCTCCAGGCCGAACAGTCCCAGCTCTTTCAGCCTCTCCTCATAGGAGAGGTGCTTCAGTCCCTTCATCATCTTTGTGGCATACCATTCAACTCCCTCCAGTATGTTCATGTCTTTCTTCTACTGGGGAGCCCAGAACTGAATGCAGTACTCCAAGTGTCTATACACTGACAGCTCATGCTCAACTTGTTTCCCATCAAGACCCGCACATCCTTTTTTTTTTTTTTTTTTTTTTGACAAACTGCTTTCCTGCTATGTGGCACCCAGAATGTCTTGTGCCTGGGATTGTTCTTCCCCAGGTGCAGGTCTTTGCATGTCTCCTTACTGAACTTCATGAGGTTCCTGTCAACCCATTTCTCATCCTGTCAAGGTCCTTCTGGATAGCAACATGACCCTCAGGGTTATCCACCCCTCCTCCCAGTTTTGTATCATTAGCAATCTTGCTGAGAGTACACTCTACCCTATCATCCAGATCATAAATGAAGATGTTGAACCAGATCGGACCCAGAATTGAACTATATTGTTTATTATTGGCCTCCAACTCTTTATCAGGGAGTGTAGTGATGGAAAAAGGAGTAATATCTTTAAACTAAAAGAGGGTAGATTTAGATTAGATTTAAGGAACAAATTCTTTACTATGAGGGTGGTGAGGCACTGGAATAGGTTGCCCAGAGAAGCTGTGGATGGCCCATCCCTGGAAGCGTTCAAGGCCAGGTTGGATGGGGCTTTGAGCAACCTGATCTAGTGGAAGGTGTCCCTGACCATGGCAGGGGGATTGGAATTAGATTATCTCAAGGTCCCTTCTAATCCAAACCATTCTGTGATTCTATGATTCTATGATTCTGTAATTCTGTAATTCTATGATTCTATGATTCTATGAACTACACTTCATACCACTAACCACTACACTCTGGGCCCAGCTACTCAGACAGTTTTCTGTCTACCTCTTCGTCTTCTCATCCAGCTCATATTTCACCAGTTTTTCTTTGAGGATCTTATGGGAGACAGTGTCAAAAGCCTTACTGATGTCTAGGAAGACAACCTACTGCCCTCCCCTCATCTACTAGGCCAGTCATTTTGTCATCACAGAATCAAAGAATGGTTGAGGTTGGAAGGGACCTCTGGAGATCAGCTAGTCCAACTCCCCTGCTCAAGCAAGAAAACCTAAAACATGTCGCACAGGATTGCATCCAGGAGAGTTTTGAATATCTGCAGAGAAGGAGATTGCTCAGCCTCTCTGGGCAACCTGTTCCAGTGCTCTGTCACCGTCTCAGTAAATAAGTGTTTTCTCATATTCAGCTTGAACTTCCTGTACCATAGAGGGTTATCAGGTTTTCAGGCTTGAATTATTTTTGGTGAAACCATGCTGTATACTCCTCATCACCATTTGTTCCTAATGTACCTGGAAGGGGTTTCCAGTACAAGATGGTCTATCACCTTCCCATGGACTGACATGAGGCTGACTAGCCTGTAGTTTCCTGGTCCTTGTTCTTGCCCTTTTTGAAGATAGGAATGACATTTGCCTCCCTCCAGTCCTCAGGTACCTCTACCCATGACCATGATCATTCAAAGATTATTGGGAGGGGTCTTGCAATGAAACCAGACAGGCCTTTCATCACTTGTATGTGCATTCCATCAAGGCCCATGAAGTGCCTAGTATCCTTAAGTCCAGTTTTTCTATTTTATTTAAATGATGTGAACTGAACAGTTTATCCCTGCAATACATTGTTTCCTTATATAACCTGGTAGGTTAATAGCTATAACTTGTATCACAATAATTGACTTATATTCCTGAAAATTGTTGTGAGTGTTTGACTTAGAATGGAAGATACCAGTGTTGTCTCCCAGAAAACCACAAAAACAAAACAAAACAAAACTAAAAACAACAACAATAACAAGAAACACTTATTTGTTAAAAAGATTTAAAATAAATTTACGGAGGGGTGTCTCTTAAAAATGCAATTCAATATCAAATTATAGGTTCTCCTAAGCTTCTATCTTATTTAATCTATTAAGGTATTTCAATATGAACCTGTTTGTTCCAGGAAGTTCATATTGTACCATCTTCATTAAATAAAGGAATAAAATGAATTAAGTTCCCTGGAGTGTACAGGAAAAAAAAAAAAAAAAAAAAGAGATATCACATTATAGCTTTCCAACACAATTTTGGAAATACACATAATTTTGAATATAATATTCACTAAATTGAATCAGTAAGTACTAAGCTGCATGACTATTCTCTAAATGATTTGGATTTCGTTGTTATTAATGTCAAGGAGTAATGATTTCTTTTGCATTTTGTCTATAGCTGTTGACAAGATTTGTCCTGTTAATATCCTATAAATCTGGTGAAACTGACTGATAGTGAGCAGTGTTCATCTGTATGAACATAGTCACAGTACATCATGGTTAATAATTAGGGAAGTATTAAATATTAATATTTAGTCCTTTTGAAATTTATCCTTAAATTAGTTTTGGGTTTGCCTTTTTGTGTGTTCATGCACATTTCATTTCTGCCCATTTGCTGTTTGCATCCTTTGCATGCTAAGCAGACAGCACTCACATTGTTATTTTCCTACTAGCTTTGTTTCTTTATATGTAGAAACACTATGAGAAATATCAACCATAAAAGCAATTGGAAACAGAGGCTTCAACTTTGTTAATTAGTAGGAATAAATCACCTAGGAATCCTCAGCAGACTTGCACCAGTATTGATTTTTCAGTATAAGAGTGAACAGTTTTAAGGTCTCCAACAGGTCCTTCCTAAATCACTAATATCATCTGCCAGAATTGCAACACTGGAACATAAATCTCCTAGATAAGCCCTGTTCATGTCAAGAACAAGACAAAAAAAGGCCACCCAGCATACTGAAATAATACGTTCTGAGGAAAGTTTCTTCCAAAACTTAGCACAGTGATCCATTGAACTCCTTGTGATGAACCAGTATACCTAATTTAAAAAGGAGCTGAAAGACCTAGAAATGAATCTACCCCTGTAAGAAGATCTCTACATTTATTCCACATCTTACAGGAACAGGAATCAGTCACAGAAATCTGAATCAGTCACACACATCCTACCCCAGTAATCTACCCTTTACCTATGGATGCAGCTCTGGGTTCTGAGAGAGCTTGGCTCTCACCTCTGAATAACATTCATCATAAGGCAAAGAACAACAGAAGAAGACCCAGACAGTGCAGTCTAATGCTTTTCTTTTTCTGTGTTTGTTCCCTCTTCTCAAGCATATATTTTCAAGGTTTCTCTGTTCAATGAAGTTCCTCTTACACTGGTTAATCAAGCACTTCTCAATAGCTTTTTCTACTGTTTTTAGAAGATGAGACAATGTGACAAACAAATCCTTGTTCTTATGGCATGCATGTCTGCCATAAGAACACAGGGAAACCTGTCTATAAGTTTACATTATTTTTTGTAAGGATACTGCTGTATTGCACAATATTCCATATTCATTTTATGATAAACTCTGAGCTCTTACAACCACAGCAGTAGGATGCTGAGGATTCTCTAATGCCTTTTTTTTTTTTTTCCAAATGTTCAGTTCTTCATGTCAAAGCTGGTTTGCTTTACAAAAGAAATACAAGAAGACCAGACTCCTTATCTCTACTGACATTCCTGTTCCCTCTGGCAGAGGGAACATTTCAGGAAGAGACCAACACACTTCTCAAGATTGTAATAACTTCTCACTGTACCTCTAATGTAAGTTCTACAAGTAGCATGCTAGAAAAGGCTTATACTGTTCTGATATTGCATTTGTCATGGTAAACCACAAACCAAAAATGCACCACATGACTCCAAAGAGGGTGGAAACTGAGCTGTCAAATTTGTGCTATGCTAAATATCTTTATGATTTGCAACAGGAAATCTTGGAAATCACCTCTTCTGCAAATAGCAGAAGAACAACATAAGGAAGAAATACAATTTGCTTAGAAATACAATACAAATTCTTTTGCCTTTCATATCAGGATGCTGGGAAAGTTTTCACTTTTAATTAAGTTGTCTAAAAAAGAAAAGGTATTGGTGCCCATTCTAAAGGACAGGCATATGAAAACCCATCCATTTTTTGTATATAGGATAACTTAAAATAAGAAGATTGTTCTTTTGATTTTATTCCATGCTTTGTTACTTTCAGACACTGAGGAAATAAGTTTAATCTGCTCATCTTATGCTTCTAGTTTACATTTCTTCTCAAAAACATAATGTTGTGTTTTCTAGGCATATATTTTCTTTTCATGCAGATTAGTTTTTGTTTCCTCTCTGTATTTTGAATAAGCATGTACATAGGATAGCAAAGCAAAACAGCAGCAACAAAACACATAACAAAACCTCTTAATGTAAGTGGTACTTCAAAGAGGAAGTGTAAGCTTGGAAATCAGAAAAGTTCTTCCTCCCTATAAATTAATTCAGAGGGATTGACGCTTCATTCCACAGAAAATACCATTTTGTTATACCACATTGCATCTGATGAACTATCAGTATTCTCATAAGAAAAGACTGACACGATAAAGCAGACTTAAAGTGACATCAAGGGCATCAGCATTTCATAGAGCTAAGTACTAAAAAAGCTGAATCTTAATACTGCATTCATCATTTTGCTACCTGTAGCATTTGAGTAACTCTGGGGTGATTTTGTTTGTTGTTTTGTTCTTTTTGAAGCATAGTTAAACAAAGATAGAAGACTGCTGAGGTTTTCTGTGCCATATGATTCATTACATTCCACTTGGCTATGGAAACCCTGGAAACAATTACAAGGTATTTCAGAATATGCATTTATGTTTATAAAATCTCTGTCATAGTTCACGGATTCATCAGACTTACTTGAAAATTCAAACACTACTCCTCTTGAAAATAAGAAAATCAAAAGGTATGAAAGAAAAATCCTTTATTCCCATAAGTCTTGCTAAGTTGCTTCAAATATAGCTATATGTCTTTGAAGCTGAATAGACATATCTTGAAATTTTGTTTCCTCTCTATTGGAGAGGCCACAGTATCTCCCCAAAGCTGTGCAGCCACTTAAAGACTGTTTTAAAATCTGCAGGTTCTCCACTTCATGGCACAGGCCTGAAATATTCTGCAGGTGCACAGACACTGCATTCTTCCTGATTTACATTTCTTTTGCAATCTGTTCTGGAATTCCAGTACCCTCTCCTGTCTGGCTTTTAATGCACTTCTTTTCTGGCAACTGTGTGCTGCCCTTATACTAGTATTGGCTTTGTTAGCCTCTCAGAGTATCAATTACTCATTCCAGGTTAGCAGTCCCCTATCCTACCTCATGTCCCAATGAGAATTCTTGTTCATTTTCAAAAATCTGAATTTCATGTACTTACCTTGGCAATGTAAGGTAACTTGCAATAAAACAGAGAGAAAAATCCTACCTTCTCTTTCTTCTTCCAGAATAACTGCAGTTCTCTGTCTTGTGCAAAATAATTTACAGGAAAGAAGGAAACTTCTTTCCAGTTGAATTACTACCCAGGGTCACATCAAGCTGCTGGACCAAGTATTTCAATGTTCCCAGCTACCCAAGTTCACTAAAATGGACCTATATTATTCATGTTTTCTTTATGATTAAATTGAGCCCTTTCCATTTACTATATGTATGTGTGTATATATATGTATGTATATATACACACTCATGGTTTCTAGAACATATACTGTTAGAACAACGGATACTTGTTACCTCAGTGTTTTTAAAATTAACATTTAACAGACTTAAAACTGTTAACTCATAACCTCAGCGGGGGATGAATGCAGTGGCTGCACTGAAAAAAATGTTATTATATTTATTCCTTTACAAATTGATTCTCAGGGAAATATTGCCTTTTAGTGCACCAAACCACTTAACTGAAACAAAGATTTTTAAGGTAACTTAAGCTTTTCTGACTCATTGCATTAATAAGTTTTGCAGTATTTTCTGTTTTTCATTAATTCATTCTCTCTGAGTTAATCTCTTTCTCCCGAAACTTGCTTTAACCTTTACCATTTTTCTTCCGACTATCCTTTTCCTGTTTTCAGATATATAACATAGTCAAGAATGGGATTTAAGGATGTCCCATCCTATTTCTTTTCATCTCTTTAAGCAAAATAAGTAAATCATTGATTGCAATTGCAGTTTCAAATTAAATTTTGGATAATTTGTCTTGTATTCTTTACAGAATTTCTTTCAGTCCAAGACACAATCTTTAAGTGAATTGCACCTTGATAAATAATTATTACTAGACCAATAGTACAGGAAATTAATTTCTCTAACAAGCTTCTCCAGATAATGGGGAAAAAAATTAAAAAGAAAAAAAAAAAGATGTTGACTCAGATACTGAGGCAGAGCAGCTGCTCTTCTTTCAGGGCTGCTGAACTTCTTTCAAAATTTTTAGTCATTTACAAAGTCAGATTTTTTATGATGTACTGTGAAATATGTTAGTAATCAATGATGAAGGTTTTCTATTGGTCAAAAGGTAGATTAAAATCATTCTCTATGAGTAACAGACAATTATGATTTATTATTCATTATATGGTTAGACGAAGTATAGAAGATGACACAATTATCTCTGACTACAGGTTATGTGTTAAATAATAATAACTACAAGACATCTGATTTTAGTGTGGCTGTTCTCCATTAACAATATTATTTTTTTTTCAATTGTTTAACCAGAGAATTTTGCCTATTCGTATTAACCAGAACACTTATTTCATTGTTTCTCATGTATCTTTGGAGGGCATTCATAATTTTTCTACTTCACTTATCTTTGAATTGGAAAGGCTTTTAATAATCAGTTTCTTCAAGCAATGTGTCTTCAGGGCTTTCTTGAAACTTTTTAAAATTTTTCTGATATAGAGCTATAACTTTTCTAAGTGTGATCTTCAAAACAATTACAAAAACAAACAAAAAAACAAAGAATGAAATATAATAAATCCATAATTACGGATGTCTTGGTTTCTTTGTTTATTATAATGAGTTATACCCTAATTACCTTGCTTCTCTTACTTAAGAAATTGGAGAAATGTACAAAGCTAATATTAAAATAATTATAAAAGCAATTACTGAAAATAACTGTAAAAATTGGAATGGAATTTAGCACAATGTAGGAATCAAATGAGATCTAAGCTAAAAGAATAGTGCATGTTTTTGATATTGATTTTAACCCAAATACAATTAAACAGAATACTTCTATGAATGCACACACACAATTTTTCATGCTAAAGCCTTTCCTACACAATTTGTATATAGGACATGCAATGCCTTGTCATGACAGACATTAAATTCTAGTGACTTTTCTGTACAATCATAAAAATGATAGGATATTTAGAGCAGCATTATTGTTTATGAATGCTGAAGCAGAATATTTTCCAAGTCCAATGATCACAGATACACTCACGCATGTCTCCCCCGTACGTATTACCAAGTTATGAGATGGGAGTAAGGCCAGGCTGGACATAAAGGAGCTTTCTGTATCCACTGCTAATGAAATGGCTTGCTACGTTCCTCAACCTAAGCTGTACATGAGGCAGTGACTGTGCATACAATTGATTGATGACTGTGGCATCCAGCCTGTCTGTCAAAATCATTGCTGTGCAGTCAGCCATCCAAATACAGATTTGACTGAGAAACTCTTGGCCTGAAGGGTGCTGATTAAGGACAGTGCATAGCCCATATCTGTCCCAGGGGTGACTGCATGGCATAAGAACCTAGAGGGTAAGCAGTATCTGCCACACTTGGTACCACAGATGCTAAGAGGATGCCCTGCTGTGCTCACTCTTGGAGAATGGAGAATCTCAGATGCTGTAGCTGTCACAGCCTACCACTATAAAAGCCTACAAAAGGAGTATGCAGGCGGTGGTTGACAGAAGCCAAGGAGAGAATGTCAAGTGGGCATGTGAATCTTACCACACACACCTAGGAGGACTGCTCTAAGCAGAAGCTCCCACAACAGGGTGTTGCAGGCAGCAGTTCTTTACTCTGTGAGTGACTGAGCACTGGCACAGCTTGCCCAAAGTGGCTGCGGTGTCCCCCTCCTTGGGGATCTTCACAAGTTGTCCATGGTCCTTGGGTCTAGATGTCCCTGCTTGAGCAGGGAACTTTCAAGAGTTCAAAGAGCAGGACTGGGAAAGTGAGCATCCTGCGTCACACCTACAAGAACCATAACATAGCACTGAATGGTCATCAGAGTTTGCTTATGTCTGTGCTAGGTGCTAGTAGTGCTGCAGAGTGATTATGTCTAATGTGCACAGCAGATGAGAGAGTTACATGAGGAGTCAGAGAAGCATGTGGGCTACAGGGCTTTTGAAAACTAAGATGTTAATTCTGGAAAAAGGCCCCCATGATTTGATAAGTAGACAGGTTTCTTGTGTGAATTTGAACTCTACTGTATCAGAAGACCTCTGTCACAGAGGCCACATCCAGACACATTTGGATTGTTGGTACAGATTTGCCATTCAGTCTTTTCATTTTCAACCACAACTAGGTATTCAGACAGCTTCGTAATGAGACTTTCGTAATTTCATTCCAGATTTATAATGTCATAACTTCAAACTCTGGAAAAGTAAGTGTCTACTCTAAGGTGTCATCTAGTCACAGTTCTCTTTGTTCAATGAGCAAGCAAGCTCTCCAGAAGGTAAGTTATCTCACTGTTTTCAGAACCCTGTCTAAAATAATTTGGATCTCTCATCGATGATAGAAGGAGCACCAATGAGTGCCTTAGGTTAGACTTTAACCTATCTAAATTTTTGAGATTTTAAGGCAATTTGGGCAAGATAAATCTCACCCTCTGGATCAGAAAACCTTCACTACACCTGCTATAGTCACGAAAATAAAAATAAAAAAAAAAAAATCCAGTTTGCCCCAACAAGCTTAAAAACTTTTAGAACAAAAGACCAAACACATAAATCCTCCATAAATATGCCACCAGAAGAGAGCGCAGGGGAGATCAGACACAGACAATCCCATAAATATTAGAAAAGTAGAGGATGTGTCCAATAAATGTGTCCGCAGTATATTAAAGCCTGGAAAAGGTACTGAATAACCCTGATGATGCTTTTCTTTTTGTTGTTGTTGTTGTTGTTTTTGTTGTTGTTGTTGTCGTCGTTGTTGTTGTTCTCATTATTATTCAGTTGGTCTTTTGAATGACTTTTGTGTTTAAAGCAAAGCAAATTTGCAAGTAGTTGCACAAGCAGGATTCAAAAGTACAGAAGATATTCCTGTAAAGTTAAGATTAAATCATCTTAGACTAAAGTTAAGACTAAATCAGCCCGATTTATTTATACAAGCAATACTAACAAAATTCTGCAAAAGCTCAAAAAAACAAATATCACAAAAAAACAACAACAAAACAAGAAAAACAGAGACAAAACTAGTCTTAGATGTAGATGTATAAGGATCATAATAAGAGCAATAAATGTGTGAAGTTTCCTTTAACCCTTGATACTATCTATATCTGAAGAGGAAAACACAGTTAGTATCTCTGATTTTTCATGGAGGCAAAATGTTGTTTATGTTTTGTATATTGGTTATGTTTACAACTAATTGTGGAAAGCGCACCTCTCAAGAAGACTTATCTCTATTTTTACTAAAATAAGGTTTTATATCAGCAAACAGTAAATGTTCATGTAATTAAAAACAGTATTTAAAATAATAGTTTTAATACTGTGATAGTACAAGGAAGTTTCAGTGATGTGACAGGGTATGTGATAGATGTAGACATCATTGCGTTAGTTTTGAACATGTAATTCTGTCAAAGGCAGTTTATAGATCCGTAATCTTTTGTAGCATTAATATTACTGTCAGGAATGTATGTTTCAAATCCTTTATTTAAAAATCAATCACAAATTTCAGACACAATTTAAAGCATCCTTTCACACTGGCATTGTATCTTTGAATTGGTTCTATTATATGAGTAAAATAGTATGATATTGTTCCTGTGAGGGATTTCAATGGCTGAGAGGACTATACTATCAAGATCACAAAAAGATCTCTCTTCTTCAGCTAATTTTTAAAATTTACTCCAAAGTATTTTATATTCTCTTCCAAGAAAACAACTGTTTTAAAAAGCTAATTTCCCATTATTTAAAAGTATTTTTTTCTCCATTCAAGCATACTTCTTATTTTTAAATGTCACTTATCTATCTTAGCTTCCAGAGCACTTTCCCATGTTGTTTCTACAGAAATTCAAATTGCACTTCTGAAAAGAAAAAAAGTAAAAAAAAATCAAACCTAAAACAAACAAATCCATCTCCCAAAACAAACAAACAAATGAAAACAAAACAAAACAAAACAACCAACCCACAACAACAAAAAGATATTTTAAATGAAAAAAAAAAGTCTAAAATCATTTTAGAAATACTGTTTCTGTTTAGGAGAGGTTTGGGGAGCATTAATTCTCAGCTGTACTTAGCCAGCAGTCTGGCTCACAGCTGCTATCTACCTATGTTCACTTTTATTAATCCAAAAGCTACTGATTGATTATAGAGCAATAGACAAAAATTGACCCAACAAATCTCAATTAAAAACATAGTAACTGTGTTTTCACAATCTCAGAGCCAGTATGAAGCTAAAGAGCTGCTTTCGTGTGGGTGTATGGGAAACAGTTGACAAAAAGTAGGAAAAAATAACAACAGATTTCATACTTAGCTTCTTCCAAAAGTTAACACTGAGCCACTTTCACATATTCTGTCTATGTTTTAGTATAAAATATGTTTCTCAATATGTGATATAAAGGACTGCCTGGTGAAATTTAAAGTCCTTATCACTGGCCTACTACAAGCATTTAGTGAAAAATCATTGTTCTAACTAAACTAAAGTCTCCTTTGAAGATTTCAGGTAGGTGTTACAAATCTATTTCCAAACCAAATTTGAAGCATTATTCTATAATCTAAAATAACTGCAGAGATTGTTCAATAGGTGGGAGTGCTTGCATTTTTATCACTAATGCCACAGCAGAGACTTACTTTGCCATAGAAGTGGGCTGGAATCTCTGCAGATCTCACATCTCTTGAGACACTTACAGTTTCTTGGAATTCACAGTGACAGGAAGACAGCTTTACTTTACCATAAGACACTCAGACAAACATCCCTGAACTTCTCCTCTACTCTCATTCCTTGTTTTATACCCATTTCCCCTCCCAGGAGGGGAGAGGAAAGATCTGGTAGAGGTTGTGGAAAGATCTGGTAGAGAATAAGCCAAATATCTTACAAAGGCTGTCATGGTCACTACCAGCATCTTAAATACAGAAATAAGGAAAGATATTCCCCAATCGCTCCACATGTTGCAGAGAAAAACAAAACAAAACAAGCAGACAAACAAACAAAACTAAAGGAGAAGAAGGTCTAGGGAAGTGATTGTCCCCCTGTACTCAGCTCTGGTGAGGCCGCACCTCGAGTACTGTGTTCAGTTTTGGGCCCCTCGCTACAAGAAGGACATGGAGGTGCTCGAGAGAGTCCAGAGAAGGGCAACGAAGCTGGTGAGGGGTCTGGAGAACAAGTCTTACGAGGAGCGGCTGAGGGAGCTGGGGTTCTTTAGCCTGGAGAAGAGGAGGCTCAGGGGCGACCTTATCGCTCTCTACAGTTACCTTAAAGGAGGCTGTAGCGAGGTGGGGGTTGGTCTATTCTCCCACGTGCCTGGTGACAGGACGAGGGGAAATGGGCTAAAGTTGCGCCAGGGGAGGTTTAGGTTGGATATTAGGAAAAACTTCTTTACCGAAAGGGTTGTTAGGCATTGGAATGGGCTGCCCAGGGAAGTGGTTGAGTCACCATCCCTGGAGGTCTTGAAAAGACATTTAGATGTTGAGCTTAGTGATATGGTTTAGTGAAGGACTTGTTAGTGTTAGGTCAGAGGTTGGACTAGGTGATCTTGGAGGTCTCTTCCAACCTAGACGATTCTGTGATTCTGTGAAGGTATCTCAAATTATTCTTTGGACAAGTAGGACTAGCAAAATAGCTCAAAATAATTGAGCTTCTGGTAGGAAAAGCACTGCCATCCTTCCTGCAAGGGCATCTATATTTTGACTATTAAAGTTGTATAAAACCTACCATCTGACCCATGTCTGTGGTAGACATCTGAAAACCGATATTAACCTAAAATCACCTTTCTATTTTCATTGAGCATGTAGATAATATATTGCAGGCTTCTATCTTACTTAAGTTGATTCAGTGTTTTCAAACAGCCATGAGCAGGTGAATATTCTCCTAGTGAAAAAAGCCAAAAGGCTCAGAAGAAAGTACCAGTTCAGTTACTTTCTGCTTTCTCTTGCCCCCATGTGTGAACATGCATTTGTAAATACATACACACATATGCAAAAGAACACTTTACTCTATGTCCTACCGCTATCTGATATAGTAAAGCTTGTGATATATACTAGGCAAAAGTCCTCTTAAAGGGCCTGGAAGTGATTAATATGATCCATTATTTTGCACATACTTAGCAAACCAGTTATCTCTCTTTTACAGATGTGGTGAACCATTACCATTCCCATCTCTCTAACTGCAATAGCATCTGTAAAAAGCAATGCATCTTAGAGATCATGGGATATAAATCTTTTTGTGATAAGAAGCTCTATGGCTTACAGTACACTGCATTGTGTAATGAATTTACACTGCCTTAAAACATCTTTTTCTCCTTTTAAAAATGTTAGTTTTCAAGCTTGTAAAAGATGTAGCATGAGAATATAAGAAAGCTCTTTATTATTAGAAATTACTTTCTTTGTACAGAAGAGATGATGCAGGAAACATAGTTTAAGCTTTCTTAAATTGATTCAGCAAGGTTGCTTCAGTGGATCAATGTATGGAAGCTTATACTGCTCATCTGAAGAGACTGCCTCTGAAAAGAAGAGAAAATGCAGCTTGAGGGCTGTTTAGCCTGTTGTAGGAATCAGGAGACAAAGCTGTAATATGTGCTACCTGGTTTTATTTTGCATAAACAGTAACCATTAGAACAATCAGAAACTTGGGTGAGACTTTGTAGTGCAGCATTTGTGATTATCAGTTATTTCTGTTCTGAAGTTTAGGAATAGTTTGTCTATTTGAAATACCAACATTATTTTATTTTATTTTATTTTATTTTATTTTATTTTATTTTATTTTATTTTATTTTATTAATTTATTTTAATTTATTTATTTATTTATTTTATTAATTTAATTTAATTTAACTTTTTTTTTTTTGTGGATTAGATTCTATTAAGACTTTCAAGAGACAAGCTTGGTGTCATCCTTTTCAAGAAGTATATATGAAAAATTCATGGGCAGAGGGAAGCCTTTAAGCTACATCCTTACAGACAAAAGGAAATGTGTTATCTGGAATTTTATTATTTTTTTAACAGGATCTGTTAAATAAAGATAAGTCTGCTATAGTTTTCCAAAAGCCTAAAGCCACATTCTCTGGGACTGAGCTCAGTTCTTCCTGTAAGGAAAGCAGTGAGTACTTCATCAGGCCTCAATTTGCAAAATAAATAAATAAATAAATAAATAAAATATCCATCTTTCCTTCATGGGGAAAGGGTTGCTGATAAACAAAATCTATGTTCTCTGTTAGCACTAAGAACTATCTTTCACTTTCTGTCTGGCCTTGATAACAGATAGCAGTTGTCTGAGTTGTAACCTACAATTTTCTGCCTTGTCATATTCCTCATGTTGAACATATTTGTTGACTATATTTAGTTTTGTAGCACTATTCACTATGGAAGGTGTCAAAACACAAGTCAGACAGGATTTTGTTGTTATGTTTCATAACTCATTGCATATCTGGACCTTGATCTTAAGAATAAAACAAATGGAAAAATGCTTTATACTAAAACCTTAGGACATACATTTTAGTCAATTATTCTAATAAGCTAGTACAAAGAATTAAGCTTTTATTGCATTTGTGTGTTAATTCTTGTATTTTTTTCATTTTTCATTTACTGTTTTAATACCAATATCACCTTGTGCCTTGTGAAGTCACTATTAAAGTCAGGCAAGGTTCTTCTGAGACAATTGCATGGGTAGAACATGCTGAAAAGTTTCACCAAACAACAAGATAATGTACGATTGATCTAAGTATGATGTTATCTAGTAGAACACAATAAGACAATTGTCATATGTGAAAGAAATAAGATAGTTTGCGGTAGGGAAACAATTTTTTGAGAGTTTTGATTGAATGAATAAGTAATTAATAAAAATAATAAAATAATAAAAGAAGTAGTTAACAAAAATATATCCATAACACTTGTTCCTTTTTCTTCTGTTGAACTCAGAGGATTATGATCACTTCAAGCGTAAGAACCTTACATGACTCAGCAATAAATAGGAGTAAAATTTTATCTTGCTGCTTTTACTGTAGAGACAGAGGGTATTTCCTAGAACAGCTTCATTCTTTGTCATGTGACTTTTGGAGAGGATATACTTCAATAAATAACAGATATTTAAAGGATGTGTCTGTTAACATTCAACACCCACAGTTCCCAGTCTGGCTGCATAATAAAGAATGCTCAGATGCTGCTCACTCATACAACAGAAACAAAAAGGGTATTATCCTGGGTGCAAAGCAGTTCATTGTCACAATTCAAAAAAAAAAAAAAAAAGACCAAAACAAAATTTAGTATCAGCTGGCAATGTATGTGTATGTGGCATGCTCCTCTGATGTTCTTGATGAAGTTACCTGTCCTTAGATATGTCTCCACACTCACATGAGTTCCTTTATGCTGCCTGTCTGCCTGCCCAATGAGTTTCAGATATCTATAAAAGGAAAATTATTGGCTAATTTAAATTAATATTGGAAATGGAGAGAGAGAGAGAGAAAGAGAGAGAGAACAATCATGTCTGATTGTAGCACATAATTGCTTTATAACAGCTGCAAACATCATTACCCAAAGCTTGCTTCTAAGCACATTTGTCTCTTGAGATTATCAGTGAAGATGTCATCTATTTGTGTCATATTATGTTTTCACAAGATCCAACAGTAATCCAAGAAAACATGAGGTCTTTTTTCTCAATAATGTTTCCTAGGGTAGGTATGTTCCAGAAAATTTAATGTACTTGTTAGAGTTATTGCATTATCAAAACCAGAATGCCAACGTATGACCGCTTTTGAGAGTTTGAAGTACTGTAAAATTCCTTGGTGAAAATATGAAAGTATTTTTGCAGATTTAGAGACTTAGATACTAAATTGTCTTCTATGCCTTCCCCACGTGTCAGTTATTATGGCTATATTATTTCTTGCCATTCTTTTACTTTGTATTATAGACTTTGTGATAAGCTATTGGTAAAAATAGGCATATTGTTTCTGAGGAGACAGAAATTGATTTAAACAGACTCAGTTTGCACATATTTTTATACAAGGTTGGCATGGAATCTCTTTTCCTCGCTGTACTGAAGAATTTAGTTTTATCAGGACACAACATTAACAGTCCTTTTGCTTAGGAATAAATGCAAACAAATGTTTAATTAAATTATAATGTACTGTACACAACATTGCAATTGACAGCAGTTGGACTCTTAGAGCCAAACTTGTTTCTGCTGGACCTTACCAATGTTTTTTTATTGACAACTTGCAACATTCATCAGATAAGTTAACAGTGTCTTGGAATGAAGATGTAGGGGAACAAACTTTAAGAGATCATAAGATTTTGTCAGAACAACATATGAAGGCAGATTTTTCTGGCCTTCTTGGCTCCCTTCCTGACTATCAGAGGGATTTTATATATATATATATATATTTATCTTTAACGTATTGCTTTGTCTTACTAGTGTCTCAAAGGCACAGAATGTCACTTCATATAGTCAGGGGAAAAAAAAAAGAAAAAAAAAGATATCAGATTTCAAAATTGATGTTGGTATATTAAATAACTGTGTAGACCAAGCCAAATGAAACCATAGTGGAATATTGTTCAGTACAGTCTTGCATTTGTTTCCTAATGAAAGGAAACACATAAGCAAACTTGCTGTATGCCTAGGTTTTTAAATTATAATTATTTTGGTTATATTGTAGGCTTCATTGAAGAGAGGAGCCTGTCACTTAAATCCATCTTCTAGGTCCTGTATTTCATCTATTGAGCAAGTGTCTTTCACAGCATTCTTAAGGAATAGTCATCAACAGTGCCATTAATTCAGACATCATCCTTCACCTTCAGTTTTTCCTACTTGTATGAGGAACATTAAAGGCAGAGGTTAGGAAAAGATATGAAAAACAAATGTAAGAAGCCTGGAGAATGTGCATAAGGAAGAGAATAATTCAAGAAGCTTGAATAATTTGGGGGGGCAAAATAAAACAAGAGTTTGGAGAAATAAATAGGGTTGTCAGCAAGAGACAATTTTAGTGACCATGTCTCAGGATAAGAATCTTTGGATAATTGCTTAAGCAGACAAAAACTTCAACATGAGAGGCTGTAGCATCTGAATTTGCCACAAAGCCCTTTTCAAACAAAGAAAATTATATTGGTCTCTTTCTTAAGGTGATTTCAGAACTATGCCAAAAAAAAAAAAAAAAAAAAAAAAAGCAACAGAAGAGAAATAAGGACACATAGGGATTGTTGTGTTGGTTTTTGTTTGTTTGTTTGTTTCTTTTTGTTTTTGCTTTAATTTACAATATAGTTGTACTGGCTCTGGCTGGGATGGAGTTAACTTTCCCTGCAGCGGCCCGTAGAGTGCTGTGCTCTGCACTTGTAGCTAGAGCAGCACTGGTATCACACCAGTGTTGTGTCTATTGCTGAGAAGGGCTGGCACAGCATCAGGACTCCCTCCAACCCCCCCAGGAGCCAGCAGGCTGGGGGTGGGCAAGAGGTGGGGAGAAAACATCACCAGGGCAGTTGACCTAAACCAACCAAAGGATATTCCATGCCGTATGATGTCACGCTCAGGAATAGAAGGTGGGAAAGGGGAAGGAGAGAGGGGGCTCTTGTTATGAAAACACCTGTCCTCCCAAACAACCGCTACACATATTGAGGCCTTGCTTCCTGGGACATGGCTGAACATCGCTTGTTAATGGGAATTAGAGAGTAATTTCTTTTCTCTCTTTGTGTTCTTCTGTGCAGCCTTTGCTTTTTGTTTCTTTGGTTGGTTGGTAGGTTTGGTTTTGTTTCCCTCTCTTCCTTTTCCCTTTAATTAAATTATCCTTATCTCAACCCATGAATTTTTGTTTGTTTGTTTTTTTTCTTTCCAGCATACTTTCTTCTTCCCCTCTTCTTCTAAGGAGGAGGAGTGAGAGAGCGGTTGTGGTGGAGTTCAAGCTGCGCAGCAAGGTAAAAACCCCACGATAGTTTAAAAGACTAGTGTGACTATTTGGCTCTTTGAATCCCTCTACAGCTCCTTACAGAAACTTTAATCTTTGGAGAGTAAACTGAGATATGTACAATGGGATGAAGAAAAATGTGCTGCACTGTAACTGCAGTAACTCAGGTACTCTAAAATAAAATCAAATTAAATAGCAAGTCCCATTCTTGGATTAATGTTATCTTTCATATTTTTTGTTCTGAATATGGTACAAATTTACTCTCAGTTCACTCATGTCAACTAATGAGTTGTATCCATACACATTTGCAAAATGTCAGTGCCCATACTGCAGTATGAAGAGCTTTTGTCACGTATATAGTCAAATAAACAAATGATAAAAAAATAAAATAAAATAAAATAAATTAAAAAAAAAAGAGGAAGAAAAGATCAAGTTGTAGTACAACTTGTTGTACAGGGAAAAGAACATATATTCTTTGAATAAGAATAAATAAAATATCTTCAGCCTGAAGTAATATTGTATTATATTAGATAAATCACACTAAAACCAGTTACTGTGGTTTTACATTTTTATAGACAAACTTAATTGATTTAGCACATAGATTTTACAAAATATTAGTACTAGTGTTTTTATTGACTTGTTTTCTATGACAGTTATTTACTACCAGCATTATTTGTCTGAAATGCTACCTGCAAAATAAATTATTACAACTGCTCCTGTGACACTTCCAGGCACCAAGTGTGTACAATGGCAATTCATAAGATGAGCAGGCATTTTGACCCCAGCTGCTAACAATTTGAAAATCGTTTGCTGAAATCAGCATACATTGCCAGGGAGCTGAATGGAAGACTGAGTGCCTACCCCTTTAAGAAAGGAACCATCTCCAAGGTTCCACTTTAGATGCAAAAGTAGATACTCTCTATTTACTGAGAACTTAACGGGGTGTGTAGAGATGTCTTAGCCACTCTAACTGGTTCCAAGTAGAATTAGCTGTGCTCTCAACATGAAGAAGTAACTACAGAACTGCATGATTTCTTTGTTCAATAGGGCTGTTTCCTACAATTAGGGTTATTAATGTGGGAAAGGCAGGTCCATTAGTAAATTCAGTCTTATTTCAAGTGAGAATACAAAGTTAAAGATTTGTTTTCAACCTCAAGGTATTTTAGTGAAATCCCAGTTAAACTCCTGTCTAAAGCTGTTATCTGTTAGGCATGTCAGTTTATAAAACTTTTGTTCAACTATATATTATGGATATGCTATGTGAACAAGTTATTGCTGTGCAATATTTTCAATAAAGAAAAAAATAAAAGCAACATAACTGTTTGATCAAAGAAATTATCTCCTTATATGTATTATTGTCATGAGTTCAATAGCGAGATTATTTATTTATTTATTTAATGTTTCGCTTTAAAAGAAATACATAAAGCACTGTTTTCTGGATCTGTGAGGAATAAAAAAACTCTTTGCTTATAGTATCAAAGTTCCTTCTAGCCTTAAAAGCACCCTATTTTTTTCCTTATGAAGTCATAATAGAGCACATGCTCTTGTGACTGACTGACCCTGGGGTTATCTTCTCCATTGTCTGTGGGATGGTTCTGTTCTCTTTTGTTTATGCAATTGCCCTGGAGACTACAAAATTATTTGCATCCATGCTCTAAGAAAAGTCCTGCACAATACAGGGCGCACACTTGTAGTACTGTCTTCTACAGGGCTTGATTTTGGAAAAGATCTTCTGTTTTAACTATTAGTATTTCATAAGGAAGCTTATCTCCTTTTCAATGGTGTAATTCACACCATTTTCAGTTGTGATTCACTTTACTCTTAACAGTGTATTTCAGAGTAAGCCAACTTTCAAGTTGACCTCTCTGTCAAGAAGCTGGCAGACCATGCTGATTGCAAAGGAAACCCTGAAGATTCTCTGAAGAATCAGGAAGAAAACCCTAAGGAAATGCATGGACCTAACACGGGGTTTCTGGTCTTCCCTCTGGACAGTCTTTGTATCCCTATCACCAGAAATTGACATAGGTTGCTGTAAAACATTTTGGGTCTTCTATAGAAAGATATCAGTAATTACTTACAGGAAAAATAAAAATTACAAAGATGTACAAGGCATTTTCAATTTTATCAAATTTGATGTGCACAACTGGGCTATGTAGTTGATATTGATATATTGATTATTTATACTTCTGCACAAATATTTTTACAAGTTGACTTCAGTTGAGCTATGAGAATTTCCACCACTTGAAGATGTGTTCCAGATGACTCTAGAGAGCTGGTATCTAAGTATTGAAAGTTTAAGACATGCTTTACTCAGATACGGATAAGTATGTAAAGTACTGACTTATTTTTTTCCCTGTCTTCACATGATTCCACTACTTCCACTAAGTCAAAGAGATTTTGAGGACAACATGTAAACGCAAGGATGTTCAAGTACAAGTTAAAATAACAACAGAAAGAACAAATACTATCATGTTTTCCAGATTCATTTTATAGATGTATTGTCAACAGAAAAATAACACTTAAATTCCTTTATCAATACGTGCGCATTTTTAAATGCGTGCAACTTACAAATGAGCATTTACATAAAAATATAAAAAAGCTGTAAACTTGCTGTATGTAATCAGGCATTTTAAATGGTGTTTTCTTACCTAAAAAAGGTACTTTCTCCTCTGAGCTATGGCTACACCTATTCCAGACAAATAAGTTTATTTCCTGAATTTCTAAAAGCTTTTTTCCTACAGCTGTTATTTTTCTGTGACACATTCTAGATTGTCTCTTTTTCCTTAGTCAGTGTGTAAACCTTCCTTCCTGAGAGTCAATAAAGTTCAGCAAGAATAACTTCTCTTATTTTTGTACATTTTCAGCATTATGTCTTCCTGGAGTATACCCTGCTGTCAGCAATTCATTTGCAGTCCTCTCAGTCCGATCGTGGGACTGTTGTTGGCATTTCCATAATATTAATCATCCATTGACTTTTCCTCTAGCATCAGCAAGAGTCACATGTTTAATTGTGTAAATGCTGGGTGAACATATTCAGTTATATCAGGCATCTGAATCATAATTGGTGATGCTGTAATATTCCACAAAAGATTTTACATTTGGGAATTAAATAGCATAATGATTCTGAAACTACTCATTGAGAAATAGAAAATGAACATATTTTTGCCACTGAATAAAGATATATACCTTGAATTGTCATATTCAAATCCTTTAGAAAAGATTATGCTGTATATCAACAGAAAAAAGAAAAAAAAAAAAAACGTTCTCAACTCTGAAAATAAGCAAGATGAAATTGCTAATTGCTAAATGTAACACAGTTGCTATGCTCATATTTATTACTGAAAGTATTTCTTGTTTTCTCAAAGACAGTATATTATGAAGAATAGTTTTAAAAGAGATATTCAGCATATTTACCTTTCTGAGCAAAAAAATTGTGTGAGCCACTCAGTGTGCCTCAGTTTAAATAAGAGATTAGTACTTGATTAGAGCTAGTGCTTTCCTAATAGCCCATATGTGTTAAAAATATTCTTTCAACATAAAAAACAAGTAATATTATTGAAATTATTCATTTTGTACATTAATTTCAGCAGAAATTGCTGATTATTTTCCTGTGGTGACCTTATTAAATATTTTCAGGAATATCCTTTATTAAATTAAAGGTTTAGTGCATAAAATTCAGGTGCCTATTTTGAAAATATGAGTTGTTGCATTGCTTTTGTCTACTGAATTTTCACCATCAGCAATGGAATTTTATTTTTCTTGAATCAGCTTTGTGTGTCCACACAGCGTCAACATGGGATACTTGGAGCATCCATACTGTTAAAAAGGTAGTCAGTCTGAAAACAGGCTGCCTGAATGTTCCAATCATACAGGGCTGGCTATTAACCCAGAGCGGGTGGTACATATGGCTCTGCTACATCAGTTGTGTGGTGCCTGGGGCTGTCCACACTGTAGAATGCTGTGTGCTTACGCTAAATTGCAGCAAAAGTTCAAATCACTGGATAATCCATCACATGTGTAGAAAAATAAGGACCAAAATGAGTGACAGAATAATATTCCATTCTCTGTGTTCCCTTGAGCTTTGGCATGTCTGTGTCAGTCCTGGAAACATGGAAAAACAGGGTGGAGAAAGGGTTAGTACATGCAATGTTCCATTGCAAAGGATGCAAACTGTTTCTGTGGTAGGGTCTATCTAGGGCTTGCTTCCCCTCTTCTTTCTCGCTTAGTGGGGATGGATGTTTTAGCTTAACTCAATGATGTCTTGCAGCTCTGATTTCTCTATCCGCTGTCATAAAGGTTTCAAGATATAAAAGTGGTTCTCCAGCATGGGCCATTGGCCAAATTGAAGTACACCCACTCTGAAAAGATTCTACACAATGATTTCAGTGATTGCTCATTTCTGATCAAGAGCACAATCAGTCCTAGGGCAGAAAGAAGTTTTTCTGATTGAATGAGCCTGTGAATTTGAAAGTTAGCAGGGTCTGAACAAAAAACCCTTATGAGATTCTGCAGAATTATAATTAGAACACAAAAATTCTGGTGCCTGTAGTGTCAATTGAGTGATTGAAAATTGGGTTCATGAGAACAGGTAGCGCTGCAAAGAGACCTTTCTTCTTCCTTGTTTTGTACAGACAGAAGTCATCTGCTGTATACATCTCAGGTTGATTAAAGGTATCTTGTGGGAGATGGTTTGGCTTGTTGGTTTTCTGTACTGTGAATAACAGGGCAGACAAATACAGACATTACTTTTTCTCTAACACTGAGGACTCAGGAAAAGGCACCTCATTTTTTTTTTTAATTTTATTTTTTATTTACATGTGCTCTTGATTTACATGCCACTCATCCAATTTATGGTATCAAGTCCATTCTTTCACCACTCAGTCTTTCTTGTTTTAAAGTACTGCCATAATAAAATAAAAACTGTAGCATAAAGTAATTCAAAATTATTTTGCTCAAAGAATTGGGAAATCAGTCTGACCTTTGAATCTTAGAAGTTTTACATGAGTTGTCTACAGCAAGCTTTTGTTCTATATAATATATTAAGGGGCATAAGAGGTTGAAAACCAATTCAGTGTAACATGCAATGTTTGTTCATGTTATTTGTGGTGCCATGATTGGAAATTTATAATGAAATGTTATTCAGGAAGTCTAGTTTATACAGGAGTAGTTTTGAATTGCTGTTTCTTTCAAAGTTCTTGGCTGTGTAAGACTAAACCTAAAACGCACACAGTGGAATCATTACAGAATTCATTAATATTTTAATCTCTATTATTTATTAAAAGCAATATTCAGAATCTGGCATTCTTACCTTTTCTTATTGCTTCTTCCTCAAAGAAAAAACCTCATTGATACACTTTTATGACCTTAGAGAATAATTGGGTAAAGATGACAGAATGTTATTCAGAATGTGTTGTTGTTTTTTTGTTTGTTTGTTTTTCCTTCAAATTACTCCTCTCAAAATACTTCATGTAATTATTATTAACAAGCCATTTTTCACATTCAAAAAAGTGAGCAAACTAGGACCAGAGAAGTCAAAAGGGCAATATTTTAAAATATGGGTGCCTGAAGTTATGTTGGACAACTGCATCTATTTTTTTTTTCTGCAAGACCAAGGTGCCTAAACATCCAGTTCTCTGCAATCTACTATTGTATTTTATTTTTTTCCTGACAAATAAGAAGCACCAGTACAGTGTAAGCAGATATTCATGTAATGAAGCAGAAATATCATGTAATAATATCTCATTTACAAAAAATAAACAAATAAAAATGATTGTCCTCAAATTTACTCACCTGCTACTATATATCTTTCTTTTGTGGTCCTCTTACTCATTAGCTGAGACATATAGTATTTCCTCTGATGTTCCTACTATTTCTTGACGTAGGTCTCCATTACCAAGACAGGAAAGGAGACTTTAGCAGTAGACTCATATTAATCACTCTGTCAGGACTACAGATCTTGTTCAGTTAGTGCGTAGCCCATGGAAAATGGGTATGATGACATTTGGAGAGACCTGGACATGCTAGAGAAATGGGCAGAGAGGAACCTTGTGAAGTTCAATAAAGGGAAGGACAAAATCCTGCTCCTGGGGAGCAGTAACCTAAGGCACCAGTGCTTGCTGGGGGCCAAGCAACTGGAAAACAGCACTCCAGAGAAGGATCTTGGGATACTGGTGAAAAAGCAGAACATGAGTCAGCAATATGCCTTTGCCACAAAGAAGTCCAATAGCATCCTGAACCTTCTTGAGGAAGAGCATTATCAGCAGGTCAGGAGTCTCACCTTAGCACTGGTGAGACAAATCAGTAGTGCTGGGTCCAGTTCCAAGCTCTTACTGAATGAAAGATATGGACTCAGTTGAATGAGTCCAGAGATGGACATCAAAGATGATGAGTCCAGACTACCTTTCATATGAAGAGAGGCTGAGAGGTGGAACTCTTTCACCAGGAGAAGGATGTTTTCCTTAGAGCGCAGGAACTCTCCAACCCCCTGCATTAAAAAGTGGGCAAGGAGGGCAGACAACTGGGATGGCTGAGCAAGGACCTGCTGGTCAAACTGAGGCACAAGAAGGAAATGCACAGGCAGTAGAAGCAGAGACACGTGGCCTGTGAAGAGTACAGGGATGGTGTCTGGATGTGCAGGGATGGGATCAGGAAAGCCAAGGCACAGATGGCAAGTGATACAAAAAATAACAGGAAGGGATTCTGCTCAGAAAGGAAAGGCCAAGGAGTGTGTACCCCTTCTGATGGATGAGAAGGGTGAACTGGTAACAACAGATGTGGAGAAGGCTGAAGTACTCAACAACTTCTTTGCCTCGGTCTTCACTGACTTGTCAGGCTTCCCAAGTCTTTTGTTTCCCTGAACCCATAGACGGAGGCTGGGGGAGCAAAGTCCCACCCACCATTGGGAAGAACAAGTTTGAGACCACCTGATGAAACTAAACACGTACAAGTCTATGGAGCCTGATGACACGCATCCCAGGGTCCTGAAGGAATTGGTTGATGTATTTGCGCAGCCACTCTCCATCATATTTGAAAAGTCCTGGCAGTCTGGGGAAGTCCCTGGTGACTGGAAAAAGGGAAACATCACTCCCATTTTTAAAAGGGGTAGAAAGGGGGATCCGGGGAACTACAGACCAGGGAGCCTCACCTCTGTGCCTGGGAAGATCATGGAAAAGATCCTCCTAGAAGCAAGTCAAGGCACATGCAAGACAAAAAGGTAATTCTGAGACAGCCAGCATGGCTTCACCAAGGGTAAATTGTGCCTGACCAATGTGGTGGCTTTTTATGATGGAGTGACTGCATCAGTTGACAAAGGAATACCGACTAAAGTCATCTACCTGGACTTTTGCAAGGCCTTTGACATGGTCACACATGACATCCTCGTCTTCAAATTGGAGAGAAATTATTTTGATGGGTGGACCATTCAGTAGATAAGGACTTGGCTTGAAGGTCGCACCCAGAGAGCAGTGGTCAATGGTTCTATATCCAAGTGGAGGCCAATGACAAGTGATGTCCCTCAGGGGTCTGTCCTGGGACTGGTACTGTTTAATATCTTTATCAATGACACAGACAGTGGGATCTAGTACACTCTCATCAAGTTTGCAGATGACACCAAGCTGAGCGGTGCAGTTGATACACCAGAAGGAAGGGATGCCATCCAACGGGACCTGGACAAGCTGGAGAAGTGGACCTACGTGAACCTCATAAGGTTCAAAAAGTCCAAGTGCAAGGTGCTGCACCTGAGCTGGGACAATCCTGGACACAAGTACAGACTGGGAGAAGAACTCATTGAGAGCAGCCCTGCAGAGAAGGACTTGGGGGTTCTGGTGGACGAGAAGCTTCACCAGTGTGCATTTGCAGCCCACAAACTTACTGCATCCTGGGCTGCATCAACAGGCCAGCAGGTCAAGATAGGTGATTGTCCCCCTCTACTCTGTCCTTATGAGGCTCCCCTTGGAGTACTGCGACCAGGTCTGGAGACCCCAGCACAAGAAGGATGTGGATCTGTTAAAATGGGTCAAAAGATGATCAAGGGACTGGAGCACCTCTCCTACGAAGAAACGCTGAGAGTGTTGGGGCTGTTCAGCCTACAGAAGAGAAGGCTCCGGTGTGACCTCATTGCAGCTTTTCAATACTTAAAGGGGGGTTATAAAAAAGATGGAGAGCAACTTTTTGCTCAGTCAGATAATGACAGAACAAGGGGGAATTTGATAATATTCAAGACACAACTGCACATAGTCCTGGGCAAGCTGCTCTAGATGACCTTACTTGAACAGAGAATGACTAGATAATTTCCAGAAGTCCCTTCCAACCTCAGTTATTCAGTGATTTAAACATTGTTATTATAAACAATTTTGTTGAACACTGTATGAAAGTCTCAATATAAAAATATACATAAACACATTATTTTGTCGAATAACTACAGGTCATTACATCTGAAAAAAAAAATAGCAATAGATTCATACATTTCTCGGACAGAACCTGGAAGAATATTTCTATTGAATATAGTAATGATATGGCAATATCCAATAATATGGCAACTTAACATCATTTTGTTATTTTCCTGTTCCCATATAATCCTGACAAGAATCAGATTGAGACTACATGAAACTACAAAGTAAATAAGGATGTCTGATTCCTTCCTCCTGTCATGCAGGGTGACATGCCCTCAGATTGCATCAAGTGCTTGGAAATTTATAGCACTGCCAAAAACAAGCAAACAAGCAAACAAAGGCAACCTTCTCCTCACTTCTTTTTAGCATCTTTGCTAACAAGACAAAACACAACTTTGCTGTTTCACCTTTTATTGATACATTATTTGCACAACTTTGCCATTTCTGACTACCCAACCATGACCTTCCCAAAACATGTGATATTGCAGCAGTTAATTTTGCAATCAGACTCCATTGATTTTGGCAGGAAAAAAAAAAAAAAAAAAGATCACAGAATCACAGAATCGTCTAGGTTGGAAGAGACCTCCAAGATCACCTAGTCCAACCTCTGACCTAACACTAACAAGTCCTTCACTAAACCATATCACTAAGCTCAACATCTAAATGTCTTTTCAAGACCTCCAGGGATGGTGACTCAACCACTTCCCTGGGCAGCCCATTCCAATGCCTTTTCGGTAAAGAAGTTTTTCCTAATATCCAGCCTAAACCTCCCCTGGCGCAACTTTAGCCCATTCCCCCTCGTCCTGTCACCAGGCACGTGGGAGAATAGACCAACCCCCACCTCGCTACAGCCTCCTTTAAGGTACCCGTAGAGAGCGATAAGGTCGCCCCTGAGCGTCCTCTTCTCCAGGCTAAACAACCCAGCTCCCTCAGCCGCTCCTCGTAAGAGTTGTATGGATAAGTTCCCACTATTAAATAAATAAATAAATAAATAAATAAATAAATAAATAAATAAATAAATAAAGCTTCATCTGCATTTGTCACTAGAGATTTCACTGAAAGTCATGTACCCTGAGTGACTACAGAATAGTTTTCTAGTGGAAATGATCAATGCTCTCTGACCTTGGCTTAAGTAAAATATTGAAGAAAATGTACTTTAGTAATAATAATTGTCTACTCATTTCACCTTCTCAAGCATCACTTGAATTATTACTCTGGTCCTCAAAGTAAAGAATTTTTACTTGATGTTTCCTAGGGGAAAAAATGATCTATTATTTGTTCGGCCTCCACAAATAGAAACATAGCATTTATCTTTGCTTTGGCAACATTAAGTCTGTCTGATCTGGGTGATAAAAAGCAGAGATTATCTATTCCTGTCTGTCATTTTTGGCAAATTTGTGAACTTCTCATAAAAACAGAAAGATAAATCACAGCAGCTATTATTGTCTTTGTCTTAATCTTTCTAATGGATCAGTGTAATTTTTGGGATGCTCTAGTAGGTCAGGGAAGTCACCACTGTAGGAGAACAACCTTGCCTACTTACTAAATGCTAAATAATGGTCTCCCATAAAGTCCAGATAAAGACTTTGCACAGAGAATTAAGCTCCTTGTGAAGCACAGGAGTCCTGTGAAACTACTCAGCAGTTGCTAACAGAGTTCTATAACATTTTACAGGCCCTTCAAGGTGGGGGACCAAGACCAGTTGACTGTACAGATTATGGAGAGTGTTCCTGTCCCTAATTCTAAAATCATTTCATGTAAGCTTACAAATGCCTAGTACAAAACTGACATGCAAAAAACCATCAAATCGCCTGTAGTTTCTGATCAATGTACACTGTAAAATTCAATTATACTGCTGTCTAAAGCTGAAAAAAATACCACAGACAACAGCAACAGATATAATAATATAGGAAATAGTCATTATTTATGAATTACTTTGTAATGTGTCATTGTTTTTTCCTCCTTTCAGATGAGAAAAAAAAATATTTTCTCTAGGAAAAGCAAACAATTTGGGTATAGAAACGAACCGTGATATAAATAACTTGTGAGTGCATGGAAAAACACTGAAGTTTACAAAGGAAGAAATGGAAAATAAGGTGCCTTTCCTGTTCTTAATAAGTAGACTGCTAGGATAATACTAATTACTAAATCAAAATATGTTTCTTATATTAGTGAATATTTTTCTTATATTAGTGATTGGAGAAAGATCCAAACCAAAACCCTCAAGAACTAAAATTTTGAGGAAATGTTTATGCAGCAAGAATGTGGTACATGCCTTAAACTTTTTTTTTTTTTTTTAATCCTACAGGCATAAAAAATGCACAAGTGAAAGACAGAGGGAGAAATGGTAGAATATTTTTGAAGATATCTGTAAAAAAAACTGGTTAATTTGAAGAAAAAGGAAAGGAACAAAACACAAAATTAAAATTCTGGCACATTGCAACTAATTGGCCTGACCAGCTGACTATAATTCTAACATTTTAATCCCCCGACCCCCCCCTTTTTTTTTTAAGTGTTATTTTATTTTTTCCCACTCACAGCTTTTTTTATTATTATAAGTTTTTTTTCCCATTAAATCTGCTCAGGACATCTTGAAGACCATCATCCTCCAAGCTCGTCTCTCTTTATTAGAAAAAGTTTTCCTTGTGACAAGGAAAACAACAACAAATCTACTACCTTCTTCATTCCATACACATTTTGTTCTGTCTAAGCATAATCTCTCTCACATGAACTTCATTTAGGAGATAAACATCAGATGCAAGAATAGGAAGCTATCCAGAATGACCTTTGAGACCAAATTTCATCACACTGCAGTCCAGCTAAATAGGTTTTAATCAGCTTCTCCAATGCTGAAATTTATGTTCTAGCGTAAATGAGAGATTTGTTTTGTTTTTTTAACTCATTGAAAGTCTGTAGGATAAACCCAACATTGTAGCTTTATACACTATTTATAATGTATAGTGTTAGTCTACATTAGTAAATATAAATATCACACATAAGCAGGAAATATTAAAAAAATCTGATCACCTTTAAATTGTGATTAGATATACATACTGTTGCCATAAGGAAAAGATGAACAGGCAAATGGAGCACTTACTTCTATTAGCTACTTACTTCTATAAGCCTGTCACCAGGCACGTGGGAGAATAGACCAACCCCCAACCTCGCTACAGCCTCCTTTAAGGTATCTGTAGAGTGCGATAAGGTCGCCCCTGAGCCTCCTCTTCTCCAGGCTGAACAAGCCCAGCTCCCTCAGCCACTCCTTGTAAGACTTGTTCTCCAGACCCCTCACCAGCTTCGTTGCCCTTCTCTGGACTCACTCAAGCACCTCCATGTCCTTCTTCTAGTGAGGGACCCAAAACTGAACACAGTACTCAAGGTGCAGCCTCACCAGAGCCGAGTACAGGGGGACAATCACTTCCCTAGACCTGCTGGCCACACTGTTTCTTATACAAGCCAGGATGCTGTTGGCCTTCTTGGCCACCTGAGCACACTGCTGGCTCATATTTAGCTGACTAACAACCAGTACTCCCAGGTCCTTCTCTGCCAGGCAGCTTTCTCATCCCCCAGCCTGTAGTGCTGCTTGGGGCTGTACTGCCCCAGGTGCAGGACCTGGCACTTGGCCTTGTTGAACTTCATACAGTTGGCTTCAGCCCATCAGTCCAGCCTATCCAGACCATCCTGCAGAGCCTTCCTACCCTCTAGCAGATTGACACACGCATCTAACTATACATATGTATATAGATAGATAGATATTAATCTATTTCTTTCTTCTTGTTGGGTCTTATCTACAATTAAAGTATAAGTTTTCCAAGATAGGAATAGTGCTTATACCTAGTTTTGCAACTATTTACCCAATATATGGAAAAGCTGACATATATTAATCATGCCACATTTCAAGTTTATATTAATCTTAACATAAATAAAATAAGTTCCTCTAAGACAATTCTTTCCTATCCTCATTACCTTTTTTTTTTTTTTTTTCTGCCTGTTGTGCAATCAGTAGGTCAAAAAGCCTGTTGTGGCCCTTTGTGGTACATTGAGGCTGTGTCCTGATAATATATATATATATATATATATATATAGTAAATACCTACAAAAACAAAGTCTGAAGCTCATTTTCCTGTTTTCCAAGCTCTGTTTTCTAGCATACATAGTAGGGAGGCTGGTATCATCTGCCAGTTTTCTCTTTTCCATTAAAGGGGGAGGGAGGAGGCACAATGGAGGGAAATAGGAACAGCTTTTCTACCATACTAGTGGAGTACTCATATTACATGTGACATAGATTAATCTATATCCAGCAGAAAATTCATATAGTCAAATCATCATCAAACAGTACATTTTTAGTGTGGCCACAGCATGACTGAATTATTTTAACACAAATTAATGATAATCGAAGTCCACTTAAATTATAAGAAAAGGTGTTGTCTGTGCTTTGCCTTGGTCATATTACATCCCTGTTATTTTTCATCAGTCAAATATAAGTAGATTGGAGACGTTTTAATAATATAACATACCCAATGTGTGTACTGTTGTAAAATAAATAAATCTTTGGTTTTAGGCCCAGGAAAGCAAAATGAAATAAAACAATGTCAAACCAGATTTGACATACTTAATCCTTCCACAAGTATACAATCGTTGGCTTCTAACTCTTTCAATGGACTGAGTATATTTGTGTTAACTAAGTTGAAGGAAGCCTGTGGTATGGACATAAATTCAAAGGAACGACATTTTTCCTTCTTGCTATTCTCTTTCTCTTTATTTATTTATTTATTTATGAAATGCTTACCTTTGCAGTGTAGCGGCAAATAGGCAAAGGAAAACCTGATAGTCATTTCGGTTCCAATTTCATAGTTCAACATTTATGTGAAAACTTCACTCATGCTCTAGTCACAAACTCAGAACTAAAATCAGAATTATGGTGGATTCATAAAATATAATTTTATCCCTTTAATTTGCCTCTGTTTACTCTCTAAAGCCTCTCCACAGGCCATTTCATTCTCTACCTTTGACTCTACTTGTTAAAGCAGCAGCTAATTTTGAAGTTGTAATAATAGTTTATATAAGTGGTTTCCTCAAAATTATCTTCTTCTAAAAAACAATCTTTGTGCTGCAGATCAGATTTGAGTTCAAACTGCTACTGCTATTCAGAACTACTGCCAGACCGTTTCTCTGTACATAAGTCATCAAGCATAAAAAGGAGACAATGATATTCTCTCTTACTCAGACAACTGTCATGAAGATCCATTCATTTTATGCTTGGGAGTTGTTGCACTAAATTCACTTGGGTTTATTTTGAAGTGTAAAATAACTGAGAGAACAGAATGCAGATGAAAGAGGGAATGAGAATCTAAGTTCCTTACATTTTTCTAAAACGAAATTAAAAAAAGAAAGAACAGCTGAGAGCTGAGTTTAAACTTAGGTCAGACTATAAAAAGTCATGGAAAACATTTTGATGGACATGGAAAACTGTGTAAAGCAGTAGTGGTCATACTTAAATTTTCTAAAAATACGTATCAGCCATGTTTTCCTTCAGTTTCCAGTTGTGTAGCTGAATTGAGGATGGCACAATACCAAAAATATTAATGATAACAAAGATGAATCAGGCTGTTTTATTTAAACAAATGGACTGTTCTTTCCCATTTTCAAAGGAGTCTGATTTCAGTCTTGGTCTTGCTCCAACACAAGGTTGCGGTCAGGATGAAGTGTGTAGTCTTTTGCAATACTGTTGGGCTCATCCATTTAACTAGAGCTGTTTTTGTTTGTTTGTTATTTTTTAAATGTATTTATTTCTTTGTTTTATTTTTGTCTATAGTTATCTTGAGTTTTAGTTTGAAATAGAGCTGCCACCAAGAAGCTTGAAAAAGTCTGGTTTAAAATGAGAATAACCAAGTTCATTTCTGGCAGAAATTTGTTCTAACTTTGTTTTCTCCCTGTCCTCTCTCTTTTATTCTAAGCAAGGTTAAAAAAAAATAAAAAACAAAACAAGGTTAAAAAAAATAAAAAACAAAACGAAACAAAACAACAACAACAAAAGGAATAAACCAGAGTGCTTAGTTCTCTTCATTTTATCTGAGTCTCCCTTTCAAAGTTATTCTACATTTGTCCTGGCAGGTAATCATGGCTTGTAGTTTACACACATTCTATGATGAAAAAAAAAAAAAAAAAGGAAGAAAAATAATGTATTAAATAATGTATTTTTCAGTTGATATTCACTAGTTTCTTTTAACAACTTCCCCACAGAAAATATCAGATTCAACAATAGTTTGACAGACTGTCAAACAATTTTTTTCCAGAATCATGTTCCTTCAGATTTTTTCTATTCTGTTTATACTTTAAAAAATGAGTGTATGTCCTTAAAAACAAAGCCCTCAGAAAATCAGTCAGCAATATGATAGCAAAAATTTAACTTCCTTAGTAGATGCTACCAACAAGCAAGGTAAGAGTGAGGATTTATGTGGAGCTTGTTTGGATGTAAATCAAGAAGCAGGAAAACTGAGTTCAGGATTTCATTGATATTGGAGGTATTTTGGAATGGAATTGATGATGACCAATGTTCAGTTTATGAAGATGGAGGAAAATTCTTATTTATCACATATGCACGTATATAATATATAGAATATGTTTATGTACATATATATAGAGACTTTTCCAGTTTTATAGCCAACAAAGGTCTCAAAGATATTTAATTTCAAGCACAAATGTTATCTTGTTGATTTTAGAAGTACTATTGACTTATAAAAGAGCCATAAAGACACAGCTATCTAATATAAATATCTATTTTGTATTATATTCCTTTGCAGTCAATGAGTTCCTATCAAATATGTTTTGTCTGCAAAGTATTATCAATTACAATGAAATTGCAATTCAAAACTGAACCGTTATCCAAAAGTTATTTTTCTTTTCCTCACCCTTCAAAGCTTTCAATAGCTCTTCTGATGGAGGAAGAATAAAAACAGCAACAGAACAACAACCCTAGTGTTCAGCTGAATAATGGTCTGAAAAAGCTTAATTGTCTGAATATTAATTTTCTTAAATACATCTAGATCATGTTTGTTTTGCCTGTAAACTAACTAGCAAAAAGTCATTTAGAACTAAACTGGAATAAAATAGGATTGCTTGGAAGATGAAAATAAATAAATAAATAAATAAAACAAAAACGAACACAACAAAACAAAGTAAACCATGCTGATTCCTTTTCAAATAGCTCACCCTCTTTACTCACAGACAAAAGCAAATTAAATATTTTTTTTTGAAAAAAAATCCTCTTTATTATCTTATCTGACATGCATGATAAAATAAACATTTCCCGTAAGCTACACAATCCTTTTTACATTGGTCATTTCTCCCCCGTTCCATGGTTCAGTTATACAGCTATACACTAAAGACATTTTAGAAAATTTTATCATAGGTAAACTCTTTGCAATATTAAAACAAATGAATAGTTCAGGCATAAACATTTTCTATAATAATGAAATAAAATCTCCTTTTTTCCCCCAAATACTCCAAAATAGATGGATGCTGGATGCTTGGCTACATTATGTCACATTTCCCTTAGGAAAATAAAATAAAATAAAAATAAAGCTATAAAAAAAAAGTCTTAAAATCTTGCTGCATAAATTACAGTTGAAAGTCTTATGTTGGCATAGTGAGTACTACAATAATAATAATTGAAAAAAATGATGGGACATTGGAATGGGCACTTATTTTTGCGATTATCCATTCAATACCTGCAAATGTCTGTGCTTCTGTATATGCACAGATATATTTCACTTATCATTGTGTTTTAATTTCCCACTTCCTCGACTTTGATATTAGGACTGCTTTCAGTTGGAGAGCTTTGTTCTTTAGCTCAAGCTGCAGTGGTTCATGTTGTAGGCTAAGTAAGCAATCCATACAAATTTGAACACCAGCATCAACCTGTGTGCCTGTCAGTCTTGCAGGTGCAAATTAGGAGGAGGTTTTAAAAATGTAAATTAATATGTGAAGGTACAAAACACTGTAAATCTCCCAGCCTTCTGGCAGGTGTCTCAGAACCTCCTTTTTTCAGTGTTCTTTTCAATATTTTCAATACTTTTCCACTCCTATTTGAGCAGTATTTCATAATAACTTATTCCCAAGCTAAGAACTGCTTGTTGGTTGCTTGCTTGGTTGTTGTTTTTTTTTTTTTTGGGGGGGGGGGGTAAAGATTCTTAAAGTAATTTTCAGATTTTTCAACTCTGTGCAGGCTCAACAGTGTTAGAAGCAATTGTATGTCGCTAACATGTAATACCTGTGCTCAATATGTAGAACTGCTTTTTGTTAGAGATCTGTAGTGAAGTATTTCATGGGTATTTATTTCTCCTTTACATATAATGATTTTTTAATGCTATTATATTATTAGCTATCTACTTTGACAGTTTTGTGATAATTCTGTAAGAAGTCTCTTAAACCCCAATTGTTTAAAGGTATGAATATTTTGGTTTACATACTTACCACACTTTTTTTTTTTTTTTCTTCTCTGTCATGTAAGGTACAATCAGATTTTTCTTCCTCAACAACTCTAAAATCCTTTCCATTCCAAGACCATGTGTTTATTCTGAAGAATAACTCCTATTTATATTACTTCTGTCAGTAAGCTCACACATACTGATAAGAATTTCTTAAGTATTTTAAATTGTATTTGCTTAAATGGCATAAGTAAAATTATTCAAAATTCTTAGGGTCAGGATGGCTTTGTATTAAATTTGCTCCCAATTTTTTACCAGGATTTCTTTGTACCAAGACGTAAATATTTTTCTTTTCCTTAAAGAAGATTTATTATGTCTGGTTTAGTATGCTGGAACTGTTTTTTTCAAAGTCCTAATATTCCCACTGACACTATTCTCTTGGCCCAGAAGGCCAAGTAGGTTTTGAAGCAGACACTGAGAAACAGGCATTCAGGGCATTGATAAACCTACAGGTAAACCCCTTACAACTGTCATCATCTATTTGTAATGAGATTTCAGCCTTTTCCTTTTTGTCATTCTTTGAGATATCCTTGTTTTGGGATATATTGTTCAAAGTAGGCCTTTGTTAGATATTTGATTCTTAAGATAGAAAGTAAGAATACAAATAATACAGTTGTGTGTCTTATAATACATTCACTTTTGGTTGCTTTCAAGTTCACACCTGTGTGTTTTAAACATCTTACCTACATTGCCTCTATTTAATTACCTTATGTGAAAATGCCTATTTTAAAGTATGTGTATACACACCTGATTTAGATTCTGCATAATGCAGAAATACCTCACTTGAGAGAACAGAAAATAAATATATTAGGAGGTACAGTATGACTGTATCTACAATATATTAAAGTTTTTATGGACTGTTGGTTTCTAACTGCCCTATATGGTTCATTAATCTTTAAGTTGCAGTCTGCACAATTCACATAGGTAGATGAAATACCAAAATATAATTTCAAGCTGGCTTTTGCTCCTAAGAGGTGAAACTGGCACAAATATTTTTAACTGTAAAACTACTTCTGCTAACAACAGAGATTAAGACATCATGACTGCTAAGTTAGTAAGACTACTAGAGATCTTAGGGAGTGTTTAATAGGTTAACAATCAAACCTTCAAAATCTGTAACTTGTAATTTCTATATGTATTTTTTTCAGTTTTTTGTTTCACAAATAGTACATTGTTAAATAATACCTTAGAAATATTACTTGCTCTTATCTTCATATATACTGCATTCTCACAGAAGAAGCCAGAAGCAGAAGTGTGACATACCCTGAATATACCTGCAGAGAGAAGCAAAAACAGTAGTAAAATTGGAAACCAGACACTCCAAATGATCAGTGGACTAACTTACAAATGTCTTTTGGATTGAGAAGAATAGAGAAAACAAAATAACAATAATATTAATAAAGCATAAGGAGGATTTTTTTAAAAAACAGAAACCAACCAACCAACCAAAAACAACAACAACAAAAATAAAACCTAAGAAGATTAATCCTTCATAGTATGGAGCACTGCAGAAGAAAATTTATTTTCTTCCAGTATGTCTTCATGTTTTTTTAACCATATTTCTTTCAATCAGATTTCCGTATCAGATCAAAGTCACAGAATTCACAAACAATTCAAGTCTTATTCCAAGGTGAGAGAAATGCAGTTGCTTAGGTACCAGCCTTTCAGAAAAGGTTTCAACAATGCCATTTCAAATCTCCTTTTCTCACCTTTATGAAGTATATATCTATAAAAACAGATCAGAGTACAGTAGGTTCAGCATGGCTGTATGATATGACTGCAGACCTAATTCTTTAATGCCAGTTTTATAAAAGATACCAGAATACAACATCTGTAGGTAAACAGGGCATTTTCACTTTATCCTTGAATTTGTAATATCAGTATTTTCAGACCAAAGAGAAAAGCAACTGTTCACCTACTACAATTCTGAGGCAATGGCTGAGTATCCCCTGGACACCAATATTCTCCTTTGAACTCAGAGCTTTTGGGCAAGACAGAAGCAGAGATGATTAGTATTTCTGACCACTGCTTTAATGAGAAATCCCTCAAGTTCATTTTCAAGGCCTGCACTGTGCATACATTTGAGAACTACCTGGAGAATTAGCCTCTATTTATGTAAAAAGATAATGATAAAAACAGCAACAACAAAATCAACAAACAAACAAAAGAAAACCTACTCCACTGAGATTTAGCCAAGGTTACAAGACGACCACAGACACCCTTAGGTAGAAAACTTAGTATCAGAAAATGAGCTGAAAAATGTTTCATTTACATTACAGTGAATTTGCAACACTGATGCTGTTGCTACATTTTGTCTTACTGTTACTGTACTAGAAAAATGGCTTTCATCCACGTTTCATATAGGTAGACAGAACATAGAGAAAAATCAAGGTGTAGTAATGTAAATTGTTTTATTTCTGGAAATCTCATGTTATAATCTTTTCTTGTTTCTAACAAGGCTTCCAGGATTGCATTCAGGCTACCATGGCTGACTGAAGAAGATGGAAATCAAAGCAATCATTAGGTGGTCTAAAGCCATCAGTCGGAGGGGTGAAACATGAAGTGCTCTCTATCTGGATTTATACCTGACAAGCAAGGTATTTGCTGCTGTTCTCCTGAAGAAAGCTGTCACGCTGCCAAGCATATTTGCCATTGATTTTTATTTCAGAAAGAAACATAATCTTGGCCTCCATGTGTGTAAAGCCATGAAATCACAGTCACAAGGCTGAACAGCATTTGTTATATTACATATAGTGAACTCCTATTTGAACCTCAGAAAACAGCTCCTATTTCATATCAGTATTCATACAGACAAGCACAGCTTAAAAGAATGAATGTGCCCCAATCACCTGCAATACTCTAAAATCCCTTATCTGCTTGGAGAGAAGATATTCAGCTACCTGCCAGAAGTTTTCATGTTTGAATACAGACTCTGAACAAAACCTGACATTGAAACACATGGAATAACACTTCTATTCATGAGACCCAGTCAATTTTAAACATGATCCAAGTGGAAGCAACTATCAGCTTCGGTAGCTTTGAATCAACTTATTGTTATTATAAATATAAGTGAGAGGATTTATGAAAAAAATACTGTGCAAAAATGAAGTGTATACTGTTTCAACAGTTGTGAGCCACAGGAAGTTCAACCACCTCACATTGACAAGAGGTACAAATTATTATAGTGCCAGGATAGTGAGGTCACAGACGGAGCAGCATTTACCTATCCTTGGATCAACCTGTGGTGTACAAGAGAGACCAAGAAGGCTGTGAAGAAACTAACTGCTGCAATATAGAAAATTATCTTCTGATATTAAGAAAAAAAAAATATATATATAATGAGGGTTTTCAAACATTGTGGCAAGTTGGCCAGATATATCATGGAATTTCCGTTTTTTGAGATAGGCGGAACTCTGCTGAACATGAAACTTTATATAAAATGACTGCTTTTTGAGCTGGAGCAGACAATATCCACCGATTCCTCCCATCCTAAACTAGTTTGTAACTTCACTGAACAATGTCACAATCTAACATTATAATTTTTTTTTCCCAACATAGCTCTAAAATAATCATGTTATCACTGTAATATTGTTTGATTTTTGTTCTTGCATGGTGTCTTTTGAAAAAAAAAAAAAGTATTAATGGATTAAAAGAAGGTATTAAGCCATTACAAAGAAACTATTATAGGGAAATGTGAAAAAAAGCTTTTCAATATGCATTAAGCCCAATTCAATATGTAAACAGTATGCTAATTTTAGCTTATTTCTTCCACTCCTGAGTAGTACATAAACTGCGGCAGTTTGGGGGTATATAGCTGACATTGGGACAGATATGCTAGGGAGTGTAGACAACAGGCTGTATGAGTGTTTCAGCTATTTTTTCCCCTTAAATTTTCTGTCTTCATTGACTGAGACAAACGATGCTGTAAAAGCTGCCCACTGGATGCAAGTAAGGGACTTTGAGAGACAGTTTCACAGCTTTTACAATCAAAATGCACCTTTAGGATCATCTAGTCTGCTTAATTGCCTGTTACACACTGCAGCACCTCATGTAGCAATTTCTGTATAAGCTCATAACTGTTTTAAAGTGCAGTTCATGAAATAGTTTTCTTTAAAAAATCTGCAGTACTTTGTAGGGCAATTGTTCCAGTGGTTAATTATCCTGTCTGCTAAAAATCTCCACTTTATGTCTACTTATATAGCATCTTACCTTCATTTCCAACCTGTCAATGTCACTGAATTTTCTCTAGATTAAAGAGTCATCTACCATCAGAAACTTTTCTCCAGTATGTCTCTGGGGGCCACAATCTAACTATCTATGACAGTGATATTATTAGGTGAAAAACAAAAACAAACAAACAAAAAAACCACCTCCCCACAGTTGAGCTCATTTATTCCCTCATTTTCATACAAGTCTCCCCAACTTTGAGTTATTACTATAGTATTCTGCCTCTTGTCTGCAGAATGGATACTGGGAACAGCATTACAATAATTGTCTTACAAGAGCATTTCACAAACTTGGTTATATTCATCCATACTTTCCACTTGAATGCATATGAAATTTGTGTGCTAAGACTTGCATCCTATTATGTCTGAAGTTGGTTCTGATACTATTCATAATCATCTCAAGGATTTAGTGCACAAATTAGGATCTAAATCTTGCATTATATCCTGTTTGGTAGCCTTCCTATGCCCAAAACCACAAGGCTCCTGATGTTCATGGACGCCTTTTTTATTTTACTTATTTATTTATTTTTAACGCTAATTCCTGAAGCACTTACAATTCTCCTATGGGGCATACTTAGAAAAATACCACGCTTGATAGTGACAAAACTCAGTTGCTATCATATGTCTAAGACTCCTGACACACTGTACATTCTTTTTTTACCTCGGTGATTTGATGCCACCAGCATGTGCTAAGACCATTTACAGGTTTGCCATTAGGAGTATTCTATAAGACGTACTCTCTTTAAAATAAAATGAGAGGTGGTGGGAGAGACAGTCTTATCCTTCCATCCTTATGTGTTAATTTATTACCAAGTATACTAAACCCATGTATCTAGCCTATGCATTACTACACTGTTAAAGCAGATGAGTCCAGGGAGTGAATTCTAGGACTGATTTTGCTGTTAGCACCAATCTGCTACAAGAAGAGGTAAATGGGGAATAATAGGGGCGGTGTCTTCCTTGTGAGTCCTGACTATACTGTGCATAGAGCACAAAAGCTGTACATGGTGCAACTTTGTACCCTCACAGATAAAAAGCCAGTGTGATATTTACTGTGCCATAAATGCAGCGAGTCTGCTTTGGAGGAAAGGAAGGTGCACGGGATTTTTGGACGTGAATTCAAGACACTCATTGGAAGCTGGGAGCCGGGCATCCTTTTTGAGCCTATTTTATTAAGCAGTATACACCCAGCCAAAGCTTCCTTTGCTGCAAACTGTAAATCTGCACAAAGCCATCCTTTCACAAGCAATATTTGTAATTGCTAGGAAGTATTTTTGGGTCAGGGTGCTCGTCTGATTTTTGCATAGAATAGTGACAGGCCCACTGGGCAGTTAGAACATTACATATTATGGTATCTTAATGGTCAGGACATTCACCAAAAAGGAGGGGAACCAACTCTTAAACTAAGCTCCTTTCCAGAAGGTATTCAGAACTTTTATACAAAAGTCTCCTTACATAAAGTAAACGTACAGTTTGGGAAGCAGTCATATTTCACCAGCTAAGACGTTGCTGAGATAAACAATTCCCATTGGCTAATTTAGGCAGATAATCATTCAGACTTAAAGCTTTTCTGATTTGTATTCAAAGGTGACTGACCTGTGCTTTTGCTTTAAACAGAGAGCTTAGTTGCCTTATTCTGAGCTACCAGAGCCCTTATATGAATCAGGTGTCTACTTAATGGATAGAGACCTATGTCCTATTCCTTGATGTTGCCAGGTATCAATTTTATCAGCTTGTAGTTATTATACATTTTTTAAGACTGTCACATTATCTTTTCCCTTCTGTATCCTTCTAATTACCAAAGTATGGTATATATATGAAATATTTCTAATTTTCATTTTTACTTTTTTTGCTAAGTCATGTTAGTCCTTTCAGCAAGTATCAGTTTTTACTGTTGTAAATTTTACACTTCATTTGTTCTGACTAAATTTATAAAAATATTTCTTATTGTTCTTAATTTTAAATGACACAGCCTGTGGTGGTACTACAGTGTTCCTAAACAGCTCTCTGCTTCCTCCTTTTCTGTATACTATATTTCAGAGTTTTGAAATTTTATTTCTAGTGTCATTTCCATGTTCCCTTTTTAACTGAGGTCAGTATTTTACTGAAGTAGTCTTTTGTAAGCATAGAATAGTGGGAGCTTTTGACATTTCATAAAATATTCTTAAACAATTCCCAATCATCATTCATGTATTTAAACTTCAGTATTTCCTCCCACTTGATTTTTCCCATAACTTTTTTCATCTATGTAAAATTGCCCTTTTCAGTGAATCAGGTCTATGTTTTAACTGGTCGGGATATTACTTTGCTACTATTAATTTTCAGTCTGAACTCACTGTACCGTCTCAAAAAAAAAAAAAAAAAAAAAAGCCCTTTAGCACAGATTGAAGATGTAGAAAGTGAGTGAGTGCTCTGTAATGCCATCTAATGTGTCATATTTCATATGCTGTGATCATAGTGCAAGTTAGTTCTTAGGGGCATGTTTTTTCAGTCATCACAGAAAGCTTGTACTCAGTTGTAAGTTAATTTGTTTGGGATAACTACAATGGAAAAAGGGGTAGATTTTGAACTTGTAAACATAAAATATACAGTTTCAAAACACTTTCTCAAAGTGTGCAGACCTTTCTGTATTTAGATCAACTGATATTTCACTCATACTGTTAACTAATGGGCTTTAATTGCATTGACCCTATGAAACTTACTAGGGTTTTCTTTTAAATACACCGTGTTCTGAGGCTTTAGAGAGCCTAGGAAGAGGGAAATCTATGTCCATAAGACAGAACATTTAAATAACTTATTCATTCAAATATTTAAACTTCCTGTGCCTAACATTTTGTCTACTTTAAAATTTCACCTTATAGTTCTGCCTATACAGTTTAAATAAGGAATAATTGAGGACCTGACTCCTTTATCTCCACGTCATATTCTTTTAGTTCTCGAATGGTGGTAATGTAGGAGGACTGAACCTTTTTGTTTCAAGCACAAATAAATGAAAATCCTGCTCTAAGTCAGTTCCTGGGGATGCATGGTATGAGACTCTGTGCCCTGCTGAGACCTGTACCTCAAGGAAAATCATTAGCACCATGGACAACTTTGATGTCAGAGAGCCTGCAGCCTTCAGATTTTTTCCCTTTTCTCTTCCATTTCAATGAACCTAACTTCTCTCCACAAATCACTATCCATAAAGAACAAATGGCTTGGCAGGCTGAGACTTGGCAGCCATTTAGGCAGGACCCTATCGAAGTGGGATCAGGGAAAAGAAAACAAACTATTGATATCTGTTAGGGGTGGAAAGTGGGGAAGAGAAAATAAGAATGGAAAGAAATATAACACTTCATTATTTATCCTATTGTACAAAATATCTTAACTGTTTTGCATTTAACTTTATTACAGCCCAGTTGTCTTACTGTGGGAACTGCTGGATGTATATTTTGTTCATAGGCATTCTCCAATAGTGAAGGGATGGCAGCCCAGACAGATGCAACTTCCCAGGCTTGGAGGTATGAGAAGGGAATAAGGCAGACAGTCACAGAGTGTTTTTCATCGCTATCATTCTTTTAAAGCTCATCCACACCAGCTGAAAACAAAGATAGTTATATTGTGTGTGTGTGTGTATATTGAATTATAAACCATGTTTTTAGTAAAAAATTTCAAGCTGGACTAGATTTGTGTCTGAAAATTCAAATACATGGGCATGCCAGTTTCAAACAGAAACTTTGCTTTAAATGTCCAATTGGAGAAGTTATTCTTTATATTTCTCAGTGTATACAAAAAGCCCGATGAACATTTTTAAGTTTTGTTGTTGTCTGAAGAGAGATTAAGACCAAAAAGGATGCCTTAGAAGGCTTGTCCACTAACAAAGTTTATAGGGCTGGAAGAACTGAGTAGTATTTTAATGCATTCTGGTATCAGTGATTCTTGATTCTTAGTCCCTGCTAAACCTTTAAATTGCCTTTTAGGTTTATACATATATAAGGAAAAGGAAACTTACTTTTCCAAAATTTCACAACATGCATAACACAAAAGACTGGTTTTCTATTCTATTTTGTTTAGAAATACCTTACATATATGTATGAAATTTTTGCATTAAGTGAAACCTTATTCTGGCATTTGTTATGAAAAAGCAGCTGAGCAACTAAACTATTAAGCCAAAAACTAAAACTGACTTTCTACCTTGAAAAAAAAAAAAAAAAAAACCACAAGTCCTTTCTAAAGATGAACAAAATATATATTTCGGGGAGACATGAGTAAGAAGGTTGGTATGAATAATGTCAAACAAAGAAAAACAACCATCACAGAAATCAGAATGACTATCAATATGTCTGATTGCACTAACATAAAAAGATAGAAAGGGAGCAGTAAAAAACTTTCTAAAGCGAACTGAAATTGTAGTTTTTTGTATAAAGGTATTACAATGACTGAACACTACTGAACTGTATAGGAAATGAAATGTTTAAATCATTGTTTTGCTTGTTAAAATGATGATTAAAATGTTAATGCAGAGGCATATGTAGATTATGTTTCAATAATGTCAAATCCTCTTATTATGTTTTGTGTATACATGAAAAAAAACAAAGAAAAAAATTCCAAAATCTGAACTTAGAATTCTAATTCAAAGTGAGTTATTGTTAGGTAATTCAAGACACCAACAGTAAAGGATTTAAATCAACAAATGTTGGCAATGCATGAGCTGGTAAAGAACATAGTTTGTGTTTAACTTCCACTGTTATGACGTACTAAAAGTTAATGAAAGTGGTAAACACATATTTGTAACACTAAAGCAGTACAGCAGATTATGCATATATGAATAGCTTAATTGACTAGGAAAATGTCATTTTATATAGTCACAACTTGGGAGTTTATTTCTTATTTCCTTCTTTTTGTATAGAAGTTTATTACAGTAACTTATGTACAAGCATACATTTCAGTGGAGCTGGAAACAGCAGTCATGATTTGTGTTCCTTTTTAGAATGTTAGTATTGATTGTAAAACTAAGAAGCCTTCTGTTGGACAAACAACTCTCCCTTCCCAATAAGTTTGGACATATTTCAATGTTTCTGATCTGTTCACCTCTAACATCTTGTTGTTTTGATTTGGCATTTGAAATTCATGTATGATGATGAACAACTATGCTCATATATGGAAAAGCATGGGCATGGGAAATCGAGCTAGATATAATTACATTTGGGATGATGTTGACATTTTGGTATCCTGTCTTAGGCTAAGAAGGAAACTTTCATCACAGGAAAAAAAAAGGGATTCTATTTTCTTCTCAATATTTTGTAGCAAAATTATCAGAGCCTATGAATAAAGGTTATCCTAGACTTGTGGCAACCCAGCCAGAACAGTGAATTCCTCAAATTCTATCTAACACTATCTGTGAGGGAGAGAGATAGCTCACTTAAAATGAAAACCACCTAGATTGAGAGCACAGCTGAAGTAAAAGAGATCTTATTTCTTCTTGACCATGAGCTAAGGACATGTATTGGACTCCTAAACTGATTAGCAGGGACAAGAACACATCTCACAACTTGAGGGTTATCAAAGATGTACCAAGCTGCTTTCTTCTGTGGGGAAATTGTTCTGCGTGTGAGCAAGTGTCATTTTTTAGGCTGAGATAAAGAGCAGAGACTAGAGTCAGACTAGGCAACCAGATGTTTTTTTTGGGGGGATTACTGAAGCTTTCAATTTGAGTAGAGTTCCTGATAGCTGGCTTGTTGGGACTCTTTAGTGGGTCTGGTGGATCAGATACATGTTGATTTACGTATTGATTCTTTCTTAACCTGCTGTCAGCATCCATGAGGATGTTTGAAAAATTCTTAAAAGGAACCATCAAACTGACCCTAATGAATGAAAAAATACATGCAGCTTTTTGCAAGAACTGGCATGATTCTATACCTGCTCTTTTGTGCGTGAACTTTCTTCATATATTTCTCCTCACTCCTCCAGTCTCCTTTTCCCTTGTGTCACAGTGCACAGATGACCAGAAAGCAAAATCTTTCCTTTTGCATAGCGATGATTGCTTTGCATTAAAACACCATCTTGCAGGAAGATATAGCATACTACAAGCTTTTGTAATGATACCACCATATAGTCATGCCATTAAGAATCTTAGGAGACTTCATGTTCAAAGAGACTTTTGGCAATTACTCCAACAGTATTATCTTCGTCTAGTTACCAATGAAACAAAAATAAGGAAAGGACAGCAACCAGTTTTGCTGCTCAAAGCTAGTCACCCATAGTGGATACTTACTAGGAAAACGATAATAATTGTATTGACTCTGTACATTATGCTTGAGGGGTTCATCTTCACTTTGTATTTTTGTGTTGTAGGAGTGTAAAATTAATCTTAATTGATATAATATATTAAAAAAAAAAAAAAAAAAAAAAGGAGGGTACCAGGGATTAGTGTCCTTAATCCAAGTACAAGTTTCAATAACAGATCTAATCTTTTATTTCTCTTATGCTTTCTGATTTCTAGGTGGTTTCTCGATGAAGAAATATTTGCAACATGCACCTTTAGACACCAGTCTAAAGTGATTTTAGTCACTGAAATCAGACACTAAATGCAACTCATGAGGCTGCCTGGGGAGTCATTGAAAAGAGGAAGGCTCCTCTAGGAAACAGCTCAGAGAAGACAGTTTAAGACTAAAATTGCAGGGCTCATTTGCCCTCTGGAAGGCAATCTCTCCGTCTCTTTCCAATGGTTAGTCATAGTGACTAAATATAAAATGTATGTAGCTTATAGTAACAGAGTACTTAAGTCAGGCAATACGAACCTTTCTCATATCTTAAGACTGTTTTCCTATAATTCTTTGCTTTCACTCCCCACAATTCTGAATAACTCCTTTTCTATCCCTCATTGTTTGAGAACGAAAAAGTACGTATAAAAGTATGTAGGTATTAAACATCTCAATGTTACTCTCTTATACTGTTACTCAAATATTTGTATGATCTTTTTACCAAAGTTCTTACAAGTAATTTCTAGTCCTTCCATTCCTAATTACAAGCATGTTATGCAATTCATGTATATAAAAAGTGAATGCATTAAGTGCTCCTGAGGAAAAAGAATGAAGGGGGGGGGGGGGGGGGGGGAAGAGAGGGAGAGAGAAACAGCTGGTGATGTGATACAGCTGAACACTAGATGCTAGAGTCTATTTGACAAAAAGCAGAACACCAGGCATACATCCTGGAAGCTTTCCAGTTGCCTGGAGGCCACAGATCCTAATTTCTACATTCAGGCATCAGCATGTTCACTTCACTTCTATCATGGTCTGATTACTTAGCTGGAAAACATTATAGCATTAACAACTTTGCTTCAGTTGGTACACATCAAAATTTGCATACTGCATTTGCAGTGTCTGGCAAGGATAACTTTATACCATGTTATGTGATAGTCTACTCTGCTCTTCTCAGCCATGATTGTTTCTGACGGAGCAGGTAAATAGCAGTGTTTCTGTAAGGCAATAATATACTAGTTAAGAAGGAAGGCTTTCAAAATCCATGGAGCTTGAATTTGCACATGTAACCTGTACGTTTGAATGACCTTGTTCTTTGGAATGTAAGCTGAATTTATATAAGTAGGTCTGTTTTTTAGGTGGTAGATACTCAAATTCTTTCTTTTTTTAATAAGAATTTAATTGTTTTTTATTATTAAAAGTCATAGATAGGAGTCAAGTTAGGCATTTCAAAACTAAGATTCAAAATAAACATTTTAAAGAATGCAGTCCAGGTCGTATATGGAATATTCACCTAGAACAAAATATATATATATATTTCTTTCAGAATTATCATAACTAAGTCATAGAATCATAAAGGTTGGAAAAGACCTCCAAGATCATCTGGTCCAACTGTACTCCTACCAACAATATTACTCACTAAACCATGTCCCTAAGAACCATCCAACCTTTCTTTAAACAGGGATGATGACTTCAGCACCTCCTTTGGCAACCTGTTCCAATGCCTGGCTACTCTTTCTGAGAAGAAATTCCTCCTAGTTTCCAACCTGAACCTCCCCTGGCACAACTTGAGGACATTCACTCATGTCCTAAGTCATGTTAGTTCATAGAATAAATAAATAAAAACAAAGATGAGGAGTGGTAGAGAATAAGACTGAATTAAGAACGTTCCAATGCTGTACAGAAAGACTAATATTCTAAAGTTTTCAGTAGTTGATTTAGTCCATGGGATTTGCTATGCAGAATGAGAACACCTGCAGAAAGGAAATATTTCTAAGATTCAGGGAATGCAAATAAATGCTGTGTTCCAACTACACATTTGGATCAAACTTGTTCCCCCAGAAATGTATGAGAAGATGGGATGTATTTTCAAATTTCTACAGAATATACTTGCCCAGACAACCTCTACTTAAGGTCTAGGCTATTGAAAGGGTAAAATAATCTTAATGCATAAAATGGTATGTAGAAAAAGTGTTATTGTGTATCATATATAAAAATTTATATAAACCCACTTCAAAGTAATTCTACTACAAAATTCATGAATATCCATATATGCATATAATTGTTACATTTGAGCAAAATTACAGTTTTGAATGAGATTTTATTTGAAACCTACAGAACTTAGTCATTTATAACCTCCCATAAGTATATAGGATTGAGTAGTTTGATGCCAAGCCTTCGTGTATAGGTAATTCATTTAGCACTTAATTTTCTGCATTCCACAGTTCATGCTCAGAAACAGACTGCAGATATCTTTCTCTACTCTTAATCTTAAAATGTCAACTAATATCAATAATGTCATTTCATGCCTTTTCTTATTGCTCTTAGGAAGGCTTTTGATAAGAGAAGGGTAAAAGGAGATTTATTCTCTCAGTCAGCTCCTAAAATATATTTAAAACAACAATTTAGATTCTCTGAAGACGCCAAATCATTAATGAATGCAATTCATTTATTGGTGGGAAACTCTAAAGGTCAATTTAAAAATACCTCATGAATTTCTTCAGGTAAGTGAGGGAAGTCAAACTTAAGTTTCCAAGTGATTACATACAATCAAGTATTCCCAGTCTAGATTCTTAAAGAGCAATGAAGACAAAGTGTTTTCTTAAACAGCCTACGTGCTATCAGAGCTTTTGTGTTATGAAGATGATCACAGGGTTTTTTTTTTAACCATGGAAACCAGTCAGAGAAATGCAATAGAAGACTTTGCCCCAGGCTTCTGAATGATATGTTGCTCTTGCTGTTTGAGAGGTCTCTGACAAATGGTCAGATACCACAGGGCTAACAGGTAAATACTGTAATGAGTTCTACTCTGTGCAACTTTTTGTACATTTTCAGGATAATAACAATCTGTAAGCCTTGTGTTTAGACATTCAAAAAGTCATACTCAGAGGAACTGAATTTGTATTCAGGAGCCCAAATTAAATAAATAAATAAATGACTCACAATTCGATTTCCTTTAATGTGGTACAGATCTTACTGCAGGACTCCCACTGGAAGGACTATTCACTTGAAGCAATTATTTAATGAGATATCTGTATGTTATTTCTGTATGTTATTCTGGGTGGGAATTTTATTTATATTGTAGCAAATATAAATCGATTATGCTTTCCCTGTTCAACCTATTTCTTTCTTCCTGTCCTGGAATGTCATTGTCCAATAAAGCCATCACAGGGAAAATCCTTCTCTCTGGCTAGAAGATCCTTTGGTACGTCTCCTTCCTGTCAGTAGCTTGAAAAAACACATTTGACTTTTTTGGGGTCAATCCTGTGATACTGTACTTGCTGTGCATTCTTGCATAGAGGTATCCAACATTCTGCATGCCCTCCCTGTGCTCTCCCAGCCCTGGCCCCTGTCTGGGAGGAGAACTGCAAACTTCTGGACAGTTGTGGGTCCTTCAGCTGGTGGCACAACTCTGCTGTTCTCAGGCCTTGTAATGAGCAGCACATATCATACTGAGTTGCCCTGGCCCACTGGACTCACGCCTGTTCCCTCTGCTTCTCTAAGGATATTTCTGCATCTTGACATTAGGCTCCCAGCTTCTAGAGCCACTGATGTTACCTCCCTGCCCCTTTCATGGCATAAAGATCCACATCTGTCTTTGATTCTTTGCTTAGGCATCCTATAGTTTTCAGGTAAAAATAAATATATATACATAAATATATATATATAAATCTACCCTTCAATCTCCTGCAATCCAAAGGACACGCTACTAGTGATATACAGTGACTGACGGCTTCTGACATATGGACTTCTGTACTTCTCCCTTAACTGGGTCAGGGAGTCTGCCAACCCCTAGCCACAGTGTACATTATTTGATCATCATTTAGTTGAGTAAGTTCTTTAAACTTGTTAAAGAGATCATTTTAGAATATAGAAATTTTTCTACTGCATTGTTTTTATTTGTGCCTCTGATAATAAGACTAGCACTCTTGACATAAGCATTTCACCAGAAACAAAGGTATACTTCCCTTGTCAAAAAGTGCATTGAAAATATGGATCTAATTTATTACATTATTTATTATCTTGTTTATTATTCATCTGGAAAAAATATAGAATAAAATAAAATAAAATAAAATAATAGAAAAAAAGTCAATTGAAAAGAAGAAGATAAAAAAGCTTTGCAAAACAATAGATTTCAAAGCTCTCATGCTTACTGAAAACCTTGTTGCCTACTGTTTAGGCAAAAAATATAATTGACTAGAAAATCTGCACTCCCAATCATCTTCCCACATTCTTCTTCAAACTGCTATTGACAAAAATGATGGAGAATGGGATTTTTTCTGTTCACTCACTTTCCAAAGCATTGTGACCAATATGAAGCCTTGCTTGAAATCAACATCTCATTTTTTCAATTTGTATGAAAGGTTGAGAGATATGATTTACTGACAATCAGCCAACTGCAAATTGTGATTGGATTCAGGGACTAAGAATATCTCCTTACTGGCAACTCTTCAATGGTAAATGACTACGAATCATATTGGATTAACATTAAATAAAGTGATTATAAAAGGGCTTTTAACTGAAAAAGGAGGCTTACTTCATGTAAAATGTGTCAAAAAAAAATAAAATAAATTGAAATTACCTGTAGAAACAACAGAGATGTCTTGCTTTTCTTTCTTTCTTCTGTCCATTCTTCCTGTGCCATAATTATTAATCAAGAAAATGTTTATTGCAGCATAACTTAAGAGAAAGTGGAGCTCATGGTAGAATTTTTCCCTGTAATTCCTGTAGCAATAGTTGGGTTTTGACAGAATGTTTTTAAGTTGATGAGACAAATTTATTTTTTCCATAAACTCAAGGGTTTTTATCTAATTTGGAATACATGTCATAAGCCAAACTTTATTACATTAATTTCTAACACAATTTCAAGCTAGTTCATAATTATTTATAAAGGATCATAACTTCAAAAGTGGAACTTGTACCACAGGCTGGGAAATACTCAGTATAACTCATTAAAAGAACTCTGAGAGCCACTATCTAGTGACTGTTTCAAAAGTGTATTGTCAAACCAATAGTAGGAATATTTACAGTGCAAATTAAGTCAGTTAGACCAAAATACATTCATTGATTAAAACAACCCCACAGGACAATGAACCAGAAAACAACCAAACAAAAACCACTTATCTAATGAAACACTTTAATATGTTCCCTTGTTCGGCTTACCACATCTGCTAGTAGGAAATGTCTTACATTTGTTCTTGACTTTCATATTAGTATTTGCATTAAAAATATTTTTAATTAAATGAACAGTTTCTAAATACCATTAATTGTCAATTAATAACAAAATTGTGTATCTTTCGTAACTCAGATAAAAGAACAATTTAAAGAAAAGGTAACTACTGTTAAAACTAAGCAAACAACATTCAAATAGCTGAACAGAATTACAGATCATTTTTTCTGAATGAAAAAATAGTACAAGTTCTGTATTACTAATTTTGTGATTTATGTGAAGGCCAAAAAAGGGAAATCAAGTATCAGTGACCCATATTGCATGCTGAACAGTCTTGCCTCAGGCTAAAGGAAAGCACATGCTCTGAAGACCAATACCAAAGATGGCTATGCAGAAGACAGAGAAGTAAAATGACCTGAAGAACTTCCTTAGGGTCCATTGAGGTTTTCTCTTTTTCCTATTTTCTGTCTTTCCCAAATAACCTCAAACATGTTCATATCTTATGAAACTGAAAACAGTTTCTCTCCTACATAAAACCTTTCCAAATCCAGTTTAGGAGAATGGAATTTACTTCAGTGGGACTGAGACACCTTTAGTGTTTTTAAATTATTGAAATGCCATAAAACTACCTACTTTATCAGTCAGAACAACACTAATTCTAAAACTGGCAATAAATAAATAAATAAATAAATTGAAATACTTTAATTCTTTGACATTATCCTTTGCTTTCTTGTTCTGTCATTAAAAGGGAATAAAAGGCAACACCCTAATCTGATGCTTATCAGGGACTGTTAGAAATGAAAACAAACAAAAAATAAAACAAAAAAAAAACCACAAGCAAACAAAAAAATCAGTGATGAAATCTTTAAAGTGAAAAATAAGGATGCTTTCTGCCATTCTGCCATTAGTTCTGTTCCTTTTATTTCATTCCCTGTAGTCTGTCAAAGGCACAATGCAGAATCCATTTTATGCAAAGCATTATGTATTCTTTAAAAGTAAAAGGGACTACTTGCATTTCATTCAAGTAATCTGCAATACATCCTCTGGTTTGGGTAATTCATATATCTTGAGAATCCAGGCTTCAGTAAAACTGTTTATGACATCAAATAATGGGGCATAGTACTGATAGATAGGTATTTTCAATTTACTATAGATATTCTCTCACCTTGCATAATAAATAAACATTAACTGAGCTATGACACAGTCCCTTCAGCTTTCCCTGTGCATTTATGTAAATTCCTCTGTAGTCATAAAATTTGGCTTATTACTAAAATACATGCTGTCAAAAATATCTTTGAAATATCAACACTATTTTTTCAGACTGAAATGATGGACCAAGTTGAATATATATATGCCTGACAAATTCATGGAAAGGTATGGAGCATCAGCCGTATTAGGGGTAAAAAGTCCTGGAACTGGCTCAGCAGTTAGTAATGAGTTGAACTATTCAGGGTAGTGGATGTGTGCGTAGCTAGTGTGGATGACCACCATTTGATGTCTTTATAGTGTCTTGGTGAAGCTGCATTTCTTAGTAGTGTTCCTAGAACACTAAGATTCCAACAGCAAAGAGAAACAGCAACCTCTGAAAAGAAATCATGTGGATGCAATTACAAGACTTGCATAACAGTGGGCCTGTTTATGAGACAATGTAAATCAGCAATGTTCCTCTAAGGTCAAAGGCGGTATAGCCACATATACTAAAGGAAGAGCAGACATTACAGCTAATGAGATATGCTATCACTATTGTGCCACTGGGAAAAGAAAATGGGCAAAACTAAAAGATTTTCAATTCAGGAATTGATTTTTTTTTTTCTTCTGGTTGTACAGTTTCTATCACGTTTCTGGGAACTACTGAAATATAAAGAAAAAAAAAACCTGCCTACATTAAGAGGCTGGCTTCATATTGAAAACAGCAATGGCTTTCCCAGGTCAGATGAGACAGCAGATCATGCAATTGAGTAGATGGTAGCCTTAAAAACAATTTCATTCTCAATGATCTTGTTTATTTAAAATAAGACAAATACTCAACCCCTTCTAACCCTAGTCTTTGAGATTTTTTTGCAAACACGAATCAATTTACACTAAAGATTGAAAAGCAAAAAGGCAAATATAACCACACTAAAAAAAATAATAATAATATTTCTTTCATTTTTTTAACTCATTTCTCTGTTCTTTAGGGAATCTGGCACATTAATGCTGAATACTTGGGGCTGGCAATATTGCATGTCAACCACAATTTTCATATAGGTATTGAAAGTGATGTCTCCTGGCCTATGAAGGGATTTAAATCATTTCGATACCCACAGAAAATCAGTTCTCTCAAGAGTAAAAATCCCAAGTTTACTTATCTAAAAATAGACTGGGATGGTATTAAAACAATACAGGAAGAAGAAGGAAAAAAAGAAAAAAAGAAAAGAAAATTAACTTAATAGCATTTACTTATTTTTACCTAAACCTCAAGTTTTGGTGCATGTCCTGTAACATGTTGAGATGTTTCTGTTATTAATCAGTGTTTACACTTTGTTTAACCGGCATGAGGGATGATCAGTTTTATCGAATGATCAGTTTTAGTTTTTTTTCCTGCAGATAAATATGACCCTATTTTTATACCGACAAAATCAGGCCATTGTTCAGCATTATGACCTTCCCATGCCCAGAAGACCTCTGCTATGAATGCTGGTTCATCCCATTGGCTTCAAGTCTCTGATGCCCCTTGTAGAGTGGATGCAAAAGGGCTTCCTTCCACTGTGGTTCATGGGAGCTGGCTGGACACAATGTCCACATCTGAAAGTCTCACCCAAGGGTCTGAAATGGCCACTTTTCACAAAAGGACCCATGTATAAATGAAAAAGGCATTTCCCTCTATGTCTTCCATATTAAAACTAGAGTACGGTGTGATGATACCTGTTTTTTTGTCTGTTTTTTGTTTGTTTTTAATAGAAGAGAGAAACAGAGAGAGAGGAATCAAAATGGCCTATGCAAACTTTCAAGAACAAACTATAACACTCAATAAACAGCTGCCTAAATTGCAATGGAAGATATTGTCTGGGCTTTGCGAGCACTGCAGGCCTTACCATTCCTCTCCCGTTACCTCAAATTCTTCAACCCTGCCCAGGCTCAGGACCCCACATCAGCCCTGAGGCTGTCAGCCCCTGCCCCAGCAAAGCTGCAGCAGGTCTGGGCTCCAGCTCCCCATGGCCCTGCCCTGCCCAGCCATGGGCTCTGTCCAGCCACAACATCCGCAGGCCTGCCTCAAACAAGAAGTGGTGCAGATCATAGAATCATAGAATATCCCGAGTTGGAAGGGACTCATAAGGATCATCAAGTCCAACTCTTGGCACCGCACAGGTCTACCCAAAAGTTTAGACCATGCAACTAAGTGCACAGTCCAATTGCTTCTTAAATTCAGACAGGCTTGGTGCAGTGACTACTTCACTGGGGAGCCTGTTCCAGTGTGCGACCACCCTCTCGGTGAAGAACCTCTTCCTGATGTCCAGCCTAAACTTCCCCTGCCTCAGCTTCACACCATTCCCGCGGGTCCTATCACTGGTGATAATGGAGAATAGGTCACCTGCCTCTCCACTTCCCCTTGCGAGGAAGTTGTAGACTGCGATGAAGTCCCCCCTCAGCCTCGTCTTCTCCAGGCTGAACAGGCCAAGTGACCTCAGCCGCTCCTCATATGTCTTCCCCTCTAGGCCCTTCACCATCTTCGTCGCCCTCCTCTGGACACTCTCCAACAGTTTAATGTCCTTTTTGTGCTGTGGTGCCCAGAACTGCACACAGTACTCGAGGTGAGGCCGCACCAGCGCAGAGTAGAGTGGGACAATCACTTTCCTCGACTTGAAGATTATTATTTTTTTTTTCTGCTGTTAAGATCAGTGGCCTAACTTGCTCACCTTTCCTCCTTCCTCTCCCTTTGTCCCCACTTATTTAGTTCTGTGCTTAACTTAATTTCCAGGTGAGTCAGTTGAAACTCGGACCTGTGTCTTACTGTTCTCCTATAAAAGAATCCTTTGGCTGTAGCACAAATGTTGCTCTGAGTAGCTCTTACTTTGCTATTCCCTCTCTGCCAGAAAATATGAAGTCACAGAAGTTTTCTGCAGTAGTATTTTATTGCATCTTCCAACATTGTGCTACTGTTCTTGAATACTGTATAGGCAATGGAGCAGCCCTTAGGCCTCGGTCTTATTGAAGAAGTACCCTTAGAACTTAAATCCCAATACATTAATAATCATAGAGTCAGCAGGGTAAATGCCGATCCAATGCTGCATTTTGTGAGCCATGCCCCATGACGATAGGTCTGAGACATTAACACAGCTGAATGAAACAAATATCTTGTAGAACACAGCTGTGAGTCAATTTGTAATTTACTGAACTCCCTTTGGGCAGGACAGGAGGAGAAACATCCTAAATTCCCTGTGCTTTTTATATGGACACAGTTCCAAATAGGAGGTGCACAGTCCCTCAGGTATTAACAACCTGAATGGACCAGTAACCCTTCATGTAGCCAAGTTGCTAATTTTCCGTTGTTGTGCTATTTCCTCCAGTTTTTATACTGATTTTTAATGTATTGTGAGTATAATGAAAATGTGATTAAAAAACAACAACAACAACAAAAAAAACATAACTATGTTACTTTCTGTGTCCTATAGCAGATTTTTGTCTGGTTCCCAAGGTCAAACAGAAGTGGCTATAGCCCAGCAGACATCTGTCTTGAGGCTGGCAGTTTTTCCTTGCCCTCTTCATCCTGAGTGGCTTAGCTTGCCCTTTATTCCCACAACCATTGGAGGATAAATGTATACTCCTCTGCATCTGGCTTTTCAGGAGATAAATGTATAGAGGGCTTTGAAAACACCACCTATTATTAAAATGGAGGTGTATGTGTGTATATATATATATAATATACATATATATGTTATCATATATCATATTGTAATATATATGAACGGGAAAAGCTCTTTTGCCTCAGTGTTATTTTGTGAAGTAGTCCCTGATCTTCACTGCAGCTTTTAATCCATGACTATAATTGTGCATCACTGGTCCCTCTCCAGTTCTTTTATTGCCTTTCTACTGGTCCTGGTCCTGAAAACCCTACTGTGGTTCTATTCTGAATCTATATTTTGAAAACAGTCAGGTTTTACTGTCACTGCTGCGTGAAAGCTAAAAGCAGTCAGCAAATTGTCAAGAGAACCAGCCTGCTGCATGACCTCATTTCAGCTGACCAATTTCTCCTTAACAGCAGATATACAGTTTTGTTTTTTTTTTCTTTCTCCCCCAGCAGTGAAAAATCATTTCTGTACACTCCCTGCTCCATATCCTGCCCTTGTAGGGCTTGATTAAGTGGTGACACAGAAGGCAGGGTCTGCCCTCATTAATGCCTCCCAGGCTGTGAAATATCAGAGCACGAGAGAGAGAAAAAGCCAATCTCTGGCAGGACACAGAGCCTGTGAGATACAAGCTGTACATCCATTTCCATATCTCCATCAAGAATCTACTGCTTCCCACACCATCGTGTGCTGTCATACTTCAGTTTCTTCTTAATCTTCATATGTTTTACCTGCTACTGCACAGGTATAACTTCCACCCTCCAACTTCAAGGGAAAATGAAAAATCTTCTCCCCTGCCATTTCTCTCTCCTCATTATCGTGCTGCATTCATTCTTCTGAGATGACCCAAAACTCTGGCCTACACCAGAACAAGACAGAGTCCGAACCTGGTAAAGTCGTCTTCAATGGTAATGGCAATGGTTCACCCCATCCACAAAGTACACATCTGTTTTATTCTCTATGCAAAAAATTCTTAATTGTTTTTACTGGTTGTATGTATTACTTTACACCCCTGCACTGTTCTACCATGTTTCTATGTTTTAATGACATCAGTATATGACTATCTTAAAAAGCTGTCCTCTCAGATGAATGCATAAAATCTCCAGTGACTTCCAGCTACTGACCACCAAAGAAATGTGAATAGCAAGCATTAGTGTTGTTTTTTTGTTTGTTTTTTTTTTTTTTAAGGGCAATGCAAAAATGACACATTAACAATATACTATGAGCAAATGACGACAGAGAGAGAAAAAGAAGTGAACAGCGTAAGTGAAAAGATCTAACATAAGTAGAAAAGATTGTTTGTACAAGAAATTTTTAGAGTTTAAGACATCCAACAGTTAATTAAATTTTTCAGTTTTGTGCTGCAAAATTGTCAGATTTATGAACATATGATTATATATTGTGTCTTCAAGTATAACAATATATTGTAAGAGTTGATTTTTTTCTTATCTTTTGACACTTTTCCTCCATAAAGCAGAGCTAACATAGTTCCCTCTGTATGAGGCTTTCAGTCCCCAAACAGTCCCAAATTGTATACCATACCTCAAAAGAGCTTTCATGTTCCAGAAAGAAGTTTCTAATCAGTGCGTCAATTACTGCAATGAATTCACAAATTCTCAATTTCTCAGCAGGCTTAGAAAGGATTTTTGTCTTGAATCGATAGAACAGACCAAAAAAAAAAAAAAAAAGACTCCTTTATATATTATCAAACCGCACTACTTATAGACTTCTACAAAGAGAAAACAAACAAAAATACCCACAGATTTCCCTTTCTTTCTTTTATTCATTAGTGTTTTCCTAAATTCAGAATAAATAATAATTGAACAAAGAGGAACCTTTCTACTTTTCACATATCAATGTCTTCTCACAGGGAAGTGTTTCTTTTCAACACTCCATGTATCCTCCAAATACACAAATCCACAATATAAATAAGTAAATAAATAAACAGTTAAATAAAAATACCCCTCCAAAGACAGCATGTGAAAACTTTTACCATCCTGAAATACTTTTCAGTGAGAAAAGGAGAGGCTTAAGCTAAGAGATCTATGGAAAGAGAAGACCTGTGTTGTGGGAGAAAGGATTCAAAAGTTATTTCATTCAGTATACTGAGTTTTATCAAGTTGCTTTCTGCATCCTATATTAAACTTTGGAGAGTATTTATAACAAACATTGCAAATGAAGAAAAGTAAAACTTACAGCTCCTGATATAACCTATCATATCAAAAGAACTTGCTGCAACTAGTAGGAAGAGTTGGGCTGTTTTAAACACATTGTAGATGGTCTGCATTTGCTTTCTCCTGACATTTTAACATTGATTCTGTTGAATTTGAATGGAGTCTTTCCTGAATCATTACTTTAAAAATTCTGAACACTAGTTACTTGTAATGGTCTGTTAGCAAAATACATCCCTTTTCAAAGTGACATTTTAGTTACACATACATAAAAATGATATTAAAAGCCCTTTCTCCCCATGAAGGTACACCATTCTAAACTTCCTGATTGATTATTTATTTAAGTATCATTTCCCCAGGGACTGCTCTATAAGTGACCTCTGAGACCCCAGAATGTTACGTGACAAAAGTGACATGTTTCATAAATAACCAGTGGCAACTGAAGGACTGTAAACCAGGAAGAAGGTCCTGGTCCAAGGTAAAGCAGAGCTTTTGTCACTTACTGCATAACAGTATCTAAGTAGGATCTGAAAACAAACAAACAAACATACAAAAAAAAACCAATGGTCAGAATCAACCTGCAAATTAGTATGATTAATTTGCAATTAAATATTAGAAATATAATTGTTCCCGCATATTAAATAATTTGTATAATTTTTCAAAATGACTGTGTGGAAGGGTTCAACAAGCACTACATAATACAAATACATTTGAGAATGAAAAAATTAAAGTTTATGTACACACAAGAGTTGTTCAGAATGTGCTGTGTCCAAAAAAAAAAAATCATTTTCCAATGCCACCCTTGAACGTAAATACATAGAATTGATGGTCTAGCAAAAAGCATTCAAGTTGTGACATACAGCAACCCCTCAAATAACCTTGCCACATTTCTCCAGGAGACTGGAAACACAATATATCTGAAGATGTCTTGGCAGATCATGATGATAGTATCTACACATTCCCAGGGTAAGAATTGCCACTACATCATTTGGTGGTGAAAATTGTTTAAAAACAACATGTTCAAATATACATGTCATCAGAAGTTGCTGAGATTGCTGCTGGTGATGATGAAGCACAGAGTCAGATATGGCAGCTTCTTGCAGAGATCTGCAGCTCAGATCTACTATTAAGTGCTGTCAACACAAGTTCACAAGTTGCAGAGTTCTTTTTTCCTTATTTGCAGGGCTCTTGCACTGCTTGAGTTGGAAGAAAAAAAGATACTAGAGAGAAATGATGCAGGCATTTCTGGTAGATTCAGCTTACGGTCATTGTCTACCCTTTACACAATATATAGCAATTAAAATAGCCAGTTGAAACACGCTAACAAAGATCCTTTAATAAGGTCCCCCATGTGTGCACAGCTCTGAGGATATATTAGTCATAAAAATAGAATGACCCATCTATCTTACAGCTGTTCTAATTCGAGGCTGCAGGCTTTGAGCTGAGAACAGTTTTTCTCTTAAAAATGATTTGCTCATGCAGTGGTCGGTCCATGAAACCTAGTATCATTGTTGACACACACACACACACACACACACACACACAAAAGATGCTTATTTTTGAGTATGTAATTAGAGAGGAAACTTTCTGCATTGTGTTGAACTTGAACTGCAAGTGTTCAAGAGGTCATCCTTTGTTCTAAAATTATTTTATGCCCATCAGTGTTCATCTTTATTGAACGTGCAGTGTTTTGATCTTATTTATTCATTCAGTAAAATCAAGTAAATCTACTTGGCTGCAGCTGACTGAGTTCAAAATAGGTGCAATTACTTTTTTATGTAGTGGTTATCTAAAGGTACCTGATTCATAAAAAGGGAGTTGTGATATATATCATTTGAGAAAGCACACTTTTTCATCCCAAGTCCTTACTGCCCCATGCGCAGCTAGATATGAGCTGCTCATTATTTTCCTAAGGGCTATTTGGTAGGAACCAACTTTTAGGTTTGTTAGAGTGGCGAAGATATATATAACATCTTCAGGGCTGTGAATCTTAAGATCAAAAAATTAGCATCTCCTTGAGGGAAAGTAGTAATTTTGAGACATAAGGGAGACATAATTTATCTCTGAATTTCTCATGTCTGAACAGAGTATATTAGTTGCTAGTGTTTGTGCTGGTAGGCAATTTGATAAAAAGATTCCTATGAGTTAAAACTGAAGTCTGCAAGTCTTAAGTCTGACCCAAGATCTCCCAATTTACTTGAATGCAAGTGTGTTTGATCACCTGCTATGTCATGAGGCAGAAAGGCAACTGAAATACTTGCTTGTGGGGAATGTCTTTGGTCCACCTGAGTCCTAATCCGTCCTGTGCTGAGTGCTGCTGTACAATAGCCTGTTGCATGGGAAAGGTCCAACAAGCCAGCTCACAGCTGTAACATCTCAGTTGCACAGGGGAGATATAATCACAGAGCAGGAAAGCTGGGGTGAGGCAGAGCAGCACTGAGCCCCAGAGACTGAGTAGGGAGAAGAGTCTGCTGGTCAGTAAAGCTTACTCATGTCCATCAGGATGGTCTTCTGCAAAAGGAGTCTCTGCAGGAGCTCTTGGTGTAATATCTGGAGCTCTTGGAACAGGTCCAGAGGAGGGCCACTAAGATGATCAGAGGGCTGGAGCACCTCTCCTATGCAGAAAGGTTGAGGGAACTGGGGTTGTTTAGCTTGGAGAAGAGAAGGCTCTGGGGAGATCTCATTGCGGTCTTCCAGTACTTGAAGGGAGCGTATAAACAGGAGGGGGAATGCCTGTTTATGTGTGTTGATAGTGGTAGGACAAGGGGGAGTGGTTTTAAACTAAGACAGGGGAGATTTAGGTTAGAAATTAGGAGAAAGTTTTTCACTCAGAGGGTGGTGAGGCACTGGAACAGGTTGCCCAGAGAGGCTGTGGATGCCCCATCCATGGATGTGTTCAAGGCCAGGCTGGATGGGGCTCTGGGCAGCCTGCTCTAGTGGTTGGCAACCTTGCCCAGAGCAGGGAGGTTGAAACTAGATGATCTTTAAGGTCCCTTTCAACCCATGCCATTCTATGATTCTATGATCTGTCACTGGATTTTAGCCCTTTCAGTCACTTGAAATTGAAGAAACAATAAACTAGCTTGAAAATCAAGCACTGTCTATTTAGAAGAACAGTTTACATTACTGTATTTTACCTATGACTACTACTTGTTCTAATTCTTTGCATTATAAGACTAATGAGGAAAGTCTTACACAAGCACATGACTTCCACTTTCTGTTTGTTCCTATACAATATGGTATTTAAGCCTTTTTATGGGTATATGGAGCTCAGAACTTCATCCACCATACAATATCATGTATATCATACCACATTACAAAATTTGGTGAAGCATTTCTAGCAGCCAGAAAATTGCCTGTTTCTGTGTACAAATAAATAAAAATACAACAAGTCAATTTCTAGTGGAAGATGTATTGGGAAGAAAAATACCAGTGGCTTCACTTTCACAGTTCTGTGCATTTTAGAATTCAACATACCATAATAGCTAGAGTTTAGCTGAAACGTATGAACTTAAGTAGTACCGAGTTTTCTCAGGGATTGACAGCAGTAATTGTCATTACCTGATTGAATTACTGGAATTGTTTCAAGCTCTGCAAAACAGTACCAAAAAAGAAAACAAGTTTGAATTCTGCTTTTTGTGCCAGAAGCATTATATAATGAGATAAACATTGGTAATTGTGTTTAGCTCAATAGCACTTTTAATTATAGTTGAGATCTCCTTTAAACTGTATGGATTTTACTGACACAAAGTAAACAGCTGAAAGCCAAATGAAGGCAGCCTCAGATTTCTACTGTCTAATTAAAGCACAGAAACATTGCTCAACCTATTCAGGCATTTAGAGCGAAAGTGGCGGAAAAAAAAGTAAAAAGGTGGTTAAAAGGTGTTTATATATTTGATACATGTTTTAATTATTGCAGGATCTCAGGTAATAAAGTGTGTTTTACATCAAAACAAAATATCTGTATTCTGGGAATTTAACCTCTCTTTCTTGTTAAGTGGGGCAAACAAATCATGAAAAGTCTACAATATTTGTATATATAAAGGTAGATAAGCAATGAAGTCCTATCTCAGCCCTTGCGGACCTCTTTCAACAATGTACTAATGCATAATCCTAAACTTTAATAATATCAGAATTCCTATTAAGATGTAAAAAAAATCTACCTACACATATTTTTTGTTGAATTAAGGTTTAATTTCTGATGATCAAACTGCTGAAGTGAGGCAGAATTCTCATCTTACTCTGTGTAAAATTTCTTATGGCTTTCTTGCTATGATGAAGATATTCTGTAGCAGTTTGTATGCAGAAACTTCATGTTTGGGACCTTATACAATGTCTATACTAAACAGGGCTTTGAAATAACAAATTACTTATAAAATCATTATGAGCCTTTAACACAAAAGAGAAGAGTAATATCCAAGGTATTCATTAGTATGATGGATATTCACAAAAACACATTTTAAATTCAAAACAACATGTAATTATTGTTTTTAGCAGGTGACAAGACATTTAATATGTGATACCATATGATTTGTCTCACTAGTCACCATCATGTTACAGTAACAAAGAATATCAAATATTCAGAGAAAATTATATATAATTTACTACCTCAGGCTCTTCCTAAACTAGTAAATTAACAGCATTCAGTTCCAAGGTATTAGAAATACAGCTGTCTATATGCTAAACTGTTAGAAAAACCCCTAGCCTGTTTGATGCAACTGAATGCTCCAAAACAATTCCCATTCATGTGCCAAAGAATATTTCCATTTAGCAGTTTGGCTAATGCTGTACCATGGTTGCCTCTTCTAGCTCAGTCCCAAGCACTAAGTCAGCAGTCTCATGACCATGTTCACTCCATATCACTTTCAAGTCTATGGCCTGCACTACCTGATGCCATGCTAAGAAAAAAAAAAGATCTTATTGTGGGTTGCAAAGGCCTCTTGATTTGACAGTAAGGTGAAGTATAGCATGTTTTCAGCGTGAGAAAACAAAGAACTACATCTCATAACCTGAAAGAGCCAAGAGCTAGGGAGATTTGGGAGATCATAAATACAGCCTAACTAAAAAGACAGAACTTGTAGAGCTTACAAAATGGGAAAACTTATCAAAAGGCAAAGCTTTAAAAAAGTTTTTGCTCAGATGGTGTCCTAAACAGCCACACAACAGTCAGTGTTCACCATCTCCCAGTTTTGTAGCTAAGCCATTAACTGCAATTTTTGGTCAGTGTCTGCTCCCTTAGTCTTTTATATTCTCAGTTTGATGGTCTGCTAAAGATGTTTTCAGAGTGGTTGCTTTCAGTTACCAGTCTTTTGCAAGGGTTTTATGTAGTGAAATGTTCTTTGTTAAGTACATCTTTGTCCTTTCCAGGATGACTTTGGTTTGAACCTGTCTGCTTCAATCAATATTTGTCCTTGCTTTTTCTAAATTTCATCATCATATTCTTTTCAGTAGAATGTCAGTGTAGTTGAATGGAAACTCTTGCATCATTGTTAATGACGGCCATGATACTACTGGAGCTAAAACTGTGATCTTTTTCTTCTTACTGTTTTGCATGCAAATGCACATAAATGGCAATTTTATTTCATAGCTATGGTCAAGGATAGACAGGAACGATCACAGGATCAAACTGCATTGCAGCTTCTGTAGCACTGTAAGCATACCGATTATATAAGAATTAATTCTACGTGTTTTAATTATTGGTGGTTATAATGTCAAATGCAGATAGTCAATTTTATGAATAATCTTAGGCTTAATCAAAGGCAAAAAGAGAGGCTGGTTCTGTGCTGGATTCACAGGGGAGCTCTTAATCAGGAGTGCCACACTGAGAAATGTAAAAAAAAAACTTGGGGGATGGAAAATGAAGGAGTAGTCAGAAGGAAAGAAACCTCAGGGAAACTGAAGCTGTGTTAGAAGAAACTGTCTCCTGCTTCAGTGAGAATCCTGTTTATGATTTATAGGGCAAACTGCTGAGGGGCTAAATCCAAACACAGAACTGGTATTGAGTGTTCAGGGTGCCTCTAAGAACTAGCTGAAAGAGAAGGTACAGTGACCAGATATCTTTGGTCATTCAAACATTCGAGTATCCCCCTTCCAGCTTCTCAAGCTACCTTTATACTTTTCTGGGTTCCTCCAATCATTCTGCTGTCAGAAAGTTAGAGTCAAGGGTGGAGTCAATATTTGCCATAGACAAACATTTAAAAAACTGTAATGCTGAAGACACCATCAAAACAAGCATCAGTGATTGGCAATAATTAGTTAATAATCCTAAAGTGATTAGTAGTTCTAAATGTGATTATTGCACTCTATCAAGCCATATTTCAGGACAAAACATGGGCAAAATAACTCAGGATGAAGAATTCTGCACCTTCTCGTGAGGAAAAAAAAAAAAAAAGTCTGGTCTTTTTTAAATTGGAGAGATGCTTTGGCATTATATTTCAAAGTAGAAAAAAGCCTCAGTGAACACTATTAAATCAATTGAAAAATTGAATAAGTATTTCAATAATTTTGTGCTTGCTTTAGCTGCTTGCAGGAAACATAATGGGGAAACCAGTATGGACACATGAAAGGCTAGTAGTCACATTCAATTCTCCTCCAGATTGTACATCATCTACAAGAGAGGAAAATTTAATCTCTGAACTATTATGTTATTTCACCCTAAGTGAACCGAAAAGTACTGCAGATTTCCCTACATCAGTGTTTCTTAAAACAAACAAAATCATAATAATCTACCCTCCTTAAAGAGTGAAGTCAGGTATTTTCATTACTCCTGTAAACACAACTGGTGATTACAGGTGTAATGAACTGGTGATTCCTTTGCTTCCAGACCTTGAAAAGTTCTGCTTTCCATTTCAAATTTTTGTAGGCTGTCCCAAAACGTGCAATGAAAACTTTAGGGAAAAAAAAAAAAAAAAAAAAAAAAAACAGCTTTGCTGTAATAAAACAATAATGTGTATGGATGTGTATGGAGAAACTAGAAATTATAAAAATGAAATACCATACATGACAATATGAAGAAACAGTAAGGCCCAGACAGGCCATTTCCTATGTTTGCCAAATCTTTTTGATGCATGGTTCCACTGCTGATGTAAAAGAAACTGTTCAAATCTTTGAGCTTAAAAGCTGATGTCTATAATCAAACTGGTGAGATGTCTTGGAAGGAAAACCCACCTGATTTTTGAAGGAGGTGAAAAAATAATATGGGTACTTCAGAAAACAAAACAAAACAAAAGAAACCCTCCGTTACCCATCTTAGACCTCAGCTGTAGAACAATTAGAAGAATTATGGACCATATACAGAGAGCCTCTTTTGAAGCTTTTGTATTAAGCATGCATTTTAGGTTTTTGCCCTCATCCTTAAGAGAAATAAAAATATAATTTTAAATTACAGCGATGAACAGGAAACCTTGAAATACTGTGAAAGCTATTCAGCTGCAGGAGGGAGAATCCTAGAAGAATCATGCTGTGTCGAGATAATTACGGCATTAATCAACTCCCTGGATAGGGTGAAGCTAACATTCATAAATCCCTAATTCTGGTTCTCACTTCCCTTTGCTTTAATGTTCGGAAAGCCATATCATGATGATACTAGCACCTTCTCCCCCCAGCTTAGCTGCCACCTACAACATCTGAGTGCAATGACAGATGGGCATCAAAGGTTAAGCAATTGCAAGCTGTTGGACAGGCACATTGAGGCTTGGAGCCTGAAGAATGGCTGAGTGCAAAGCTCAGCTCTGGCGGACTATACTAGTGCTCATGATTTATTGTTTTTTGCTACCCTGTTAGTGCTCTGTGTCTAACCTAGCAACTTTGTCTGGAACTAGCTTGATTCAAATCTCTGGGCTGTCCCCAGCTGCCCCATACTGTTTCAGGTCTTGGTCTTGGCAGAGGAGAAATGATCTGGTTCCAGACAACAGTGAAGCAGGTGTCCTGCTCTCACTGTACTTGCTTTCTAATGAGAACACACTGTGCTCAACCCACAGGTGGCTTCTTTCAGGAACAGTGATTAAGGACCATCTCCCTCCACCTTTTTCTGTTAGCTCCAGCAGATTATTTATCTTATTGGCCATACTGCTTCTTGTATCCTTTTTCTTCTTGCTGCTTGTGCTGGTTTCACCTTGTGTCTCATCTTGAGTGCTGCAAGCTGCAGTTCTAAAATTCAAGTTTGTTGTGTTATGGATGTTTCCTGGTCCAAAACTGAATGGATAAAGACATGTCTCTACTACTGTTTCCTGGTGTCTGCTTAGAGCTGCAGGATAATATAGCAGGTGAGTGGGGTTGGTGGAAATGAGGAGAGGAAAACCTGAACCAAGGGGTTAATCTCTAGACAGAAGAATGAGCAGCTGGTCACCTCAGTCTGGAAATTTCCTGGGGAAGTGGTACAAAGCACTACTTGCCTCCCAAAAGATATCAGCGTACTTACTGACAAGTGATTAAAGAATAAGACTGTGTGCCACTGAGCTCACTGTCAAGTATGAACAAAGAAAGAGGGTCCTGACACTAATACAATCTTGTTGAGCAGTTCTCTGTGAGGCATGGAGGTCTGTTAGAGTAATGCTGAAAGAAAGGCAGCTGTGAAGGGAAGATGTACCTTGAAAACTGTGAATAAGAAAGAAAAAGGAAAGAGGAAAATCAGTGTCTGGATGAGGCAAAAGCCCCAAGCCACAGTGTGGGGCAGGGAATGAGGTGATGAAGGGAGGTGACTGCTGAATGCTTTTAAGGCAGTAACCAGAAGCTAAACTATTACTAAACTATTAATGGACTGTAAGTCCTGGTGCAGGAGATAAGCAGCATCTCCCATTTGCTGATCTGCACTCTGAAAATTGTCCTGTATTTCCTGAAAAGAAGGTGCCTATCTCATACAATACAGCACAGAGCCCTGAACTCTGCAGACTGTTTAAAGACTGCCCAGAGAGTCCCTGGTCTACAACGACAGCAGATTAGCAGCCCTAGGAGGTAAAAGGGCTGCTTTTAAGTAGTCGTAAGTAGTTACAGTAGTCAAAAGTAGTCACAGAATATGCAGTAGATGGGGAAATGCCAGTGCCCTCTACCCTTTAACTGCCATACCTTGAAGATAATGGGGAGTACCAGGTCCCAGGTGAGGGCTTGGAACCACTCCTCCTCATCTGAAAGCTTTTCACACCCACTCTATGGTGTTCTGTGCCACAGATGCAGTGTAATCTCCATTAGTCACTGCTCAGACGACATTATTCTCAGTAATAAAAGCTGAGGTAAAGGAGAAAGGGGTGACATTTGGAGTGATGGCATTTGTGTTCCCAATAAACCGTTACGCATGGTGAGCCTTGTTTTCCTGGAAGTGGCTGAACACCTGCCTGCCCATGGGAAGTAGCAAATGAATTATTTGTTTTACTTTGCTTGCATGTGTGGCTTTTGCTTTACCTAGTGTAAACAGTCTTTATCTCAACCCATGAGTTCTCACACTCTTACCTTGCTAATTCTCTCCCCCATCCCACCTGTGTAGAGTGAGCAAGCAGCTAGGTGGTGCTGAGCTGCCTGCTGGGGTTAAACCACAATGGTCTTTCTTCTTTTTTTCTCCACTTCTTTTTTATTTTTCCTTGATAAAGACAGTTTAATAGGACAGAAAAGGAAGGGAGAATAACAAAAATTATAAAAGGAAATACAAAGCAAGTATTGCACAATGCAACTGCTCACCATCTGCTGAATGATGCCCAGTCAGACCCCAGGTAGCGGCCTACCGTCCCTGGCAAACTCCCCCATTTTATTGTTCAGCATGATGTCATATAATATGGGAAATCCCTTTGGCCAGGCTGAGTCAGCTGTCCTAGCCGTGTCCCCTCCCAACTTTCTTGTGTACCCCCAGCATCCTTGCTGGCAGAGCAGTATAAGAAGCAAAAATATTCCTTGGCTCTATATAAACACTGCTCTGCAACAACTAAAAATGTCAATGTATTATCACCACTATTTTCATTAAAAATCCAAAACACAGCATTGAGTGAACCTCTAAGAAGAAAACTTACTTTGTCCCAGCCAAATCCATGACAAGGTTAAACAACCCCAACTCGTTCAATCTTTCTTCATAGCAGAGCTGCTCCAGCCCTCTGATAAGCTTTGTAGTCCTTCTCTGGGCCTGCTTTAACAGGTCTAAGGTGACTTTTTTTTTTTTTTTTTTTTTGTTCCTTGTGCACTGGGGCCTCCAGAACTGGTTGTAGTACTGGAAGTGAGAGCAGAGCAGAGGAAGACAATCACCTCCCGCAACTTGCTGACCACAATTTCTTTTATGCAGCCCAGGATATGATTGGCTTTCTGGGTTGCAGGTGCACATTGCTGGCTCATATCCTATTTTTCATCCACTGGTATCTCCAAGTCCATCTCTGCAGGGCTTTTTGCAATCAATTCATCACCCAGTCTGTAGTGATATTGACGATTGCCCAGACTCAGGACAAACTGGGTAGATGTTGATTCCTCTCCTCTCTTCTGCTGAGACATCAGTCAAAGATGAGCCTGAGACATGGATCAGAGGAATAATTTTCCCCTGCCCATTGTGCTGTGGTATGTCAGCACTGATCTGACTGTTCCACAGCAAGGTCCCCATCCCCCCTTGGAGCCCAGGGCATGGAAAGACTTAGCCTCCCTGACACTTCAGGGAGTGCCATGCTCTGAAATAGGAACAGGAAGGCATCTGGTATGTCCTGAGACATCTGTGTGGTGCTAATGAGTAAAGTAGGCAAAAATGTGGAGTTGGACACTGCCCAGGGGAAATCTGAAGGACAGAGTGTTTCCAAAACCTTTTGATACTTCCATCCACTCTCACTACAATATGTCAAGTGTCTACAGGTTGCTCACCTATTTCTATATAATCACCCAAGTTCATAATAGATAAGTTCTCCTAGGACAAAGGAGTGAGAGACTGTTATTACGTACTGCTTATGCTGAAGGGAATAAGACACTGCTAGCAGCTAAAGGTAGTTAAGAGTTCTGTTGGTAGAATAAATACCTGCAGTCAGTATTTAATGTTTTTCTCATTTTCCACTCCTGGAAAAAAGATCTACTGCAGACTTAGGGAACTGAACTGCTGCTGACTGTTGCTGTCTAGCAGTTGGCAATCCCCTTTGAGTTCTTTTACAGCCCACAGTTTGAGAAACATTGATCTATAGGACCTAACTAGAGGCTGCCATGGAGCAGTTAATGACAGGGGAAGAGGGAACATTTAAGTGCACTTCGTTTAACTCAGCTGAAGGCTCAACTGCAATGAATAATCACATAATACCTAGGTTGAATAGCAGCACTTATTGAAATCTCTAGTCAAAATAGGATTTCCAAAGACTTTATTTCTAATGAGGGATGAAAGTTTTGAGTAATACAGAGAGAAACTGTGGCTATTAAACAGTCTTGGTGTTTTCCATGTTCTTTGTAGAAGACATAGAAACTAAATTGCTACCTTCTCAGCTCTTATTTTTGTTACTAATGCTATGCTATTTCATACTTGTCAGATCACAGTCAAAGCAAACACAAACAATAAAAAACCAAGTAAGTAAACAAATAAACAAACACTTTACATATCTGACCCCTTGCCCCAGTCTCCCTGCCCTGCCCCACTGTTTTCTGGTCGCTGAAAATCTACTCATGTTAGGATTAGAGTAAAGCAAGAAGCATCATAACTATCAGAATAAGTCTGTCTTTCCTGATTCTATCTGTATTTATGATGCACATCTATTTCACTGAAATGGTTTGGAAATTTTCTCACTGCTAATAGGTCATTCAATTTACAAAGCTCTGTCAACCTCAAAATACACAGTTTATCTTATTTCCATAACTATATCACTTTTGTTAAGAAAATGGGCTTAAGCACTATCAGTTACTAACGTACATTATGCAGTAGAGTACATGGAGAGAATGTATGAAATTTACCAACAATCACTTTCTTGAAGACACTAATGAACACTCAAAATGTGATTGCCAAGGAGTTGTCCGAAAAAGACCCCTTCCTGCTCTTTGCCTTAGTGAGGAGTGACAAACATGGAAAAAGGACTGAAGAGCAGTTTCCACCATATCTATCACTGCACATTCTACCACTTTCTTTATTGACAATATATGAAAACTTGGAATAGGTATCTGTTAACAGATTTACTGGTTTGGAAAGGTGTTTACAAGTGACAGATAGGGAGGTAGAAACATAGAAATCAATTAGAATCTTCCAGGACCCTGTTAATGTTTGTGGTGGTTTTACTTGGGTGGGAAGCTGAGCTCTGCCACAGCCACCACTCTTTCACTCCCCCTCCTCAAAGGGAAAGGGGGAGAAAATGAATGAAAAGGGCTCAAGGGTTGAGATAAGGACAGAGCGATCGCTCAACAATTATCGACAGGCAAAACAGACTCCAAGTAGGGAGATAGTAAAATTTATTGCCTATTACTAACAAGCTAGAAAAGTGAAAAACAAAGGAAAGAAACCAAAACCACTTTCCCCCCATCCACCCTCTTCCACTTCCTTCCCCTGAGTGGCGCAGGGGAACGGGGGCTGCAGTCACACTGTAGCATTTCATCTTCACCGTTCCTTCTCGGTCATTCTAGTCCCTGCTCCACGTGGAGTCCCTCCCATGGGATGCCGTCCTTCCCAAACTGATCCCGTGTGGGCTACCCACAGGCAGCAGCTCTTCCAGAACTGCTTCCACATGGCTCCGTACCACGGGGTCCATCCCCCAGGAGCAAACTGCTCCAGCACGGGTCCCCCACGGGCGGCAGCTCCCCCCAGCCCCCTGCTCCTGCGTGGGCTCCTCTCCACGGGCTGCAGCTCCGGCCCGGGGCCTGCTCCTGCGGGGGCTCTCCATGGGCCGCAGCCTCCTCCAGGCCACATCCACCTGCTCCACCGGGGGCTCCTCCACGGGCTGCAGCGTGGAGATCTGCTCCGTGTGGGACCCATGGGCTGCAGGGGGACAGCCTGCTTCACCAGGGGCCTCTGCACAGGCCGCAGGGGAACTGCTGCTGCCTGCCTGGAGCACCTCCTGCCCTGCTCCTGCACTCACCTTGGGGGCTGCAGGGATGCTTCTCACTCCTCTCTCTCTCCCTTTCTTAAATATGCTCTCAGAGAGGCACAAACAACATTGCTTATTGGCTCAGCTCTGGCCAGCAGCGGGGCCCTTATCTAACATGGGGCAGCTTCTGGATTCTTCTCACAAAAGCCACCCCTGCAGCCTCCCACTTCCAAAGCCTTGATATGGAAACCTAGTACAGTTTTTGTTTGTTTGTTTTTGCTTTAATAGCAAACATGAGTATAACAGAAAAAGCTTTTAATAGTTTGATGTAAACATGGGAGAAATGGTTTATGAAGTAACAAAATGTAATGAAGTAATGAAGTAACAAAAACAAATAACTTTTAAAGGTATTCATTTGTTAGTCTGAAGTCCACACAGGACAACAATAAAGTCACACTGTGCCAGCATGGCACATTTAAAGCTACATAAAAATATAAGTTCTCAAATGATAATGCATTATGACATGCTAATGCTCCAGTATCCCAGAAGTGATATACATGCAGTGGTAGCCAATGCACTAAATTATCTCTATTACACATTATGGGAAAAACGAGTATCACATATTTCAGGTTACGTAGATGTAAAAAGGTCTTGTTGTAACATATTAAACTATACATATATATTAAGCTAACATATTAAGCAATACATATGTACGTATATTAAGCTATACAGAACACAGCTAGTAACAGAATGCCTCCAAATGCAAAAGGAATTCATGGAACAGAGTATGACCTTCAGGAAGCAGGAGCCAGACTTTTGAGAGCATGGATGCAAACAAACTCCACCTGCTTTGGTGTACCTTGTTCAGCAAGCTGAGGAAAGTGCAGCTCTGAAAACAAAAGCTTAAAAACTTGTCAGGCACCTGGGAGAAGAAATCCCTTCTTGGTAATGAAAGGGGTTGTATTGGGTTTATGTGGCAAGGTTTTGGTAGCAGGGAGGCTGCAGGGGTGGCCTCTGATAGCAGAGCCCAGCAGCTTCCCCATGATCAGTTCGGGAAGGACGGCATCCTGTGGGAGAGACCTCATATTGGAGCAAGGGCAGAGAGTAACCGTGAAGGAGCAGCGGAGACGAAGCGTCAGGGACTGATCACAGCCCCCATTCCCCTGCGCCACACAGGGAAGGTGGTGGAAGAGGGTGGATGTGGGGGAAGGCATTTTTAGTTTTCTTTTAGTTTGTCACCCTTCAAGTCCACTAGTGACAGGCAATAAATTATATTCTCCAGTAATCAATCTGTTCTGGCTTAAAATTAGCTGCATCTTTGTGGTCTGGCATGCTTTGGCTGGGGAGGAGGTCCTGTAAGCAATCCTTGATTTCAAGTATGTGGACAGCCCCAGAAGATGAGACAGCTGGGAGGGTACAACCCACAGGCTGTTCATGTCAGCCCATCCGCTTTATGGGCATAGTATAGTGGCAGCAAATTTTTATTTGCTGTTCCAAAAGTATTGCAGTCATAGTGACTGATAATATACTCTTTCACGTAGAGGTGTTAGCAAAAATTTCAAATGCTGTTTGTGTTGGAGATATACTTATTCTCCAGGTTTGGCACTAGCAAAATTATTTATCTGTTTAAAAATGCTTTGTATTTCCATGTTTCTGAAATGTGGCAACATTTGTTTTTAGAAGTTGAATAATTAAATAATAAAACTGGTTTCTATTACACTCTACTGTGGAAGTTTTTGTAAGCGAGATAAGGAAGGAATGGGAAACGGCTTGTTGAGATGAGGCATGCATGTTGTCTCAATTTACACCTTTGATAGCTTTGATAGCTTTATTTAAGCCTTGACAACCTTATCCTTATGATGGCAGTAATAAGTGTTCAATTAATCCTTCATGACACCATCAATAGAGTGAGCAAATACTATGGGAAATTCCTTTTTTTTTTTTTTTTCTCAAGTTGAGTTGAAAGTAAATAAATATTCAGGGAATAGCTTATAGTCACTGGTGGGCTACTTGCAAATATTTCATTAATTACTTATAAGTTCAGTTACCAATGTGCATTAAATATTTGAAGGAAACATACATTTGCTGCAGAAGGAGTTGGAGGATACCTAGCAGAGAGAGTTTCAGTCGCCTTTTTGTAGTCGCTATGAGCCATAACCAAATCTTTATTTATTTATTTATTTATTTATTTATTTTTCACTTTAACACTTCAGTGAAGAGACCTTCCTGAAGTTTTGGAAATAAGTCTTTATATCATATACTGCTCATTTCCAGATATGCCTGATATTGTAGTCCCTCTGTAATGGCAAATTTGATAACCTTGTTAAGAAGTTGAAGAAAACATCATCAGAAAAGGAAGTAACAAAGACAAACCATTCTTAGAGCTTACTTACATTCCTAAGGCATGGCACTAAGGAGAAACAACCCACCTCCACCTCTCCCTTCTTCAGTTTTCAATGGCTGGACAGAGGCAAATAGAGCTAGAAACCATCCAATGGAAACTATTCATGGCTCAACCTGCCTTCCCAGTCTACTCACCTGAAGACATTATATCTGTTAACGCTTGGGATTTGTGACATCTAGCAATTCATATTACATATTTAACTGAATACCACATAGATATTGAAAAGTTGCATTCTCCTCTATCACATTGGTTGCCCTGACATTAGAAGTTTTCGTAAGCTTACGGTATGTGCCTGCATTAACATTTAAGTATAACTGTATATGATGTGATGTACAACTTAAGAAATCAGTGCTTCTTCTATGGGAACTTTCTCAGAATAGTTCCATACAGACTTGTTTTCACTCTGCATAAACATTTTTTGGTTACCTTTAAGTTTTTCTATCTCCTAAAGAAACATGCTAGTTACCAGTGGTCTTTGCTGAATTAATTAATAAAGGTTTGGCTCCCGGTGGTTTGATATATTTTCATTAGCCTCGTAGGCGGCTGAATGGGCATCTCTACTGAAAATAATTTAATATCACCAACCTAACAATCCTCTTGAGATAAATGTGTGCTAGCAACAATCAGCAGCTCCCAAATGGCCTGGAAAAGCTAACTACACATATCCCTCCCTTGTACCAGATGAGAAGCACAGCAGGCTGGTTGGAATTTGCATGTGTGAAGAGCAGGTAACATCAGGTGCCCTTGCTGTGTGCCTGGGCACAGCACAGCTTGTCTCACAGTTCTGCATGCCCACTCACAAAGATCCTCAGCAGCACAGCTCAGCCCAATCTGAGCAACTGAACAACCAGGCTGAGTTCAGTTGTCAGCACTTTACAACACTGTTGCAACATGAATTGTTCTTTGGAATCAAGATGACCATGAAAGACAGAGACAAGGGCACTAGAAACTCTTGCTAATGATCATATATTATATAAAGGTATAGAAAAACGTAATAATCTGTAAGAGGTTCAGCATTTTCAATTGGTGATAAATATGTCCACTTACCGATTTGACCCACAAATCCAATGAACAATCTCTTGGCTAGATGCTCTTCTATTTATTTGGAGAGAAAAGAGCTTGATGGACATTTCTTCACTCTGTATGCTCTGGAGGGGGCTATTGTCTTTTATAGTTTTAATGCTATCCTATTCACCTGATAATTCATTTTATCTTCTGCATACACGTGTAACTCATGACAAGCCTTATCATGATAAGTATATTTGGCAAGACGATGAAACCATCATAGCTTCAGGTCACCTTTCCTAGCTTCATTTCAAAGTTTTCACATCAACAGCATTTTATTTCAAGAATCTAATAAGATACATAGAAATCATATAAATCAACAACAACAACAACACTTTGTAGCTGCAACATACAGAAAAAGGAAAGTTTCAAAGTTTATGCTGTAAATGTACAAGGCATGAAGTGTGTCTGTTATCCTGCACAAAGGTAAGAAGTTGCGTTACCCTGAACAGTTTTGCCATAGGATTTTGACAATATTACAGCATTTATAGTGAAAATGTCAGCATAAATGCTATACAGATTTTGTGCAGAAGCAGTAAGAGATTTCTTCTGCACTGCTTTCTATGCAGAATGGAAAGAGTTGTTGGTATTTGTGACATCAACTTATATGGTTGCCCCTCGTTTCAGGAGCCACAAGCCATACAAAAAGTTTGGAATATTATTAAACTGCTGTAAAGGACATGTCTAACAAATGATTGAGTTTTCTAGTACAGCCTATGGTTCACTAAGAGGGAAGTGCAACAAGACTTTATGGCATCCTGGGTGCTGTGGCTGCCAGAAGAAGATAGTGGAGGGATAAAAACTTGCTTAAGTACTTGCTCTTTATCAGTCTGGATAGAAAATTTAACTTCTTCATAGGGTGAAAAGGCGAAAGATTAATATTTTCTTGCTGTCATTGGACTTGATGGTACATAATGCCGTTGAAAGTCCTTGTCCATGCAGTGAGATGAGCAAATCCACATTCCATCTCCACCCACCCTTAAGCAGATGATGCAAGGCTAAACAACCCACATGACAGGTGTCCAGGATTTATTCCTCCAACTTGGGTTTCTCAGGACTCATATGGGGACTCAGACTTGTTAAAAGATGTGATTCCTATGTGGAGATGAGGTGGCTAACTTCCCTCATATTGTCAGATTCCCAGTTTCCACATAACATAGGAGTCATGAGATCAGCCATTAAAGTTATCAATGGAGTCAGTAAATCTCCCTCAATGGTCCACGAGGCCTTGCAAGCCAGCAGAGCAGTAGTATCTCTTTAAGTAAATACAGTGAAAACTCACAGGGTAGGAATAGAAAACCTGCAAATGGCTCTAGACAGGGTGGGTGATGTTTGAGTGACTCAATACTACTCAGGGGTACAATTTGGAAGAGAAAGGACTTACTCACAGCCTCAGAGGCCTCAATTACCAGCTTGCCAACAGTAGGTTTCTGCACCCCAAACTGATTATCTACTGATTGGCAGATTCAGCATAGCTGCACAAAACGAGGCTGCAGAACATAATTATCACAGTCCTCATGACAGGCTCAGGTGCCTGGAACATGATAAGCTGATGACACTGGGAGAATATTAGTTCTTGGCAGAGAGCTCTGGATGACAGTGCTCCACTTCAGAAAAATTTGTGCTCACAGCTGTTTATAGCAGGCCCATGTAACAGTGTGGTCCTCCACAATGCTGCTGTCTGCACTCCAGATCTGTCTATTTTCCTGCTTCTTTGTGTAACTTCATCACAGCTGGAGAAAGTGAGGCCTTCCAGAGGGTTGAGGTTCTGGTGAAGTTTTTGTGAATACTTCAGAATGACTTTATCTTGAAAGCTTACACATAGCGGACACATGGTCTCCCCTGGGAGATACTATTCAGTACTGAATTAGCAGGATGAATTCAGTAAAGGAATTCAGAAACAAGCATCTTGGTTCAGTTGGAAAAAAATAAACATTTACAATGAAGCTCTGCATTTCTCTTCCTAGGGGTCTTTGTTTATGAATTATTCATCTTAACTATAAAAAAAAGGGGGGGGGGGGGTGGGAACAGAAAAGGTATTCATTTCAGGACATGAGAGAATTGCTTATTTATATTGATAACTTATTAAACTAGTAGTGGTTTTGTGTGGTGTGATGGACCACACAGACACCAGGGTTCCTTTAGGATCAGTAAATGCTATACTTTATTGATGACATAACTTTCAACTCCCTCTTATTGAAGACAGGCCCCCTTCTTACACCATTTGCCCCACAGCAGTACTTTTCCACTAACTATTCATTGGACAACAACTTTGCCCAGCAACAGCAAACACCCAGCAACTTCCATGCCTTAAAGGCTGGAGAACAAGCAGTCCAAGACAGCAAGGCATCTCCTTAATCACCCTTCTTTGTTCCTTCTAAACACTTTACATTCCTCCTGGCCTCATCGTTAAAGAGTCCAATGTTATCACCAACCATGGGGCTTGTCGACCCCCATAGCCGCACTCCCACAAGAAGTTGCATAGATTGGGCATTCCCCCCCAGATCTCTGCTTCATCCAGGCTTCTTTTGTCAGGCCTCCTGCCCTGCGCTGGCCGCGAGAGGAGCATGGTGGGACAGGGCTGAAAGCAGCAGTGCAACAGCTCCTGCACCCCCTGGCATAGGCACTTTGTGGGTGTGCTCCCAGGTGCTGCTGTGGGAGCACGCAGGCACTCGGTGCTGGCTGGCACCAAGAGGAAGGGGCATGGAGGCACCAGCACCCTGCTGGGCAGGATGCAGGTGGCACGTCTGCACTGGGAGAAGGGGAGGCTGAGCCAGCACCCGCGAGCGGTGCTGGGGGCAACCAGTGAGGGGTGCTGGGGGCGACCCACGGGGCACCGGGCCTCACACCCAGCTCTGTGACATGCACATGGAGTCCCCTGCCCACGGAGCTGGGGCTATGCCCGGGAAGCACTGGGGGATTTTTGGTAGTTGTAGGGGATTAAGTCAGAGGTGCAGCCTGAGCAGCTGCAGCCCTCGGGCACTTTTGGTAAGCACGAAGAGGAGCAGCTGCCCCTGGGTGCTCTCACCCCACACTGCAGCCTCGCAGCAGGCAGGTGCTGAGCACACAGGTACCGGCAGGATGGGTCCAAAGTTCCTTTATGAACATGTCTCCTGCAGGCATCTGCACACGAGATGGACCTTTTGCTCCATTCCCGCCCTGAAGGGTGGAGACGCCCTGTCAGAGTGAGGTGGGGGGGGGAGGAGAGGGGCTCCCCCCTGCCAGCCGCAGCGCAGGGGCATGGGGCTCAGCGCGCACACAGGAGGCAGCTCAGTGCCAAGGCCTGGGAAGGAGGTCCCTGCCCCTCCGAGGTGTGCACCAGGAGGCATGCAAGCACACACCCCAAAAGCCAGGGTGGCTTCAGTCCAGCTCAACTCAGGACCTCCACGGAGGGTGGAAGTGACATTAACTGAATGTGGTCAAAGTGCATCAGTGCCAAGATGATTCCCCATATACGCCAACCGTCTCATTGAGGGACCCCTGAAATATAGGATAGGCCGTGAGGCAGGTGTGTCCAGGCTTAGATTGTGGGACCCCCGAGATCACTGGGAAGGGCCACCTGTGAGGTAACCCCGGAAAAAATAAGAGGAACCAGAGGCGCCAAAAAGCTGGAACATGCCGCGATTACGCATTGAGAAGGTGAAAGTACTCACAGATGCCACTTTGAAGGGCAAGGAGAGGTGAGTGAACCCAATGGATGGCCCTGACCGAGGAACCAGAGGCGCAAAAATGTGAGGAGGGCGAGGGGTTTAGGGGGAACGTATGGGCCTGAAGCTAGTCATACCGGACATTATATGCAACGGGTTGCTGATTTCACGTGAGGAGTACGATTAATAAATCCATCTGATACGAACTGCATGAGATATGTGGTGGAGAGGTGTTGTTAAGGGTATGTCCTGTGAGCATTCATTAAAGTGGGGTCTTGTTGTGTACGTGAGTGAAGTTGACTGGGTATTTAGTGTGTAGTCCTAGAGCATTCATGCTGGGTGGCTTGGTAGGAGTGTGTTTGAGGGTTTAATGGCCGTGTACATGTATGGGTTTAGCACCTGCTTGTAAGATAGTCCGTATATAATGTATATTACTGGTACTATAGTATGTATGTATATGGGGCATATAAATCTATGCATGAATATGCATAATATGCATATCCTACATCTTGGCAGCAGCACAGACCCCATGGTCTAGGCCCAGCCCCCTCTAACCCTCTGCCAACGAGAGCTGCAGAGAGCTGCAATGACTAGAGCTTTGGTGCCTCAGCCTGGCCGGAGCTGCCTGGGGAAAGTGAGGGTGCCAGCCCCCTGTATCCTCCTACCAGCCTGGCTGTGCTGCAGGGCTCACAGGAGCCCTGCTTGGGGTGGGATCAGAGATGCTGGGCACAGAGAACACCAGCTGTCCCCTGTAAACATGGCTTTGGGCACCACAGGTGTCAGGGAAGCAGGGTGACTCCAGCAGTTCTGCCCCTCGCCCTCCTGGGTCCGGGGCAGCTGACCTCAATCAGCATCCAGGAGGTTGTAGGACAGGGAGTAACTCCTGTGGTCTGTGTCAAAGGAGTCATCTTCCTCCTCCTCAGAGAGCTGCTCCTCAAAGAAGCTGCCACCCAGGCCATACTCCTGCTTGTGGAAAGAGATCTCACTGGAGGTGAGGTGGGATGCGTTGCCCATGAAGTCAGCAAACCTCTTGGGAGACTGGATGCGGGAGACTGTGGTCCAGGCAGAGAAATCTGGGCTTCTGCAGTAGTTTCGAAGCTCCTCGAGGGCCTTGCACGTCTCCACCTTGCCCTGGATGCGGTACTCCTCCTCAGTCAGCAGGCGAGGGGGCTCGGCCCCAGCCGGGCGCTCTATGCTCTCCTGTCGGCAGCGCAGCACCAGTTACTGCTCTCCCAGCCTGGCGTGGGTCCAGATCCCAGGGAGCTGGGCCAAGAGCCAGCAGTAGGATGGAGCAGAGTTTGTGGCTCCTCACTCCCAAGAGAGGTTCGCTCATGAGAGGAGCACAGTGCTGCCCTACACCAACCTGGGGAGGAGGGACACATCTCCCCCTTCTTTATTAACAAAGAAAGCGCGATTAACACAGATTAAGAAAGCATGATTAACACAAATTAAAACACAGAGAAAAACTACCAGGCATACTAATCCTATCTTTAACAAACTTTGTAACCACATCCCTGGGAGAGGCAGGCACTGAATGCTGCCCAGCCGGGGGGGCTCTGGCTGCCCCTCCAGCTCCTGGAATCCTTGTTTGTGGTCCTGCATGCCAGCGGGACCCTCCCATACGTTGTTTTTTGTTTGAGCTGGAGTCCAAACCACGGAGGAGAGTGCTGTGATCATGTTAAGCAGACCATGAGGTGGATGGATGGACTCATTGTGCTAACACCCATCTTGGACCGGCTCCTGTTAAAACACAAGCACAACTTCGGCCCCAAGTTATTAGAGAGTAGGGCCCTTCCCATTAATCGGTGCTTAAATTTTTTACCATGACTTGTGCCCTTTCTTTAACTGAGTTTAAGGTATTATGATTAAAATGTTTGTGAATTGGAGGACCTTCCTCTGTCCATTGATTTAAAAATTTAAGAAAGTAGCATGCTTTAGCTATCTTTTCCTGGGGGTCACACCTCTATTCCCCCTTTTTTGTTTTTGAATCATAGCTTTTAGGGTACCATGGGCCTGTTCAATAGTTGCTTGACCCATGGGGAGAATGAGGTATACCCATCAGATGCTGAATACCCCACTGTTGAAAAAAAAGTGGGTTGCATGGGTCACATGTCCTGCCCATTACCTGTTTTTATCATTTTGGGGATTTCTAATGTGGCAAAAAATGACACAAAATGTTTACACACACCCTTTGCCTTTTCTCCTGCATGGACAGATGCAAAAATACAATCAGAAAAGGTATCAATTGAAACATAAACATAATGATGTTTTACGAATTCTGGCAAATGTGTAACAAACAATCCTTTAAAATCTATTACTATTAATGTCCATGACTGGGGGAGCATAGTTGGAGATGGCAATCCCGGTTGAAGTGCTCCCATATCTTCTGTGACTTCATTAATTTTTCTCAGATTATGTAACACTCTCCACTTTCCTTTCCTTTTCTTGATTACAAGCACTGGCGAGTTCCAGGGCTAGTCGTGGGAACAATATGTCTTGCTTTAAGTTGTTAAGCAACTCGGCCTTCGGGCCCTAGGTATCCTATTCCTCCTGGATCAAAGGGAAACAGATCCGGCTCCTTTTCAGGGCCTATAGGGCCTGGATCAAAAGGAACGTCCAGGTCATCAGGGGGTATAACAGCAAAAGCCTGCGATAGCAGTAGTGGCGGGGGAGGCGATGGCGTAGCAGGAGGATCAGTGGATGAGCCCACAGCTCCCTTACTATCTGGGAAACCACATGTTTCTGACTGTGATCCCACATGGCTCTTTAAGGCCTCAGAGACTGCTCACCAGGTGCCGAGCAATCCAGCCGCAACCTTGTCATTTTTAGTAGCAGAGTCCCACACCTTGACCTCAATTTGGTCCCATGTTTCAGGATCATGAACTGTCTGATTCGTAATAAAGGGAATAAACTGGAAGGTTACCAGGACATTCTTTGGTTCTAAGGACATGATTCCCCATAGCGCGCAACTGCTTACCTTCGGCCAGTGAGGGGCAGTTGTGCGCACGGGTCCGCTTCTCTCAGCTTGAGCTTCCTTCCAGCTTGGGTACGCTTCCTTTCAGCGACTTTCAGTAGGAGCTTCCTCTGAGTGGTTTGCTGAGTTTGGACGAACCTAACTTCATGAAGCGATCAGTGTCCCTGTTCCTGTCCTGGTCCCTGTTCTGTTAGCCTGTCCCTGCTCCTGTTCTTCAGGTCCCTGTTCATTTTCTTCAAGTCCCTGTTCAGGCTCCATTTGTGGCGTAATGGACCACACGGACACCAGGGTTCTTTTAGGATTAGTAACTGCTACTACTTTATTGATGACATAACTTCAACTCCCTTTTATTATAATTTACAAGATCTAAGGGCCATGAGTACACCAGAGCCCATCCAGGCTAACCTTCTAATCTGAATGTAGTGTGTGTACATTTGCAGAAAATAAATTGTTTTACACTCACTATATCCATCCTGCCAATAAACTAACTTTTGCTTGCATGTCAGTGGGTGGTGTGGTTTTGTTCTAGTGGCCACCCCACCCAACATCCCAATGCCTTAGAATTTTGCAGTGTATCTTCCCTCATAAAATGAAATGTATTTAACCACAGAAAACTGTAATTCTTACTCGAAACAAGATTTTTCATTTTACCACCAGTCCTATTTGTGGAAGAAGTACATTTACTGAGAGAATCCTACACTGAATATGCAGCTGGGTGTACAGGTACTATGACTCTCTCTGCCCTCAGAAGTACAAATTTCTTCCTGACAAATTTACACGATAGAAAGAATTTAACTGCTGACAACTGTATACACGTGTGAAGATGAACAGTTTAACTAATCTTACGATTTGCAAAAGGTAATCTAAATAGTGACTTGTTGTCTTTAAATAGGAGACAAATAATATGTGTTCTGCAAGGTAGTCACACCTTACTTTTCACACAGGACTTTCATCCTGAAAGATTCCAGAACCAGGATTGTTTAGTTCCTAATGAGACAGCAAATTCAAAGTGTTTCAAAGTCCTTTGTTCCTTACAATAAATAAATAAATAAATAAATAAATAAATAAATAAATACTGCAGACCTGGCATTCAAATAACGGTATTTACTAATTGTGCACATAGTTGGCCAGGTAAATACATATTGATATTTTGACTTACGTCTGGCCCCTTCTCAGAGATCATAAAGCTGTAAATAAAATACTCACTCAGTCAAGAGATAATAGCTTATTAACCAGTGAAGCTAGCTAATTCTAAAGCCCAGGGAAAACAAGGATTGCTTTTTTGCCTATTACACTTTCTATTACATCTTGAGTAAGACTGCTATTATGTAAGAGATGAGAACAAAAATACATCCATCCTTGGGAGGAATTGTTCAGAACCCTAACTGAATTGGTTCTACAGAGAACACTTTTCTTACCGTTATTCCTAAATGCTAGGATTTTCTAGCATTTCCAGACAAAGATTTTCTAGCATTTACATGAATGTCATCTTAAGAGCTGCCTGGAAGATTGGGGTCTACCTGCTGCTCTTGAATATACCTGTAATAACCCTTATCCTCTGTGCCACTTAGGTAAAACAAATCACATGTAAAACCTCCATTTCACATATGCTCTAGTGTGAATTCATTTCCTGCTTGATGTTAACTAATCAAAGTGACTGTAATAAATCAAGTTACGTGTAAAGAAACAAAGAGGAAGAAAAAAAACACATTTATGAATGAAACAAAATGTCACATAGAAGAGGAAGAAAGCTCTGTTGTGTCAAGTCCTTATGAAGACCTCACCCACACAGCTGCTTGTGGAGTGTCAGGATACATACTCAGACTCTGCCTGATCATTGAAGCTCAGCAGAAATGACAGACATCAGTGCACAGCCATAAGAGAAGCACATCAGGTAAGCATCAGTCATGGATGGCAACTTCATGTTTCCTGAACAAAGTGTACTTGCACAAAAGTACCTTGTCTGTTGAAACAGTTCCATCTGTGAAAAAAGTGGTGGCCAGTGGGACCCCAATAGTGGGAAATTAGACTTTTGAACTGGTTTTGTCCTAAGAAAATGTGGGAAAGGCAATCACTACCTGGTTCTCCTGAACCGGTCATGGCCATTGCTTGAATAAGGATCTCACTGGGAATAAAATCCCTGGATCACCGATTGCTAACAGGGAATTCAGCTTGATACAGGAGGCACCGTGAGCATGGAAGATTTTTAAGTGCAACCACATGAACTCTTTGGATTGTAGCCACAGCACTGAGAGCAAGCCATCAGGACCTAGAGGTCTACTGTTGAATTCAGATGGGCAGTAGCCAAGGGAGTGTTGGAGCAAGACAGAAAGACAGATGAGGATGTAGACAGTGCAATTGCATTTTAAAAGTCTAGGTCAGACATTCTGCCTTGGTATAGATGTGTTAATGCAGACAAAAAGCAACCCAGGAAGGAGTGGATGTGTATCTCCTCTAGAAAAATAATTCTCCTTTTTCTTAAGTAAAGTATATTTTGCTTGTGTTCCATATAAACTACAGTTCTCTTTTATCAGAATTCCTGCAAATAATCCTACTTGCAATTTATTTTAGCGGTAGAAAGGTAAAAAAATTAAAGAAAATGTGGAAGTTAGATAACTTAATTGTCAAAATTGGCAAGTAAATCAAAGAATCTAGATTCTGAGATATCTCAATTTTATAATGGATCTCAGGAAACATTCTGTGATTATGTAGTCTTAAACTGAGAAAACAAGGAAACCTTGAAGAAAACAGGAAGATTAGAAGCTTTGACCTAGCAGAAGCAAGGGAAATAAGGGATGAAAGCTAGAAAACAAGGAGAAAAACAGCTGAAGGAAGATTCCAGACTGACCTATGGTAACCTTTTGCTCATTAAGGACCATTAATGTAATTAAAAAAAAAACTATCAAAATGCTAATGTATGCAAATGTGAGATTTGGTGTTCCCTCCTGCTGGTCCTCTGTAATGCGCAAACTCAGTTGAGATAAGTTAGGGGAGCTGAAACAGCCAATTAAAAGTAGCCAGAGAGATAGTTTCACAACTTCACTCTATATAAATAGCAGTGATTCAAGTCAGAGGTGTGTTTGCTTTGTGAAAGATTGCCTAGCACCTGACTCTGCAGAGTTATGTAACTAATTATTTAATTAAAAGACCTTCGTGTGGATTTCAACTCTGTGTGCTTATTGGCAGGATGCACAAGTCATGAACCTATGGATAACAATTACTCAGACACATAAAAACTAAGATGACTTCTCTTGCTCTAGCAAAGCCACTATATGGTAGCGCTATGTGCCACTATAAATACGTTTTAGAGACAGAGATAAATATCACCATGATCTAACCCCTTTTCAGACAACTTTAAGACAAAATAATTGTGAGGCTAGGGCTGTCACATTTGTTTTCTGACTGTCAGCTTTGCACAATAACAAAAGAATAAAAAGAAAACAGCAGTTTAAAAACGATGCTCTGGACATTTGAAATGGAACATCCAAAGCAAGATGTTTAAAGTTTTAAATAGAAAGGTTCTTTCTTGTTATAGAAAAGCTACTGCTCTTCATTGTAAGTTTAAAGTAAAAGTCCTGCACTTTAACGCAAAAAAAAAAAAAAAAAAAAAAAAAAAGACTTTTCTGGTTCCTTTTAAAGAAGCATTCAGTAAAGTGAAGTGCCAATTTGTATCACCCAAATTAACTGGTAACCATCAGGTTGACCCAACAACAGATGAGAATTAGAGCTTTAATTGCTGGTCCATGCGTAAACATCCTTAGTGAAGCATTCAATTTTAACATGGCACATATGTTCAAGCTGAATTTATTCCTTGAAAAAGAGCAGTAGCAGCATGTAAAGGAATTTCTATAGGAAGCTAGATATAATTGCCATGAATCTCCAAATATTACATCTATCTTTTGATATTGTATTAGCAGATGCAAAATACTTGAGAAAATATTTCTGCCTTACCTAAAAATAGTGGTTTTTTTGTTTTGTTTTGTTTTTTTCCGGCTTGAGTAAAAGCAGCTGTTTCCTCTCAACTATAACTTTTATACTTTTTGCCATACCACTTTTTTCGTGGAATAAACCAAACTATAATACTACAAAGTCATAGTGCACGTAGAACACACAAAATCACCATCTATTTTACTAAATCAAATCTGACAGTAACCTTGTAGCCTCTTTGAAAGTTAACATAGCCAACAGGCAAACTCAGAATAATGACACAAGCATCTTTGTGTAAGAGAATAGCAGTTGTAATTGGAAGAGGATACAAAGACATCTCTGTTGTTTCTGATGCAAAAGAAACCTTCCACCTCTCACACTTCTCAGATTCCTTGAGCCTGTTTTATTTTCCTTTAGAAAATGTTGTACTTCTGAGCTGTCTACAGATGTGAAACATACTATAACCTATGTTTGCATAAGATTACGGTTTGTGTCACTTTATGCACCATAGATGTTTTAAACAAATTCATAGCAAAGCACAAGTGATGTTTCAGTGTCTCGCTTTAATATAAGAAAGAAATATGAGGCTCAAAATTAAATCCCTCACTCCTACAGATAGCATCCGTACTCAATGACATTTGAGTCTTCTTTAATCAGGACTATGACAGAAACCAGGAAGCTTATGTTTCTGTTGTCTGACTCAGAAGTGCACAGATGTTTTCAGAGCAGAAAACTAAAATGAGGACTCTTTACTACATTAGGCAGTATCATTATGTAATGAGTAGAATCCCTTTATTCCTGAAAAAGCAAGGGATCCCACTGCCCAGCTGCCTTGCCGTACCCTCTTCTCCTCTAGGACACTCTGAATAGACTGAAGTGGTTGCACAACTTATTTAAGAAAGAAAATAAATCAATTAATGCTTTTGATCACACAGCAGGGTTAAATCAATAAACACCCTTAAAACTGTTGGTATTAACCACTATTCCTTGCTCCTCTGTTTGAGAAAGGCAGCTGATGCTTACACCATTTTAATATGAAGGGTGCTGGACCTGGTGCTCATCAATGCAGAGGAGCTCATTAAAGAAGTTAAGATTAGAGGAATCCTGGGTTGCAGTGACCATGCCCTGGTTGAGTTTGTGATCTCGAGAGATATGGGCCTGGCTAAAAGCAAAGTCAAGACCTTGAATTTCAGAAGAGCCAACTTCCAGCTGTTCAAAGAATTAGTGAATGAGATCCCATGGGACACGGTCCTTAGGGACAGAGGATCTGATCAGAGCTGGCAACTCTTTAAGGATATTTTCCTTGGAGCACAAGAGCTATCTATTCCCATGAGTAATACATGAAACAGGGAAGGTAGGAAACTGGCATGGTTGAATAAGGATCTACTGGTCAAACTTAGGCAGAAGAAGGAAATGCACAGATGGTGAAAACAGGGCTATGTGCCCTGGGAAGAGTACAGAAATGCTGTCTGAATGTGCAGGGATGGGATCAGGAAAGCCAAGACACTGACAGAACTAAACTTTGTGAGGGATGCAAAGAATAACAAGAAGTTCTACAGGTACATTGGCCTCAAAAGAAAGACTAGGAAGAGTGTAGAGCCTCTGACAAATGAAGACCTCCATCTTCAACTGGTAACAACAGGTGGGGAGAAGGCAGAGGTACTTAACAACTTCTTTGCCTTGGTCTTCAGTAGTGGTCAGGCTTCCCACAACTCTTGTGTCCCTGAAACTCTAGATGGGGCTAGGGGAGCAGAGTCCCTCCCACTGTAAGCAAAGAGCAAGTTCGGAACCTCCTGACTTAACAACTACAGATCTATGGGCCCTGATGACAAGCATCCCAGGGTACTGAGGGAATTTGCTGATGTAATTGCCAATCCTCTCTCCCTCATATCTGAAAACTCATGGCAGTCAGGTGAAGCCCTCGGTGACTGAAAAAAGGGAAACATCACTCCCATTTTTAAAAAGGGTAGAAAGGAAGACCCAGGGAACTACAGACCAGTGAGCCTCACCTCCTGCCTGGGAAGATCATGGAACAAATCCTCCCAGAGGCAATGTTAAGGCAGATGCAGGACAAGGAGGTGATCCGGGACAGCCAGCATGGCTTCCCCAAGGGAAAATCGTGCCTGACCAGTCTGGTGGACTTCTATAATGGAGTATGTGCATCAGTTGACAAGGGAAGACAGACTGATGTCATCTACTTGGACTTCTGTAAGGCCTTTGACAAAGTCCCATATGACCTCCTAATCTCTATATTGGAAAGATATGGATTTGAAGGGTGGACCATCCAGTGGGTAAGGAATTAGCTTGATGGCTACACCCAGAAAGTAGTGGTCAATGACTCTCTGTCCAGGTGGAGACCAGTGACAAGTGGTGTCCCTCAGGGATCTGTCTTGGGACCGGTGTTTTTTAATATCTTCATCAATGACATAGATGATGGGATTGAGTGCAAGTTTGCAAATGACACCAAGCTGAGACATGTGGTTGATACCAAAGAAGGAAGAGACATCATTCAAAGGGACCTGGACAGGTTGGAGAGGTGGGCCCATGTGAACTGCATGAGATTCAACAAGTCCAAGTGCAAGGTGCTGCACTTGGGTCAGGGCAATCCCAGACAGGAGTACAGACCAGGAGAAGAACACATTGAGAGCAACCCTGCGCAGAAGGACTTGGGGATTCTGGTTGACGAAAGGCTTGGCATGAGCCAGCAGTGTGCACTTGCAGTCCAGAAAGCCAACTGCACCCTGGGCTGCCTCAAAAGAGGAGAGTCCAGCAGGTCGATGGAGATGATTGTCCCCCTCTACTCTGCCCTCATGAGGTCCCACCTGGAGTCCAGGTTTGTGGCCCTAATCACAAGAAGGACGTGGACCTGCAAGAGTGAGTCCAGAAGAGGACTACAAAGATGATCAGAGGGCTGGAGCACCTCTCCCATGAAGAAAGGCCAAGAGAGCTAGGGATGTTCAGCCTGGAGAAGAGAAGGCTCTGGGAAGACCTCATTGTGGCCTTCAATACTTAAAGTGGTCTTATAAAAAGGATGGAGAAGGACTCTTTACTTGGGTAGATAATGATAGGACAAGGGCGAATGGTCTTAAACTAAAGAAGTATAGATTTAGATTATACATTAGGAGGAAGTTCTTCACTGTAGGGGTAGTGAGGCACTGGAACAGGTTTCCAAGAGAAGTTGTGGATGCCCCATTCCTGGAGGTGTTCAAGGCCAGGCTGGATGGAGCCTTGGTCAACCCGATCTAGGGGGGTTGGAGTTGGAGTTAGATGATCTTTAAGGTCCCTTCCAACCTGAGCCATTCTATGATTCTATGATAAAATAAGGAAGTTGTTCAGACTTGGGTGGGCATAGGACTGTTGGAGATTTTTAAGGCAAGTTCAAAGTAATAGCAATATATTATGCAGAAAAGATGTGGTCAGGCAACTTTTAAAACCAAAACAATGCTGTCACAATCCTAACTGAGGAATGAGGAGCTCACTCTAAACTGTTTTTAGACCATGCTTTGCCTCAATTATTATTAACAAAATGCTGGTACCAGTACTAGAAAGTGTCATGCTGTGTCCTGTACATGTTTTTTTCTGAGTAGAAGATACTACCATCAGCAATGCATGCCACAGTCCAGCTGTAAAGACAAGCTAGGTTTATTTTCTTCAAGCCTTATTCTCACTTAGCATGTTATTTCTTAAAAATGTTTTCAAATAATTATGCAAATCATGGGCTGACAACGTATAGCAAATAAACTTAGTTATAGGACAACCTCAAGAAACTGGTGGCTTTTATTATGCTGCACAAAGAGCTGTAGCAATGTTGACATGGGTGACAAAAACATTCAGGGAAGTAGATGGGGAAAACAATACATTTTTCTGAACTGGCCATTCTGAAAACAAACAAACAAACAAAAAGATTTACAATTCTGCAGCAGCTGAAGTGAAGTGATTTTTTATTTCCATTTGAAAGACAACATTCTTGAACACCACTGTATTTCTAGGTGAATAAAACCACATTTCACTGAGGACAGCTATTGAGACTGAGGTATTGCTTTCCATTTTCCTTGTAAAACATAATTTTCCATTTACAGGTACTTGATCACTTCACAAAGTAATGATCTCTGACAGTAGCATTGCCAATTATTCTGCATCTGGACAAAATGTTTTTTCAACTGCCCTAATAGAATCATTCTTGCCCATTTCAAGAAGCACCTATTTGTTCTTATCAGTGATCGATGCAATGATCCAGATGATGAAAAGGAAATAATTATAGTGGCTAAAGATAGATGGAGATATTGGAATTCTAGTAACTATACTTTCACAAGTAATTTCTGAACTGGTCAAAAACAGTGAGGTAGAAGATGATGATGATGATGATGATGATGATGATAATAATAAAAGAAGGGTTACCTATTACCTTATTGAAAATAAAATAAAATAAAATAAAATAAAATAAAATAAAATAAAATAAAATATCAAGAGGAACACCTCTAATGATTATTATTATTATTATTATTTACTTCTATAGTGTTTGCGTTTCAAGAGAGCTTCAATAAGCATATTATGAAGGTGTTGTGAAAACAAAGTGTGAAATCTTCCCACAAGATCCCAAGTATTTTCCTGAGTCAATTTGTAAATTCCATGATGTATAGCATTGACAGAAAAGTTCTGCTTTATAAGCATAAATTTCACACTAAAAATGTTGCCTGAGAAATGGAAATTAGAAGTTTCAATCAAGCCTAGAACTAATTCAAATTTACAAGCAATTTTATGTGGATGTCATCAAATGACTACTGCAGGCTCTTGTTTAGATCAAAGCACCCTTAAATGCTTACCCAGCTGCAAAACCAGTCTCAGTGTAAGTAGTGTTCAGAAAAGGGAAAAAAAATCACCTATTTTTGCATTAAATATTAGTTTGATCTTTGTTGTGGCAAGGAAATTGCTATTTTTTTTTTCTTTTTCTTCTTTTGTTTTTCAAGAGGATTAAGATGATTGCATATTTTTTAATTAGTATTTCACAGTTCAAATAAGGGTTTTGTTTGTTTATTTGTTTCTTTGCTAAACAGGAGTGATCCTGATTCTTTAGCCTCTCTGAGAAGATCCCAATTGAAAAGATGTTCCAGGTGGTAACCATTCCACACACTTGACATTAGTCAGATTTGATAAATGATTTTAGCCCCAGTAAACATATCATATACATTTGAGATTTCTGTGTCTGTCCCCATCGGGTCTTCAACCTGCACAAAATTTCTGATGCATATAATCAGCATTATGTGATAAATTATTAGGAAGAACTAGGAAATTGTTTCCCATAATACTGCTAAATGCTGTGCTCTATGGTCACTTATGCAATTTGGAACACATAAGTTGGGATTTTTTCCTGAAGTCTGCAAGTAAAATTCTTACTGCATTTCTCAAACCAGACAAGTTGGTGATAATCAAAATGCACTAAACTTGATATCTGTTCAATCCCTTGACTGGCAAATTACTTACTCTTGACAGAAAGGTATGCCAGCATTTTTATTATTATTATTTTCTATTTTTATTTTTTGCAAAGCGTACTAAATGAGACAGTATAAGTAGCATAACAACATTTACAGAATTTGTGTTCTAATCAGTATGTACCTCTCCAGAATCTGGCAGAACTACAACAGTATCCTCTGCAATTAACATACTCTTTGCTTCCTTTCCTGGAGGATCAATCTGTATATCTGTTTCAGCAGACTGACTCCTTTGATATGAATCCCAGTCATCTCCAATTGTCTCATATAGCTTCAGGTCTCAGCAATTTTACTTCACACAGTTGAATCCCTTTACAAGAAGGTACACCTGAAGTATCGATGCTAATACATATCCACTAAGGTAAAACTTTATGTGGGGTTGCAGTACCAGAAATCATTTGTTAGGCACATAGGCACATAGTATGTATGCATGAACCATGTGAAAACTACAGCACCCACAGGAGCTACTCGTGCAAACCCTTCAGCTGATCTGGGGGCTATACAGGAGAACAAATGCTGTGAGTAACATTCTATTTACCCTCTTTTAACTTGCTTCTTTGACAATCCAGACCTTGCAGCTCCTTGTACATGTTCTGATATTTTTAATTTTTAACCACTTTCATTTGAGACCAAAGAATAATTTCTCATATAAATGTGAAATTACTCATATACTCCTTTAAACAAACATATTTTACAGAATTAAAACTGGAGAAAAATAAAAAATGAAGTACTTTAACAATCATACTCACTTTAAATAAAACATAGTACATACGTATATTAATAAGTTTTAAGCACTTTTAAATTTATAATTTTCTATTTTTGTTCCTGCATCCTCTAAGAATTTTAATGACTAATATACATCAGTGATCTGAGAAGAATGTAATCACCAACTGTATGGTTAGTGTTCTTCATCTTTGACTTATCTTCAGTTTAAAGTACAAAGAATTTGAAGTTTTTATATAATAGCTTTGTAAATAAGTAGTAATGAATGTTTATTTTAATTAGAAAAGACTGTTGTACAGATACACCAATGATTAGATCATGCTGTTAAACTCTCAATCATCAATTAGTTATAAAAATAGATACAGAGACCTAACTGATGTTTTCTGCAATTGTGTTTATAAACAATATCCAGATCATCTACTCAGTATCCACACAATCTGGAAGCAGCCTAGAATCTAATGTTGACTTCAATATATTTGAATGCTGTAAGTGTGTCAAAGTTTGCCAAGACTAATATACTGAAATAGGTTGAGATACTTAGCTTTCATTTCAGACCACATTCACCAATGTTGCACAAAAGGCTTGGTATGATGGTTGTTTCCCAAAACTTGTTCCAAAAAAGATAATCTGTCTGACAGAACAATCTCTCTAGATCCTCCCGTAGGAAATTATTTGAATTCAGTGATGCTTTATACCATTGGGCAATACAAATTTCACTCCCTCTCTCTTTCCAAAGTGTCCCTCAAACTCTTGCATGATTAAAAACAAAGACAGAATTATTTGCATATTTTCTTGTCTCTAACATCTCCCATTCATTACATCTACTTCTCACTACTTGCTGCTTTTCAAAAACCATTTAAATAATCTCGTCTCATGCAAACAACCTTCAAGTTCTTCTGTTTGTTTTTGTTTGTTTGTTTGTTTTTAATTATTATTCTCAATTTCAGGATCTTTATTTAAAATAACCATTTCTGAAAGGAAAAGGGCTAAAATTTTGCTTAGAAATACTTAACAATTACTGCTGCATCAGTTCATATACCTGTGCGTACCCAAACAAACAGTTCTTAAATAATTCAGAACAAAGAATAATCATGAATAATCATACATAGTTTCCAATATTTATTCCTTGTAATTGCCAAAACTGAGCTCTACCTGCTATGCTAGTGCTTCCAATTCACACATCTTGAAGAGGTTAATTCACAGTTTCTTATAGTTTGATTCTCTCTCTTTTTTTTTTTTTTAAAGCACATTTCAATTCAAAGGAAAAGGAAGTTTCTTGTGTGAGTTGAGAATTTTTATTCTTTATTCAAAGTTATTGATAATTGTAGCATTATAAAACACAATTGTAATCTGAAGCAATACTACTTACAGCAGGAGGGAAAATGCTCATATGCCTGTGCAATTGAAGTAATGGGAGACTGATCAACAGATGAAATAGAAAAACAAACAAACAAAGAAACAAACAAAATAACAACAACAAAAAACACACTGTGTTTTATCAAAGGGCAAAGTAAAAGCTAAAATAAAATAAAGTAGAATAATAACACGCAGAAGTGGGAAAATAGATCCTTAACTAAATGAGCTAACAGATGAACCATAAGCTTGCATTTAACTACAGATAAACTAGCTAGCTATCTGGGATAAATAAACAGACTATAGATGCTAGTCAATAAATAAACAAACAAATAAATAAAATAAAATAAAATAAAATTAATCACATCCTTAGTTTTGTCTTAAGAATTCTATTTATTTTGATAAAACTAAAATATATTAAGTTCTGTATGTTTCAAACTTACTTTTTTATTGTATTTTTTCAATCCAGAAAACAGAGAAAAGAGCTAATATAAACAAAGATGACCCAAACTAGCACTTTGAGTTGTTCAGCTGTCTAGTCTATAAGTGTCTTGGCAGTTATCACAAATCTTAACAAATTCTCCTAGAATATGGTCTATTCAGCACAGAGAACAGAATAAGAGAGTACTCTAATTGTTGTGCATGCGAGAAAGTATACAAATATTTATAGATTTAGGGAAAAAAAATGGTCTTGTAAGTCCTCCAGACTCTAGATAATGCTGAGGGTAGAAATCCTTTTTAAATGCATAACTTTGTCATACGTTTAAAGGTGAACCTTAAAATAATACCTGGCAGCTTGAAAGCTTAGTTCTCAAGTACTGCACAGACCACAAAGCAAGATGTAACACAGATAAGAATACTTACTCAGCACCTAAGTATCAGCATCACTTCACTTGTACTCTAATAACATAACATTCCTAGTTTTTTGTTTGTTTTTTCTCCCCTGTGATTTGCCCTCATGAACAGAGAGAAGGGACTACCGCCTCCGCCCCCACCCCCACCAAAAAAAGGGATAGTCCTAGCCAAATACAATCTCTAAACTCCAACACTCTGTTTCCAAACCCTGCCTGGAAAAAATAATAATAATAATAATAAAGCAACCATTGTCTCTATGCCTGGACATTGACACGTGGAAGGCAGCCAGGACCATTAGCAAACACAATGGCAGCCACAAGATCTTTGTAGTCCACAAAAAAGTTGCCTTGAGGAACCTATTACACTGTGATCTATATCCATCTTTCAGGTGATTTTGGGTGCTTATTTAATCCTACTGAATTATGTACTTTCCTGGAAGTTTTATGTAACTGATGCACTGAACTGTTGAAAATGAGGAATGCATACTGGAGAGAAGTCAAGTATAGAAAAATGTTTGGAAGAAAGCCTAGATGTTGCTAAGCATGTCCCCAAGAACATAGAAACAATCAAAAGCTATTTACATTAAGTGTTTTTAACTCCCAGATTTCTCAGCCTGTGCATTAATTTGTCATGGCTAGAGGTATAGAACTGGCTTACAGTTGCAGTTGCTGAATGTTGATTGTATGGCCTGGTTTATGTTTTGAGTTAAATTAAAATGGAAGATTCTTCCTTGGAAGTGTTAAACTAAAACTTTTGTACATGTCCTGCCAGTTATTTATACAGGGCATTGCAAATTTGCAATGGATTAAAGGGAAAATTATAAAACGCTACATAGGCTTAATCAAGTCATGTCAATATTGCATCTTTATTGGTTGCAAAGGACATTTTGAGGATTTTGATGACAGATGAAAAGAAGAAAGCTGCAGCTGTCATCATGAATCTGTAGTACCTGCTTGAAATCTGTATTTTAAAGCATAACAGATACCGTAAACAGGAAAAGGTTCAAGCTACTGAAGGAAATCAAGGGAAAAATATCATATGCTAACAGGGGAAAGGAAAGTAACACGAAATAATGTGACATGATAAGTTCTATTAATTAAGTGGAAAAAATGAGGGCTGCCAGAGAAAACTGCTCATACATTTCCACTCATGTTCGCACACATAGGGATCACAATCTGAGCCATCACCTGAGCCCTGCCCTGATTCCTTTGAGATGGTAGAGTACAACAGGGTGGGGAAGGGGGGCGGGGGGGCAAGGGGAAGAGGGACGGATGGACAGATGGATGGACGAGCGGATGGACACATGATAACACACAGACCCTTGGCAGTGGACCAGCCCAGGAGATAGTGGGCCCACCTCAGACTCTCTTCCACATGGTGGCAAACAGCCCTGTCACAATGTTCTCCCAAACTCTGCTTGAGGGGTGTGTGTGTGTGTGTGCATGTGCATGTGCATGTGAGCATGTGTGCATGTGTTCAGCCAGACCTGTGAATTAGATCCGTCCATGATGAAATCACAATTTGCTCTTTCAGGTATCATTCTTCTACTGGCTGTTGATCTCCAGGTGTTGTCAAGGATCATGGCACTCAATTTGTTTGTAAATTTGAAGTAAGCAGATTATTTTCAAGGACATATCTCTATAATCTCTATAAAAGACGTGGAATTTAAGACTTCTGCACTCCAAAGTTGTACTTAAGTTGGAAATGAGCAGACGTGGTAAAATAGGGCAAACTATAAATCAATACTCAGGTCAGACAGTCCAAATGTATAATGGGAAATGGAAAATCTTATGAGGTAACAGGTCACTCTATTTGGGAATGGTACCCACATTTATCAGAAATTCAGTATGCTATATATTGATACTTTTAAAGTTAGTTTATGCTGTTCTCAAACTGAAGCATTAAATAAAAGAAATTAGAAAAGGCATAATATACCAACAGACACCTGAAGGCAGGAAGAGCTTCTGAAGAGAATGGGGATTATAATTCATTAGGTCTGGAGTGTAATTCATGTAAAAACAATGCTCTTGTTCTTTAGGTTGATATAGGACATTACAATCAAAAAAAAAAAAACCAAAAAAACTACTACTTGCAATTCACTTGTTACCTGAATACTCTAAGGAGTTTGGAAATAAGTTCACCTTTGTGATAATTTTTTTTCAAAACTTACATTCAACACCATACCATAAACTTGATTATTAAAAAGTGATTTAAGTTTCTTGTTTGTAAATAGAACTTGGGACAGAATTTTAGTTTGGAAGAAAAAAAAAGATAACAGTCTATTTTACATTACAGATATTTACTCTCATTTTACTTTTATGCTGATCTTTCTGAATTCATGCTGGACTCATTTTAAGGTAATAGCAACATGGAACTCTAATTCCTAGGAACTACGATAGTAAAAAGAAATAACAGCGGGAGAAGGCCGAAAGAACCTCTATTTTTTTTTTAAATGGCAATTATATGTATGTATGTATTTGCGTGTTCCTGCTGCAGGTAAGAAATAGCCAAACTATTTATGATTAAAAGATGATTAGATGATAATGTGTATTGCTGACATAGGTTCTGATGTTATTTAGATTGACTACTAAAAATCACTTCTGAAAGCTTTCCATTTACCTTGATTCTAGGCCTCTTATTGCAAATTATTCACATCAGGTACAAACTCATACATTTTGAATGCTGATGTGAATAGGATTTGAAAAGTCTCATCAGTGTTTTCCATGCGGGGAACATCTGTGACAACATGAACATAAGAGCCTTTGCTGTACCTTAAATAGTACACAGGTTTCAAAGGGAAATTATATTCCAGACAGAGTGGAATTTCAGTATTTCTTCTAAAGAAAATATCATCCTATAGGTTTCAAATTGTTTAAAAAAACTTCAATTTAGAAGCTTCAAAAGAGAATATTTAATACCATCAGAGTCAATATTATTGTAAACAATTGATACTAAAATTCAGTGGCATTGCCACAATACTTCAGGAAACTAAAATTATATTTTAAATGAGCAATATAAATACATTTAAACTTTATAAAATATTTTGAATAGTTCAAAAGTTAAATAAAAATGAATGTGGTGAATTTAAGGAGTGTTTTATAATTTTATTCACTCTGTAGCATTTAAGCATATTTCTCCTTCATTCCCCACTCATAAAAGCATAGCTGACTTCTAAACTTTATTCTGATAAATGGGTCTTTTATGAAATTTTTATATGCATCATTAAAGATTTAAATTAATTTCAATGGACTATTCAGATGTATTGATTTCTCTATCATGACTGACATGACATTGCAAAATTTATGCTGTTCTACATTTGTTTGTGTCATTGGCCCTCCAGATGTACTTTGGATTTTCTTTTACTGTTTTATTGTACACTTAGTATTAAATATATCCAGAACATTTTTTCATACACTTGCATGATACTCATGTACAGATTGTGTGTATGTGGGGGGTGGGGTGTAAAACTGGCTTTAAAAATAGTTTATTGTTGCTAAAATACTCTTCCATGTGAAGCATGCTTATGCTTTTAACAGCAAGATTTCAAGCACCGCTTCTTACATTTTTCAGTATGAACCAATTGGTGGTGTTTGGGTGTTTGTTAGCAGTCCTTTCAGCCTTGATTCAGCCTTTTTTTTTTTTTTTTTAACAAAAATAGAGGGTCTTCTCTGAAACACAAAGTCTGCCTAATGCTTTATCTCACAGCTCTCAATACAGCATTTGCTCCCTTTTTTTTTTTTTTTTTCACTGCTTGCGTTAGCTTCATGCATTTTCCAGGTTTAAGTGTGTTAAATGAAACGCTCTAGGCACCAGTTTAATAAATTGGGTATGTATTTCTGCTACTTCACTACAATCAGAATCACAGAATGCATTGGGTCGGAAGGAACTTTAAAGATCGAGTTCCACCTCCACTCTCCAGCCATGGGCAGGGACACCTTCTACTAGACTAGGTTGCTCAAAGCCCCATCCAACATGGCTTTGAACACCTTGGGGCATCCACAGGTTCTCTGAGCAATCTGTTCCAATGTCTCACCACCCTCATCATGAAGAATTTCTTCGCTATATCTAATTTAAATTTACCATCTTTCAGTTTAAAGTTGTTACTCCTTGTCCTATCACTACACTCCCCAAAAAGTCCCTCCCCATCTTTCCCGTAGGCCCCCTTTAAGTACTCGAAGGCCACAACAAGAATTCCCTGAAGCCTTCTATTCAGCCTTCTCTACGCTGAACGACCCCAGCTCTCTCAGCCTCTCCTTCATAAGAGAGCTGATTATTTTTGTGGCCTTCCTCTGGACCTGCTCTAACTGGTCCACGTCTTTTTTACACTGTTTTTATTGATATGTCAAAAAGTAGTGTATGTAAGCACCAACATAACACAGTAAATGGTTATGTTCTTAATTGTAAACTTTTCTGAAGAAGATGGTGTCAGGCATTAAACCAGATAAGGATCTGTGCAGCAAAACATTGTATTTTTGTTTGTTTGGTTGGTTGGTTTCATATGGCCCAATTTCAAATTCTGCTGCTGAAAATCCACGTTTGCTTTCAAAGGCATGGCACATACAAGGGAAATTAACTTTTGTTTTCAAATAGTAACCTGTTCTTTTCCTCCTGCCCTCATTTGTAATGTGATTTCCAGAGTTCATTATCAAAAGAATATATTTGCATACATATATTCAAACACAAGATTGATATTATCTCAATCTGTATCTGTATCAATCTGTAATCTTTTTTTGGGGGGAGTACATAGACATAAATCCTTACCAAGCTAAAGACTCTTTGAAAACATTTTAAAGATCAAATAATTTTCTTTATAACCTTTCACAAAATTAAACATGAAAAGCTTTTTAATTTTAAGTATTTGCCTTCTTTTTTGTACCAATTAGACATCAGGGACCTGTGGGCACTAATTAGCCTTAATTGTCCTGACCACTATCACCTGGGATTCTCACCCACCACTCAGTCTGCCCATCAGGCTAGTGGCTCCATTTAATATCTGGCCTGGGCTTCCTTACTTTGTTTTTAACTCTACTGTAGGTAGGGTTCTTTCCTGCTGGTCTTGATCCTTAGCTAACCTATGGGTCTGATTCATTGTTTTGCCTGATGAACATTGAAAAAGTAGTGAAGGTAATACAATATTTGTTTTGATTTTCTTGAAATATTTCATAGAAAGTATGAGAGGGTAATTGATGTTACTTGCTCTGATTTTAGTGTGTTGCCCTGAGATTTTTCTTTTTTGAATTGCTGAATAGAAGCACCCTTCTATGGTAATTGTCTCTGAAAACATTCAGAACTTAAAAAGTCACAGCAACTCTGCTTCTCTCATCTTCTGAAATGCTAGTAGACTCGATTAACGATATAATAATTAGCTAATTTCTCTTCTAAAACTCTATGGGAGGTTATAGCTGGATTTATCTGCTGTAGCCAAGTGATTCAGCTGGGAAAAATTAACCTTGTACTGCTCCATATTAACTCCTACTTTTGACGAGTAGGATACCTGGAAGCAATATTGGGTATTCTTGGTGAGTCCTGAGTGTTGTAAAAGTAGTTTTAACTGTAAAGGAACTCTTTTGAAAGGTGAGTGCATTGGAACCCTTAGTGGGACATGAGGATACACACAGGGCAGTATGTGGTTGATGACAGTAAACAGGTTTTCTATCAGAATAGCACTACCAAGTTATTTTGGGCAGTTACACAAAAGGGAAAAGACACTCCATGATGTTTTTACATGTGCTCTGCACCCCCTGTCCTCTGTGAGGAGCCCAATGGGGTCATAAGGGAGTGGATTTTTCTGTCCAGTTATTCTGTCTGCTGGTTGACGGATCATAATGTTGTGATTTACCTTGTCCTAATTGGCTCTTTTAGAGGGAGTCTGTCCTCCTGCTAACTAAAAAATGTATTTAAATGGTGAGAGGTAATGGCATGCTTTAATTTAAAGTGCTTCAATGTAGCACTGCGTACACAATATTCCAAATAACAGCTGATGTTGTTTCTCTTCTAAAAAATGTCTACATACTGTAGTTATGTTGTGTGAAGTTATATGGTGTATAGCCAGTTGCTAGCTCTCACCCTGAGATGGTTAATTGCTCATAAGACTGATTTTATGCTGGTAATGAATGACGTGTACTGGGTATGTCTATGTACAGATTATGCCAGCACATTCGTTTCCACGTTAGAGGTGTGTGATGCGGGAGTATGCATACATGGAGGAATGTACTGGCTTGTCCATTAGTCTTATGGAGGCAACCCAGTCCCTGAGGCCAGCACGAGTACTTTATCAACAGGAAGGCCTTTTCCTGTGGTGTGCTCGAGGTGATTGCAGTATCCTTACTGTGGTTGATGCCAACACTGCAGCACTGCAAGGAGCCTTTGTGTCCTGTAATTCTAGTCTGGCTGGGGCTAACATAAGGCCTGCTTGCATTTGGTGCAGAGCCTAATGAGATCAGCCACCTCTTTCCCTTGATGATCCTGCTCACTTCCTGCCAAGTTGTCTCATTAAGCCTTTAACTGGCAACTTCTCCTTTCTCCCAGAAGTCTACTTCTGGTGTCTGAGCTGCTCACCACATTTGAATGCCTACATCAAAGGATGATGGAGAGTCATTGCACTATGAGTCTAGGCTAAACCTCAGTTACCTAGGAAGATGCTGATTTCCTTTTGTAACCTGTACTACTGCTGCTAGGGAGCAAGGGAAAAGAGATGGCAAGATGGGATGTTTATGACTGGGATATGCCTGCATACAGGCACAATTGTATGACGTAATGTGTTGTGTTTTGTTTTGTTTCGTTTTTTTTTCCTCCCCGCAGAGGTAAATATAAAATAAATTTTGTACTGTTAACCTTCATGGGAAGTGCTACTATAAGATACATAGGGACTAATCTACTTCTCAGATCTAAAGACTGATAGGAAAATTCCAGGCAGCTACTGGGCTGACCAGAGACCTGGAATAATGCAAGCTATGATTCACCAGCACCAGGACTGTGAAATCAATGTTACTAGCACATGTCCACACTGTACTGCAGTGTACACTGTACTAAATTTTGTTTTATCTTTATTTCTAGGTTGAAATTCTGTGTTGGTGAGGCTTCACCTGTAGTACCATGTCCAGTTCTTGGCCCTCTAGTACAAGAGAGACATGGACGTACTGGAGAGAGTGCAATATAGGGCTGCCAAGATGATGAAGGCACCGGAGAACCTCACCTATGAGGAGAGGCTGAGGGAGCTGGGACTGTTCAGCCTGGAGAAGAGGCTTGGGGGGTTGGATCTTATCAGTGTTTATAAATACCTGAAGGGATGGTGTAAAGAGAACGGAGCCAGGCTCTTCTCAGTGGTGGCCAGTGACAGGACAAGAGGCAATGGGTATTAACGGGAACACAGGAGGTTCTGTCTAAACATTGGGAAGCACCTTCCTGTGCAAGTGACAGAGCACTGACAGAGGTTGTCCAGAGAGGCTGTGGAGTCACTCCCCCCTGGAGATTCTCAAAAGCCATCTGGACATGGTCCTGGGCAACCTGCTCTAGGTGTCCCTGCTTAAGGAGGGATGTTGGACCAGAGTTCCACAGGTCATTACTTCAACCATTTTGTGAAAACAGTCCTGCATGGTATTTGTGGTTACTATTTTTTTCTCACTGTTATGAAAATGTTGGTTCAGTACAGGTGTGTTCATCTCTTAGTCTTATAGCTACATAGATTTGTGAAATAAGCCCTGCCTACCTGTTTTCCAGATATAGCAGAAGTCTGTCTGATTTAAAGCAAAAACATGAAATATTCTCATTGCAGTGGTGCCAAGGCATACAAGACAGGTTTAGGGTAGGAAATGAAATATTTTATAATAAGTCTGACACAAATGGGTCAAAAGTTAAAATAATATTATGAAGTCAGAAGTGGATCCCTTGATGTTTTGTTGCTACGTTTCACTGAATTCATCAAAGAAGATTAAAGTAATTATTTTCCATGTAGGATTTTTTATATTTCCATGTTAGTGTTTATCTTCAGTCTTTGAGGTACATATGACCACTATCTCAATTTAAGTTTGTGACTTTACCTTTTCTGTCGTGTGACTGCTTTGGACTTCTCACAGCTTTTCAGTTTCCTCTGTAATCTGAGATGAGGTTATGCAGCTAGGCTTCACAGGGGCTAGATTTTAGATCCTTGGAGCAGGCAGATGAGCTTTGGGAATGAATCATATTAGAAAGAATGAGTTACTCTAGACAAGATGTAGGCCAGAACCTGTGATACCTCTGGAGTATGCCATTCACTTTTCTCTTTAAAATTAGGTATGTCTCTGAAGGTCTACTTGTGCCAGACAGAGACCCTTTAAGCAAGTGGAGAGTGGTCATTGTTTTCCTTAGTCAGGGAGATCATACACCTTAGTTTAGAGCTACTTACTTCAGTTCTTTTCTCAGTAGGGAACAGTTGTGCCAAACATGACAATGTAGGGTAACTTTGTGTGATTTGGAGGAAAAAAGGGTTTAGAATGTAGCCTGCGTTAGACTTGACTGCTTTGGTTGATGGACAACTGTCTCAGAAGCTTTTTTAGTTGTGCCTAGGGGGTGAGCAGTGTTTCTTTCTAAATTCAGATTTGAAGGCACCTTAGTGTGATTATGAATGAGGGAAAACAATGTTGTCTCATTCTGCTTGCAATGCCTCGTGACTTTGGTTACTATGAAACATGGAATAGACTACAAAACATTGTTTTGTTGACATCACAATCAATTGACTGAATAAATTCTAATATGGCTTTAATTTTCCAAAAAAAAAAAAAGTAATAAACACCTCAGGGCAGCAATTCAACATAAAATCAGTTTATATGTCAGTGTTCAACATGACTGCTGCTTTCATTAAGCAGAGGAGCAAAGTGTGTGTACTATTAGTACTGTAGGCTGTTGCAGTTTGGTAACTTAGCTGTAGAATCCAGTAATGTCTAGTGTCCCTTTAGTTATCTCAAATATTGATGTGGGCAGTATTTATAGCGATCTTCCATTCACAATCACATGGGCATCAACTATCTCATAATGGACCACTATAGAACCTACACTGCCTGCTTCCGTTTAACAGTTGTTGCATACTATCACATTTAACCTTCAGTGCTGGGAGACCTAAAGAGAAACTCAAAGCTGAGCTCCTTAACTGTTAAATTCTGTAGGCACACTGCAGCGGTTACATTCAATTTCAAAAAGTTCATTCTGTTATCCGGAGTTGTGGTCTTGCTTTTGAAAAGCTTAAACAGCTTGGTTCTAGTAACGTGCCTGGGTATATTGTCAAAATGAAACAACAGTTTTGAAGGGAGTGACCTGAATGATATGCTCATAATCTGGAGGAAACTAGCCAGTGATTTTTTTTCAGGCATTCTTTGATCTTTAAAGAATGCAATTGCACAATTTATTTTGACATGCCACCTTGTCTAGTTTCCCAAAGCCAAATGTACTGAAAATACAGACAGATCCTCATTTTCGAGCATTGAACATATCATGGTCCCTGCTGCATAGCCTCAGGCACTTTCTTGCTGTTGATGCAACAGTATTCTCAGTTGTGAGACTTGAGTAGAGCAGGTGTTGTGGCTAGGTCAGGCTATCTAAAACAGACATGGGAGGTGTTAGAAAGGTCTAGAAGCAAGCTTTGGGCAAAGTATGTTAATTCTGTAGCTTGCCAAGTGTGAGAGTAGATGTACCTGAAAGAATAATTTTTCTCTTTTAGTGTGTGGCCTCCCCTTTGCTACGTTGCTATGTATTTTGCATTATCACACAGAAATTTCTTAAATGGTGTGCTGCATCACTATAACTAAAGCATGTGTTCTACTATACTTCTTCAGAAGAAACTACTGATGAAATTTATATATTATATATAAATATAATATAAAATATTTACATAGAATAAAATGGACATCATATTTTCTCAAGCTTCATTGTAACCTAGACATTTCTGTGCCTATGTTTCTGTAACATTTGGTGGTCTTTGTCTTTCTTGGCTTTTCTATTTTGTAAGGTGAAATTGCTTTCTTGGTTTAAAAAAAAAAATGCTTATTCGCCTGGTCTTTCCCTGGCTGAAGTACTTCTGCAGAGAAATTTAATATTTTATAGGGAAAGTAAGGTTGTCTGTTTTCATCCTTGTTAATGCTAAGTTCTGATGACTGTTATCCACAGGCACTGTACGGGAGTCTACCTTCCTGACAATGCTACTTTTCCACTGAAGACCAAGGCCAACTTTCCTGACTTCTCACAATCTCTCAGAAACAATAACCTCTTGAGATACTGTGGGAGGAACTTGGATGTTGTCAGTGCTGAATGTCACTGAATGTGCTAAGGTATTTAACCTCCAAGAAAACATACCTTTATCTTTAGTAGCACTTCTCAAAAGTTTCTAACTTCTGGAACTTACTTCTAACTTTCTGTAACTTAAGCTCACTCAAGCTACTACTCATATTAGTAGCATCAAAGGGTAGCAGCTGTGAATGTATATTCAGGTAAGTAGTGGTGGAAAATGGATACTATAGGTGATACTATCCTTGAGTTGATTTTTTTTTTTGTTAGCACAGGCAGCTGGCTGCACTGAGTTGATGTCTTTAGGGGATGAGGGGAAAAGCTCAACAATCACTTATCCCTTGATAAAGTATGTTTATGCCTTGTATCAGTTGCTTTTGCATTAAGCAATTTGAACTTCACTATATTCCTTTCCGTGCTATACTTCTATAACAGCAAGTAACAAAAGAAAACAGTAGATATTAGTCTGTAGTATTCAAGTTCACTAATATGTCTTTTCTTGTTACCCAATGTATAAGTGTTTTATTTGAGACTTCATGTGGAAGTTGCTTTCTTATTTGAATTAAGACAGTTTGTTTGAGATTTACTGTGGCCAACTTTGAATGAAAAACCTGCTCAAGCAGGGACTTTTAATTATTTTTTTTGACAGCACAACTTATTTGTAAATATGGTAATAAACTAGTGGTTGAATTTGGTGTCTCAATTAATATATCTTGCCTTTGAATCACTGTCCCAGACAGCTGTTCATGATTTCCAATAATCTATTGTGTTTGCATATGCAAGAGTAACTTGCATGCCATTGAGCTTCATATTGAAGACTTCATGCAGTAACATTGAACAAGTAAAGAAAGCTCATCTGTGACAACACTTTAACCAGTTTTGTTTAAAGGAAGAAAACCAAGGTAGTGGAGCAGGGAAGTACAGAAAGACCACAACTAGTCTTAGTCTCCTAAATATTTATATTACTTTGCTTAAATATAGAAATCTGAATAAAATTCCTTAATTGGCTTTTACTTTACAATAGAATGTTATGAATTACTATAACCACAAGACCTTTAAATTTTATATAACTTATTCTCAAACTTGGGACAAACTACCATAATACTAATAACAAATGATGCCTATTTTTGTTCAATTCTAAAGAAATTTTGGCTAAGATGATATCACAGTGATTTAGTGGCAGTAAGTGTTGTCTGCTGTAACATCAATGAGGGAAAGAGCTGGACTCCCACACAAGTAGGGCTAGCACAGAGAATGCAGCATGCATGTGAACATTTGAAAATAGGTATCTTTTCATCCAAAAATGTGGAAAACAAATATTCTGCAAATCCTGATTTAAGAACAACATGACTTTTATTTTTTAAGTAGTGTAGTAGACCTGTGTATCGTTGTGGCTGTTTTACTCAGGTTGGCAGCTGAGCTCTACCACAACCACTATTTCACTCCACCTCCTCAAAGGGAAAAAGGGAGAAAATATGATGCAAAGGGCTTAAGGGTAAAGATAAGGACAAGGAGATCATTCAAGAGTTATCATCGGGGCAAAACAAACTCAGTAAAGGGAGATTAATAAAGCTTATTGCTAAAAAGCTAGAAAAGTGAGAAACAAAACACAAACAAACAAAAAAAAAACCAACTCAAAACACCTTCCCCCTATCCACCCTCTTCCACCTCCTCCTCTGAGCGGTACAGGGGAAGGGGGCTTGTGACCAGCCTATAGCACTTTGTCTCCACAGCTCCTTCATGGTCACTCTCTGCCCTTGTTCCATGTAGGGCCCTTCCCATGGGATGCCATCCTTCCCAAACTGTTCCCACATGGGCTTCCCACAGGCAGCAGCTCTTTCAGAACTGCTCCAACATGGCTCTGTACCATGGGGTCCATCCATCAGGAGCAAACTGTTCCAGCACAGGTCCCCCACAGGTGGCAGCTCCCCCCAGACCCCCTGCTCCTGCGTGGGCTCCTCTCCACGGGCTGCAGCTCCGGCCCGGGGCCTGCTCCTGCGGGGGCTCTCCATGGGCCGCAGCCTCCTCCAGGCCACATCCACCTGCTCCACCGGGGGCTCCTCCACGGGCTGCAGCGTGGAGATCTGCTCCGTGTGGGACCCATGGGCTGCAGGGGGACAGCCTGCTCCACCAGGGGCCTCTCTCCACAGGCCGCAGGGGAACTTCAGCCTGGAGTCCCTCAACTTCCTGTGAAGTTTTGAGGGGAAAAAAACAAACAAACAAACAAAAAAACAACAACAACAAAACATAACTTTTTCAGTCCTGGTTATAACACTACAGGAAATCTACTTTAGTGGTTTTTTTTTGTTTGGTTTGGTTTGGTTTTTTAATTCTCACTCAGGGCTCCAGCAGCTCTTCACTTTTGTTTATATTTCAGCAGTATAGTCTGAATTAATTGTTTTTCTGCTGGTGTTATCAATAACTTCATCTTCTGTGAGTCCCATACCACTGAGGGACACATAGTAATAATGTTATTTATTTCCTCTTCTAACTGATATTAAAAGGAGAACTTCATATTCCCCTGGTTCTCAGTGGAGGCTGAATGACGTTGCTACCATGCCACTTGTATTTGCTGTGTCTACGCTGTTGCTGTTCAGATTACAGCATGGTGCAATCTTGCATGGGTCTATGATCATTGTGTTTCTTTCTTTAGTATTCAAATACTAGAGTACTTGTGCTGCACTATTTGTAGTGCAAAATCCTTGTAGCTTACTATGTTTGGGCTGTTTGTATGACCTTGCATGGATGTTCCTGAAGACTGGAAAGGCAGTGATGTACCACTGTTGGATATGGGAAATTTAGTTGTTGTAGACCTGGGCAATAACATAGCTTGGCTATTGTGTAGGAGCAATTACCAGCTGTTCTGGGATTCAAAATAGTATTTAAAGATACTTCAGCCTCCTGTTTTTTGTCTGACATAAAATGTTTTCCAGTCACTGGTGAAGGAAGAAACACAAGTGTTTGTAGTGATGGAGGTTTTCTCAAAGCATAAGAGATTTTCAGTAATATCTGGAGGACTGGAGCTGAATCCAGGAAAGGGTTTTCCATGTAAGATATGTCCAAAATGGAGAAGGGAATGGTATATTTTTTTTTCCATAGCATGATTGTCTGGAATAAAGCAGGTTTTTCTTCTTCAAAAAGACCTAGGACTAGCATTAAAACTGTTTCCACTGGAAATTGTTCTCATGCACAGCCAGCAGTCCTGTGAAGCTGAGGAGAAAGAATATGCTTTTCCATTAACAACAACAATGAAATGCTTTCTATATAACCGCACTTATAGTGAGTCCACTGGAGAGTGCAGTTATAATTTTAATTAATACAAAACTAGGTTACTTGATCCTTAAGATAAAAGCCTACTGATTCTCTAACATTTTGAACATTGTCTTCTTTCAAGAATTGGAAGCTTGGACTTTCGGAATTATATCCATCACTAATTAGATAACATTCACCATGCTCTTCATAGTTCAGAGTCTAAATTCTCTAATGTTTTATAACTTTATAGTTAACCTAACATAGCATGCTTTTGATTGTGAACAGTTTCTAATTGAGAGAATTATTATCACAGTTCATATTCAGAAGACTCAATGCTTTTGTTCCCTGCTGTTTTCAATTTTCTTTATATTTCTTTCTCAGCTGGCTAGTTTACTGAATAATATTATTCCAGATATATTCTCTGCTTCCCTGAAATCATTTGAAAACCTTAAAATCCAAGCTCAATTTAGCTTACTAAGACACTTTGAATAACTATCTGTTCATGACCCTCCTGCCTTGAGGATGGTGACAGCTGTCAGAGGTGAGGATGGAAGCCAGGGGTTGGTTATTGCTTCATCTATCTCTTTTTAATTTAATAAAATCTGTGAGAGACCAAATTCAAATTATTGTTGTAACCTGCTCAGAACAGAAGGACTCTATCATTTGTGTAGCCCAGCAATCACAGGAGTCTGTGAATTGCTAGCAGGACATACTGGGAACAAAACACTTGCTTTTATAGCTGTCTGAAGAAGAGCAAGCAAATTGCAGTATCTGCTCATTCCTATAAGAAGGAGGAGACAAATGAAATGAAGGAGTATAGGGTCAGATAAAAACTGAGAAGCCAGAAAAAGAAGACTGTCATAAAGGGAAATGTAGAATAGAGGTTGGCGGAGATGCTGATGAGGAGTCTGTAGTCCTAGGGAAACCTGTGTCTTGGTTTTGGCTGGGATGATTTTCTTCCTAGTAGCTGGTATGGTTCTGTTTTTGGATTTTTGATGAGAATAAAGTTGATAACACACTGATGTTTTGGTTGTCACAGAGTCAAGGACTTGCTTGCTTCTCGTGCTGCCCTGCCAGCAAGGAGACTGAGGGTACACCAGGAGCTGGGAGGGGACACAGGACAGGTGACTCAGACTGACCAAAGGGATGTCACATACCATATGGCATCATGCTCAGTGTTGTACATAATTTGATAATTCTTACCTCTCCCCCTTTTTTTCTTTATTAAACTGTCCTTACTTCAGCACTGAAGTTCTTGCTTTTTTCTGTCCAGTTCTCTTCCCACATGCCAGGGTAGGAGGGTGGGGACATCAGTGAGCTGTGTGATGCTTAGCTGCCTGATGGATTAAACCATAACAACCTTTTATTTCCTCACATTGCATTTAGTTTAGAAAGGAGGTCTTTTAAAGCACCAGGGGGCTAAAACTGAAAAAAGGTAATGCAGTTAGTTTTCTACCGATATTTACTGTGTTTGTTCTACCTTGGATTTGCTAGGCTTTCCTGTTGGACTCTTTGCCTTCTTCCTGAGTGAAGAGTGTACATCTAGAAAAAAATTAGTGTTCTTATTCTGAGAAAATCTTTCATTTTCACTGCTTTTGCTGCACCTATAGGAATACAAGGGTTAAATAATCAGACTGAATTCCTGACTACCTTGTTTTAAACAGGGAGGTATTTAGCTGAGAAAACCTCAGCAGTGCTATGAAATTACGAAAGAACAAACTCTTCGATTGTCTGACATTGCCAACTGTTGCACAATCATTCTTCAGAGCATTTTGGAAGAGTCTTTTGCATGCTCTTGGCTTATTTGCTAAGGAAAGCTGTCTTCTAGTTAATATATTTAGACTAGTTGTATTATTTGCCTGATCCCATGTACCATAAGGTATGAGCTTTAAAGTAATACTGTTTGGGTACCAAAAGATGTCTGGTTGCAGCAGCATTGAAATATGTGTATTGATTTACTCTGCCCTTTGGCTGGTGTTTTCCAATGAATAAAGAGTTATGAATAATGACAAATAAGCATCTGATTTCTCTTAGGGTGAGACCACTCTGAATAGAGCAGCATGTGCATGATAGTACACTGGAAAGCATTTGTCTTATAAATGAAATCCAAATGAACACATACACATTCATCAGCAGAGATATGTAAAACAGACTGGCAATGTTTCAGAGCACAAGCAAGGCTGGAAAATGATTAGCTCTTTTTTTCATAGTAAGATTAACAATGCAAACAAAGGCTGTATTATTTGGATCTTTCACTGTTGTGTAACCATGTTTATTGATGATCTCTGTAAGTGGAGAAATCTTAAAGAACAGAAACATCTATTTATGCTCTGGGATGAGCTTTCATTTTCAGTTGGGTCTTGAGGAATATATGAGAAGTGACAAATGTAGATTAGAATTTTCTCCTGATACAAAACTGTTACTGTAGAATCAAAACATCTTAATGAATACCTATGCACACCTGTAAATGGTGCATAAACTCTGGAAGTTATGTAAACCAGGCAAAACTTAGTTGTTTTCAAACTAATAAGCAGTTAGTATCCAACACATTGGATGGCTGTTCAGTGATTTATGCTCAATAAAGCTGTGGGAGAACTTAGGCTTGCTGTGGTGTGTATTTTTTTCCCTCACTATAATGAACTTTAACCTAATTCCAATAGTTTAACCTGAACTTTGTTGTAGCAGCATTACTTTGGGTATATTGCTGAAAAGTGAAATAAAGCTTACATCACTGATGAAAAAAGTTTCAGTAGACAGTTTACTATATGATAAGCTTTCTAATGAAAAGTTCTCATTTGAAATTATTTTTCCTTCTATGTGTTTTTTCTATTCTCAATAATTCTTACCATTTTGTTTTCACAATTGTTACCTCATTGGGATATTTTTCCCTTATGAAGACCTGACTACCTTCTAGAATTTATTGCCTTTAAAAGACTGTTTCAAATAGGCCATGAAGAAACTGGAGTTAAAGGAACATATGGAAAACTTACCGATTTTACTAATATGTCTTCTGTAACTATATCTTGCAACTGGATTTTTCACCATGTGGTGTGTGAAACTAAGGACAATATAAAAGACCCCTATTTCTTGTCCTTACTTAGTACCACTGTGATAATATCTTGCTTTTGTTATATACTAGAAACACTGAATGTATGGAGAAAAAAAATGTTCTTTGTTTATAAATTTAAAAAGTTGAGCACTTCTCTTCATTTGGAGAGAAAAAAAAAAAACCTTTCATAAAATGCTACTTAAATCCCAGGTTGGGGAGTGAGGACCTTGGAATTTTTTTTTTTTTTACTTGCTACAAATTTTTTTTTTCTAATGCTAAAAATCAGAATGAAAAGAGGTATGTGGAATGTGGATGGAGGTATGTTGGTATGAGGAAAAAATTATTTTAACTAGTCCTAACATCAAAGAGTCCTGTCTTTATTTCCTCACCATGAGAAAGAGTTCTGTCAAGTAGGTTAAATAAGTATTTTTTTTTTTTTTAAGATGTGAAAATTTATAGATAAATTTAATTGACTCAGGAAAGTATGTATAATATATTTAAACAATTGGCAATAGCTGGTTCTAGCCAATTGCAGGTAAATTTTAAATCTTTAACTTAGGTGTTCATGTAATTATCCAGAGGCTAATCTCATATGTCAGAAATGATATCCTGATTTTGGTGTATCATATGTATTAGATGATATTTTCTTGTGAGTAAAGTTCTGTCATGACCACTGAAATCTGTTTTAACAGGTCACTACGACGTCAAATCTGTTTTTTCTTGGTAGTTCCATTTCTTTTCATGGATTTGAACAGTTATTCCTCTTGGGAAAACTTGCCTTTGGAACAGTGTTAGGCTAAAAAAAAAAAAAAGATATGTAAAGACAGCTTACGGCCACCTGCTGTCAGGCAGCATTTTACTAACTACAGTTTCTCATTTCCTGTCATGATCATTTGCATCTGCTTTCTTCCCTTTTTGGAAGCTGATATGGCTCTGCATGATGAACTATCTGGTCAGCTCTGCCCATGTGGTCCTGTTTGTTAAGACAAGCCAGCACTAAAATGTGGAACTGTAAAAGTTCTTTAATTTCTTCCTGAGCAAGGCTTTCCATTCTTGTTTTTCTACCTCACTTTCAGTCTCACTTTAAAATGTTCAAGAGCACTGGTGCATTTTTGCAGACCTTGGCACATATCAGTCTGTCTGTGAGGAAAACAGGGAATATATGCTAATTTGAGAACCACTTGATGCTGCTCTCTATTCCCAGGAGTCTATATATAGAGTTTTTGTTATTATTATTATTATTTTTCTCCTGAGCTTGTGTCTATAATATTGCATTGGGTTTATTTGGCAAGGTTTTGGTAGCAGGGGGGCTGCAGGGGTGGCCTCTGTGAGCAGAGCGCAGCAGCTGCTCCATGTCACATCAGAGCCAGTTTCAGCCAGCTCCAAAGGGACCTGCTGCTGGCCAGAGCTGAGCCAAAAAGTGAGGTTATTTGCACCTTTGTGAGAGCAGATTTAAGAAGGAGGTGGGGGTGGGAAACAGGACTGCTGTACAACAGCAGTTGGGAGAGAGGAGTGAGAACCAGCTCTGCAGCCCCCACGGTTGGTGAAAAAGGAGGGTAGGAGGTGCTCCAGGCTGAAGTTCCCCCGTGGCCTGTGGAGAGGCCCCTGGCGGAGCAGGCTGCCCCCTGCAGCCCATGGGTCCCACACGGAGCAGATCTCCACGCTGCAGCCCATGGAGGAGCCCCCGGTGGGGCAGGTGGATGTGGCCTGGAGGAGGCTGCGGCCCATGGAGAGCCCCCGCAGGAGCAGGCCCCGGGCCGGAGCTGCAGCCCGTGGAGAGGAGCCCACGCAGGAGCAGGGGCTCTGGGGGGAGCTGCCGCCCACCCGGGGGGGACCCGTGCTGGAGCAGTTTGCTCCTGATGGATGGACCCCGTGATACGGAGCCATGTGGGAGCAGTTCTGGAAGAGCTGCTGCCTGTGGGAAGCCCCTACAGGATCAGTTTGGGACTGATGGCATCCCGTGGGAGGGACCCCACATAGAACAGGGGCAGAGAGTGACTGTGAAGGAGCGGTGGAGACAAAGCGTTATGGACTGACTGCAGCCCCCATTCCCCTATGCTGCTTGGGGGGAGGACATAGAAGTATGGGGTGGGAGGTTGAGGGGGAGCAGTGTTTTTAGTTTGAGTTTCTGACTGTTCTAATTGGCTGTTGTGCGTACTTCTCTGCTGGGGTGGGTGGGTGGGGAATGTTCTTACAAACTCGTGCCTCTCTACTATGGCTAATAAATGATATTCAACAATGCTCTACTTTCACAAGCTGCAGTCTAAGAAGGCTCATGTTCTCCTTTTGTCAGTCTTATACAAATTAGATGAACACAATCAGTGTCCAGGGGAGAGGCTATAGTAGAACAGTTTTCAAAAGCTCTTGTTTCTGTTGTTGTTAACAGCAACACTGGGGGAAGAAAGGGTTTAAAAATATATATTTATAAACCTTTCATACAGTACCTTCAGTACTTCCATGCTTGAAATGTATGCATGGATAAGGGCAAGTTTTCAAAAGAACATGCTCCTTCTTTAGAGGCTGGTTTAACCAATATTAATTAAGGAAAAATATTTATATATCCAGTTTCAGAAAAGCAATATGCTTTTTAATTGATCTTGTCAAAATAAACAGGCAAAAGGTGGTACTACTACTGGTACTAACAGAAGAAAAAGAAAGTACAAATAGCAGAAGTATAAATAATTACATTCTGGCCAATGTTGAAAGTATTTATGTTGAAAGGTTTCCTGTGAGATAGCATTTGATAGCTTGCTAAAAGCAGATGTCACTTGCTAAAGTCAAGTAAATGTTTTCTAGCTTAGTGTGATGCAAAATGTATCCCCAGAACTTTAATCTGTTATTTCATTACATACCTTATTTGAAAATAACCCTGAGGATTAAGTTTCATTTGACTGCATAGAAATATCAATTTCTTTATCTTTACTATTTACTGTAGTGCTTCTGCGGTATTCGTTTTCTTGTATGTAAACTTTTATTCTTCCTAAAGAGATAAAAAACAGTTCTACTGCATACCTTTATGATGTTAGCCAGTGGTACGCTTAGACTAGTATTAGCTAGAGCATTAACTGGAGTGCTAGACTATCTGTTGAATGCTCTGCTCATTTATCTTTGAAGAACATTATTATTTGTGTTGCTATAGTATCTAGAAGAACAAGTCATGGATTTAAGCCTTATTACAACAGCAACAGCTATGCAAACACCAGAATAAAGAACATATTTTTCTCTTCTGAAGTTTCTAACAAAACAAAATAGTCTGAATTTGAAAACATACACTGTATTATGAAATTATGAATGCTAATACAATATATTAGCACAAAAAGCCCTGCTATCACCAGGTGTTTAAATGAGATGACCTTCAGGGTTTCATCCTACAATAAATTATTCTATGATTTAGAAAAGACTGTGTTCCCATGTGGCTCCAGTAAGTGTTTATTCTCAATAAAGATAGATATTAATGGCTTGAATCTGTTGCCTAAGCATTATTATATCTAAATTGTAACCAAGACTCAAGGGTAGAGTGCTGGATCAAACACAAGCAATAAATGTATTTTCCTTTAATATTTAAGTAATACTACATTGTAGCATCAGTGTTTCAGGATATAAGTGTGAACAGATCTATACTCTTAAATCTGAAGTAATATGTCAGTGCAACTAGGTATTTTTCTGTGTATGAACCTCCATACACAGTTGGAAAACAGCTTTGCCATTGCTATCAGTTATAGTCAGTCAGGCAGTCTTCACAATTTTTTAATTATTATTATTATTATTTTTTCAATTCTATATTTGTTATTATGTAACCCCTGCAATACTGCTAAGAATTGCTAAAATGGAAGGTTCCTCAGTTTCCTTACCTTTCAGGATGCTTTTTTTTTTTTTTTCTCCAACTGATTATTCCTACCTCTCTGAACACTCCTCAGGATATATCTTTTTAGTATTGTATCTAATTGCTTCACCAGTGCACCTATGTCATGAATACGTTATGCCCTAAAACCAGTTTCTTTGTAGGCTGCACTCCAGATTGATTAATAAATGCCCACACACTTCCGACATTCATATTTACAGTGGGCACAGGCTAGGCCAGAATGAAGTTCATCATCTTATCTTGTGCACAGGGCTTTAAGTGCTTCACATTAAACAGATATTCTTTGCATCCTCAGCCTTGTGTATTCATCATCTCTTTATGGACACAGATGTTTTCATGCAATCTAGCTCTTCCTTTCTGTGTCAAGGATGGTCAAGATATTGTTTCATATAGAAAAGCAGATTTATTTTTTTTTGTGTAGTTTCCTTTGAATTTAGATGTGTCCTAGTCTTCATGATGAAGCGCTGGGATTTTGCTTCAGAGATATGTAGTAGTGGGACAAAAAGCACCAGACTGATATGGATGAAGTAGGTTTTCATGTGATGCCCACTGTAAGGGCCACTGGGGGAAAGCTGCTGATCCTTCTATACCATAAAACTGGTACCTGAGCAGTGGTCCCACAATATTTCTTACTGAGGTGTCTTTGTTACATGTATCTGCATCTGACTTGTCACCACAGTATAACATCCTTATTATTCTGACCAGTGGGAGCAATGTCTTCTCCTATGTTCATTCATTCCCTCCAGTTACTACTATGTGGCCATGAGTATGACCTGCACAACTGATTTACATTGTTCCAACCTTGACTGACACTGAAAAGCTTAAAATTGTCTCATGCTCTGATTCTGAATCCTCCCGACTTTCAGAAGGATTTTCCAGCTACTAGATTTAAGATTATAAGGGATTTAACAAATCAATATTCTACATAGTCTGCCCTCCAGTAGGCTGAAATTTCAGTCATACTACCTTTCTTTGAAGTTAGCTTCTGATACTACTTAACTTGAAACAAAGATTCTTTTTGACTTATTACAGATAGTACTCATCTCTTTTCAATCTGTTTTGTTATTGTTGTTTGAAGGGTAGGTTTCATGTCATGTCCTTTTGGTGGTCTTATGTTAGGAAAGGAAATGAGATGTGGTGGGATCTCTTATTAGTTATTTCTAATTCTTTCCCACTTTAGAACATTCTAAAATAATGCTTTAGAAACTATTATAGTCTTTCTACATCTTCAGGGAAATCCTTTATTCACATATTCTGTCTTCTTTCACAGCTTTTATTATCCCTTGATTTTTCTGCAAGGTCTCTCTCTCCTCCCCCTCCTGACCCAAGCAATTTAATTTTATTGTGTTAAGAGTTCCTAATTTCACTCTTTTGTACATGTCTGTTTCCAGGTCAATCATTCTGCTCCCAGTTTCTTCAAAGCCTGCCTAAATTTTACGGCCCTTACTATCCATGAGGGTTTAAATTCAATAGTCATCTGCCTATATAGAATACTTTTAAAAAGGTACCTCTTCTTTCTCTTCAGCCTTTTGTACACAGAACTTGCCCTCTACAGGAGTGGAAATCTTGGGTAACTGAAAGGAATCTACTGGTGCAGTCTTCTCATGACCAAATGACATTAATTTAAAGAAACGAATTTGCCTTATTTTTATTGTTGTTACTGCAAGAAATTCTTACCAGGCATATATTCTAGGGGATAATGCTAAGTCTAGAGTAGGCAATATAGATTACATCAATGAACTTGAAGCTCTAATGGCTAGAGTTGCCATTTTAGTCTTAATAGATTACCCCTGCACCCACAGTTCTTTCTGCATCTTTGTCAAAAGGTAATGTTGGAGCAGTGCCTTCCCATTAAGAGTGTACTCAGCCTAATTTGTCAAAAGATGTTTTTATTACAATGCTAGGAAAGTTTTCATAAAATCTGATGTATTTCAAACCATATAATTTTGCTTTTTAATTATTTTAAAACAATATTTTAATTGAGACTAAGTGACTATAATTACTTTTTAATCTTTCTAGTTAGAAGGGCTTGGGAGAAAGAGCCTTTGTTTTTGAATCATTGCTCTGGACTGCAAATGAAGATTGAAAAGACAAAAACCTGTCAGTACATGTAACGTAAAATTCAGTTCACTGAAATTCATACACAAGTCAATCCAACAGAAAATCTTTATAGATAGACTTCTTTCTCAGATCAACTACACATGCAAAACTAAAATGAGCAGGAAAGTTTAAGGCCATAACTTTACTGAAATTAAATATGCTTTTATAAAATAAAACAATGGTAATGATTAGTTTAACATATGGCCAATATTATAGGAAATTCATAACTATTTAAATGCAAAAACAGGGTTTAACAGAAGTAAATGAGGTATTGAAATAGTCATTGTTCAGTGAATATTTGCAGCCTACATGCTTGTTTGATTAAAAACTATTTAAGTTCACGTGAGTTCTGTTATAAGAGTGGTTGTCTGTAATTCTGATTTCTGTCATGTTGTTCATGAGATGTGAAAGTTGCAAAATCTTACAACTCAAATTTGTTGTTATGCATTGATAGTTTCCAGTAAAGTGACTTCTGCTCATGAAAGGTTTTGTCTTGTTTCGACAAACAATGCATCCTCACTTGTAGAAAATTAGAGTGTTTCTGTGAGGTATGGACTTATAAAAGAATAGTATGTAAATCTTAAACAAAAGATCCTACAGATATGGGATGGGAAATTTAATTTATTGTAGCCATTTTTGACATAGCAATAATTATACATATTCAGATAAACATCTAATGAATTTGGGAGGAGCTACAAAGTATTTCTCTTTTGTCAAATTATTTTTGTTTTCCTCAAAATCAGAGCAGAAAATAAGATCTGAACCTTGACACTTCAGAAAAACTGTGTAAAGGGAAGCCTTCATCAAAGCTAATAGATAAGAGTGGAGGATGAACATAGTAGATGCGATAACAAAAGTGGAGCTGTACTAACAGCTGTCTGAAAAATTAATTGTTGATGTCTGTAGGAGCTGTTTACAGTATTAGTGTCTATTCCATGTATTTCATATGCCATGGTAACTTGAAATATCCAGAATTATAGAAGAGAGTTCCCTAATTTCTGCTAGGGAGGTTTGCTGTCTTCTCTGTGAGGCAGTCAGATGAAGTCATCAAATGTAAGAAAAGACAGAGCTGTTGGAACTATTGGTCTTGTCTTCGGCCCCACAAATTTGACAGGTCCAAATTTAAAATTGTCTCCTGCTGCCCTGTTATCTGCCTTGTTCATCAGTAGTACAGGATCTCCTCCCCTATCTAGATATAAAAAGAGTGCCATAAAGAAAGCTAACGTATCTTTCATTAAGCCCTGAACTCAAGAAGTCATGAAATCAAATGAGCTAAATAAGCATGAAGTGCTGTATATTTTAAGTGATGAAATGTTTTACGAAAAGGATAGATGACTGTGATCTGTGAACCACAGTAGTGCTAGCCCAGCCAATTATGCCTTTCTACTTGATCAAATATCTGTAATTCTGTAATTTTGGACAATCCAAATTGCTTTGAGAAAATGTTACAAAGGACTAACTGATTAGTCAGATTAATTGAATTGATCTCTACTTCAAGATAGCTACTTCAAACTTGGCAAATAACTGTTCACTATGGCCATTTATTGAGTGAAAATATCTTTATAGCTAAAACTAATTATGAAAACTTATGAAACAAAAAACTTTAATTTGTCCTACAGTTTAAAGTTGGACCAGGTTATTCTCTTAAACTATCAAGATGGGAGACATTGCACATAGCTGCTTTCCAGCCATGTCTGCTGGGGTAGTTTCTGCAAGAGTTGATCGGTTTTACTCTTTAATAATAGTCTACTAGCACTGAGATATTGAAACAAAACATTTGGTGAGTGCAATTTTTGAGATGTGTCTTGTTACAGCTGAACACCATTTTGATGGGCACTCTTTGAAAGCTGATTAGATTTCAAAAATAAGCAAAGTTCATCTTTCAGTTGAAGACCATCAAGGTTTTTCCATAAAATAGCTGTTACATAACACAAATTATTTTTTTTATCACACATTTAAATAAAGAATAAAAATAAATCCATGAATCAAGAGGGGCTGTTAATAATTCTCTGTGGTTTCTTATCTGTTATACACCTATTCTTGTGCTGCACCAATACAGCATACGTAACCACAGCCATTTGTTATGCATGAAAGTTTCACTGTGGCGCAGTATTTTACTCAAGACAATAGTCTTTCCTTGAAGTGAATTGTAGCCATCTCCCACAGAAGTAGCAGAAACATCAGTTGAGTTAGATGTGGCTGCAGACTTAGAGAAGCAACAAATCTTTTGGAATTAGTCTGAGAACATTAAATCATGTGAATGTTTATACATTTAACAAAGTTTTTAATGTATGTTAACACCAGAACATTGTGAAGGGGTTCTACAAATACATCCCCATTCTTAATGTGACCCATTGCAACCACAGCAGGAACAATTACAGTATTTGTTATTATGTATTTAGTTTTACATGATGCTCAAATCATTAAGAAACTTAATAGGAAAGCATTAGTGATTTTGTGAAGGTGTTTGTTTTTCTGTTCATTATATTCTGTTGACTTTCTACTCTTGTTCTTTCTGCTGGATTAAATTTGCTGGCTATTCAACATTCACAGTAAGCTTAGTTTGCAGAAAGTTCTTTCATATTATAGGTTTCATGCTATTTTGTCAAACAACTGTTTATAGAACACTCTGAATAGTCTTCATTTTTAGTCATTAAGTGTAGCTGTGCTGTATGCAGTTCTCTTGGTATTTCCTCTTGACCTTTTTCTGTAAGGCCTTACCTTTGAACTTCATTGCTTGCTTATCTCCTCACAGCCCATTTTGTATTTAATCAATATGTAACTGAGTACCATTCTCACTTCTGCTGTTTTGTTTTTGCTTGAAATATTTATTTATTTATTTTAAGGGGAGCTCATTCAAAAGTGTCTTGTGAATTGTGTCTATGCATAAACGTGCATGCTGTGTAGGAAGCAGATTAGTGAACAGATGACAACTGGCTTTATACAGAACTAGGTGAGCTTAAAAAGAAACCTGTCAAATGTCAGTGTCATTGCTACAGTCCAAATTTTGAGATAATGGTCTGAGGATTAATGTCTCAGAAGTAGCTTTCTGTCTCGCCATATCTCATTCTAAAATATCTCATTCTAAACATAGAACAATCAAGGATGCTATTCCTCAGAAGCCTGAGGAATCTGAAATTGTGTGAATGATTGCAGGACATAATCTGCTAACAAGATGAAAACACAAAAAAATAAAAGAGTTTTCATCCACATGTGATAGGCATCTGATTAACAAGATAGTACACCAGCTTTGGTCCTCATTCTTACACTACTGAAATGTCATTTCCTTAGCTGGAAGATACAATGAAAGACCGTCTGAAAAATTATCACTGAAGGTCTGAAAACATGAAATCTAGGCATTTCTGACATTTTTCTTTAAAAGAATAGGAGTGGTAATAGGACGATGTTGCAGCAATCCTGGGTTGTTCTTTGTCAAGAAAACAAAAGATGAACTGAAACAGAAAATTGCAGCTTGCACTAAATGTTTTAAATATTCCACCCCCATGTGTCAGTCCAAAAACCAGGGATGTATTTACCAGTTCAAGACAGAACAGTGAAACCTGAAATCTGCAAAAGCTGTGACAGTTGAGTGCTGGCTGATACAATATTTCCTTCTCCAGTATCCAGGAAAGCTTAATATTGTTTGTAGGAGTGTGAATGTATGTCTCCTCCATTCCCCAAGTGTCTTATCTTTTCTAAAGTGAATGTGTATTTCACATCACTGTTCCAAGGAAGAGGTCAAAAATTATTCTGCCTGAAGAATGACTGTTTGGGGGCTACTTTTAGTCAGCAAGGTTTTCTGGTCAAGTTTATAGCTCAGCCTCACAGATATGAAGAGGATATGGTGGAAGGTACACTTATGCAGAACAATTCCTAGGTGTATAACTACAACTGTATCCTGCATGCTATATGGTATAGCCAGATGCCTTTGTCAGGTCATCAGTTTTACTTCTGTTTGTTAGTAATGTAGTTTCTGAGTCCTTGGGACAACAGGCTAACTCATGGGCAATACGGAATTTGAACCTAATTGTGCAACAAAATTGTTCATGAGCACAAAGCAGTTGGTATTTGGTTATGTGTTCAGTCTCATCTCTGCCACCACCAAATAATCAGAATACTAATCAGAAACACAGTCCATTTTTTTTCCCCTGTCCTATCTTTTTCTCACACTTCTCAGGAAGCCTCTGATTCCTACATCTGTTTCACACAAGCTGGTGGGCATGGCACCACTCGACAAGCCACTGATGTCTTCCATGTGCATTGGCACCACCTGACCCACTTTCAGAGACCTGGAAGGTATTATATGGCTTTGTAGCATGCTTTTCTAGATATTATTTGAGTGTGCCATATGTCTATAGTCCATCCATGTGAGACATCCTGACACTTTCATGGATGTTTTCATAGTAAATACCTGCCTTTTAATTGAATCAGTTGTAGACAGGAAGACTTAAAACGTCTTGTTGCTTTTAACCACATCTTTCCATGAATAGCCCTGTCCCATTACTTGAAGCTGCTACCTAACTATGTGTCCCTAACCTGAACCACTGTGTGTGTATTTTTAAGGAAAAGATTCTATAATATCTGCCACTGAGCAAAACCAGAACTACTACTACTACTACTACTACTACTGCTACTTTGGAACACAGATGCTCAGAAACACAGATATCTTCTTAGGAAAAGCATGCAGACTGAAGTAGACACATACTTAGTTAACTTGGCCAGTCATAGATTATCCTTAAGGTCTTGCTTCAAAGTGGTTTTTTAATCAGTTAGCATTTTTGCCATGCCTCCTTTCCTTTAGACTTTCTTGGAACAGTTCCTGGGTGAACTAACTTAGGGGAAAATCTTTAAGCATTTATTTAAAATTGTTTTACTTTACTGCATATTGCCTTTTAGGAAAAAATGTATTAAATAAAATTATTTGAAGAATTTGTTGTGGCAGAATGAGTGATTTATAATCACTTAAAATTAACTGCTTTTAAAAATGAAATTCAGGAACCAATGTTTACACTTAAACAACTGTCTGTCATGACTTTAATGAAGCAAAACATTGTTCAGTTATTAATGATGTGGCATTGGTTCTTGTTGAAAAGATTTCCTGGAAGCCCTGTTAATATCACTCTGTGTTAAAGCTTTGGTGATTTGTCTTCTTGCTTGACTGCCAATCTGAGTAAAAATGAACATCTCTGATACAGAGGCAAGAAAGAAGGAAAAAAATGCCTTTTTTTTTTTTTTCCTCCCCAGACATTCTTTGGTATATTAAAATACATCATGGTTCCTCACATAGAGGAGAATGAGGAATGTTGAGACATGCTTTAGATGTTAACTTTTGCATGTGTTGTTTGTGTATGGTTTTAGAGTGCATAAATTTGGAAATTTTTAAAAATAAAAAAAAAAGCAAAAAGCAGAATAGTATATTAAGTTCAAGAATACTGTATATGGATCAGCAAGTGCAGTACAGGGACAGTGTGAAAAGCTTTGCCAAGTACTCTTCTGAACGTCATTAAAAATAAGACACTTTCCTCTGGAGTTGAGCAATATGTGCAAAACAGAACTTGAAGTAGATGCAGCAAGTAGATGGAAGAGAATATGATTCTATTTGGGAGAGCTGTGAAGAGTTTTAGGAGCTATGAGTGGGACTGGAGTATCACTGTCTTTCCGGCCTGTTCCATGACTCTGCTTCCTCACTCTGCTAAAGGAGATTCCCGAGACTTTTTCCTCCCAGGGCACAAAAATACTGTGGGGGAGTGTACTGATTTTCAGGTTCTCCTTTATTCAGCTTCCTTCATTCTGCACATAAATGTAGAAACACAACTCAGGAAACACCTGCAGATCTTACCCCTTTATCTTATTTCAAGAAGGTTTAAGCATATATAGTTTGGAACCCTGGTCTGAGAAGAGCACTGCTGATAGTCTCATTCTAGCATGCGTTAGACTATCTGTAGCTACGCTTTCAAGGTTTAGAATCACAGGAAGCCTCATTCCAAAGGGAAGGGGGAAAAAACAACTTCCCAGGCCCCCTCGAAACAATTTGAACTTTTGCTTCCACTATCGGCCAGGACTGACTGAAGGAAATCAGTGGAGAATGTCCTTGCCCTGGGTACTCTGTTCTTCCCTCTTGCTTGCCAGAGTTCAGCTGCTCTGGTCTGAGTAGTCCTGTCTTGGTTATGCCTGCAGAGCAGGGGAGGTGGAGACTTTGACTGAAGCAGTCTCTCTAAAACTGCCTGTCTCACTATCTTCTTTGGTAAACATTTTGAACCCGATCAATGATCATGGACCAACAAAAGCTCAATTCTGGTCTCTTAACCAGAAAGTAAAATACATTTTGCCAATCAAAAATTGGGCATATATGTCCTTGAAAGACAGTTTTCTTCTTTGATATGAACATAGATTGCTTTTAGTTTGTACTTTAAAACAAGTGCTACTTTTCTGTTGAATCTAGCCAAATATTTAACCAGAAGAGTATCATCTTCATGTCCCGTGTCACTCATTTCTTGCATGTTCACTGCAGGTAAACATTGGTCAGAGGGCCCCTTCAGTCTACTGGATGTTGTTTTTCTTGTACAATGAATTTGAAGATGGAAAAGGTTGTGGAGGTGCTGTGAAGAACTAATCAGGAACAGACAGGTCTTAGACTTGAGCTTGGACTGTATGTGAAGATACAGACATCCTCTGTTTTGTAGTATAAAACTGGGGTATGTGTACATACTACTGTTGCAAGCAGCCAAAAAAGCAATCTTTCTCATACGTGATGACCTAGTTTGGATCCACAATATAAGTCAGCATGAATAGGGGTCTGGGATTTTAGGGTAAAGTCCGTGTTGTTCCATGGTCACAATACAAATAGGTAATCCAGTGACCATGCAAATGGTACTAGAGTTCAGCCTCTCTCGTCTGTGCCATGCTAAAAAAACAAACAAACAAACAAACAACAACAAAAAAAAACTAGACAAAATTCAACAAGCAAATATTAGGTACATATTCTATTTTCTTATTGCTCCTGCATAAATCTGTCACTGCTAGAAACTCTCACAGACTTCATTGACCTTGAATGGCTGTTGAAATGCAAGCAATAGAAGCTAGATTTTTGCCTTATGGTTTATTTTATTCATCCCATTTTTAAATGCAGTACAACTAGACAAGCTTTGAATTGGTTTCATTGAGCCTATATGTTTGCAAAATTTATATAAATGAGATATTAATGGAAAACTCAATTTAAAATCCACACATAAACAAGACAATGGCTGGGACAATTATAGAGAAACAGCTGTACCTCTAATTTTTATGATCTATTATTTAAAAAAAAATTAACCTGTGTTGTTACTTCATTTCTCTGTTTATCTGAAATGAATATTTAATATGGAAAATGTAGAGTTTGTACCTGCTGATTTGAGAAGTTTGTCACACAGTAAGATCAGGAATGTTGACACAAATTTGTTGAGATTCCAGATGAGCAAATTCACAACACTGAGCTTAAGATAAGAGAACTCTTCATTAGACACATGCTCTCCTAGTTAGTACTTATAATAATAGACCCAAATCCTTCAGAAATTTCACAGAAAAAAAAAAGAAAAATCTTCTTTGGAAGAACAATTACATTTCTCCTGTTGTTTTCTCTGGGAATTGATTAATTATTGATTTGTTTCCAAATTGAGAATGTTATCTATTTGGGACCTCTTGATCCTTGGATGAAGCTACCATCACAGGTGTTACAGATGATATCTACCCTGCAGTGAGTAATCAGTCAAGTTAAACACCAAGATCCGTGCATATAAAGCAGAAGATATCTATGTTGGCAGAAGCTTTTAAAAAGAAAAAGAAAAAAAAAGGAAAAAAAAAAGGAGAAAAAAAGAGCCATATTTACCTGGAACAGGCAGGAATAATTGCTAATATCTTAACTAAGATCATCTACTAAGATGTCTTGGTAGCTTCCTGAATTGTTTTATAGTAGTTGGTGGTTTTTTTTGTTTGTTTATTTAATTATTTATTTATTTTTAATGTCAAGATACTTGTTAGAATGAGATTTGCACTAGTATGTAACAGTAGAAAGAAACTAATATGTAAGTTACAGCTGACTTGTTGAATATCTTTACGTATGTAATGGTCAATGGAACCAAGCTTTGGAGACACCACTTAAAATCACACCTGAAAAATATATGGAGTGTGGGGTCACTGACACAGATGTGTGAGGCATCTTTTTTGTTTTTCATTCATTTTGAAGAGGCCAGTTACTGTTGTTATAAATTACTCTTTTAGCCAGAAAGAATTAGTTTATTGAGTAAGCGATCAGCAAGCAAAACAGCGCTGCGCGGCCGGGGAGTCCATGCTCCTCCAAACGGCCCGCACCCCCCCCCTTTTCACAGTCCTTATATCACCGAGTTCTTCCAGGGTTACGTAGCCCCCTTCCTGGTACTGCAGCTGTGTCAATTGTTGCTAGGGGGTCGTCTCTGGTCCCTCTGGTGGTCGCACGGTTGAAGGCAGTAGTCTTCCTCTACTTGGTATGTGGTGTTTTTCCCTCCTTAACTGGTCATGTTGGTTTGTCTTAAGATAGGACAGTGGGTTATCAGTTTTGCAGTTATAGTATTTACACAAAGTTCTCTCAACTTTCCGTCCGAGACAGCAACAGGCAGGGAGCCTCAAGGTCCTTACAGCCACCTGGTGACTCCTTTTGTTCCTTCTTAATATAGCCATGGGAAATAATGAACAAACATGCTTCATACATCACAACTGTCATTCTTACTTTCCCCACTCTGCAACACAAGTTTGCGATTGTTTTGAGATTGTAAGTGACATTTTTTATCATGTAGGATGGTCAGAAATTGCTCTTTTTTTTTCTTCCACTGCTTGAAAGTTTTGTTATTCATATTTCATAAGCTTTTTTTTTTTTCCCCACACATTCTAAATTATTTTTGATTTTTTCTTTTTTGAGAATGAATCAAAAGCTATTGTGAAGATAATTGCTTTGAAATCTAGGTCTGTCAGCTGTTGAGTTCCACTTGCAACATTCAAAAACAGCAACTGTCTGTACATTTTGTAACTGTTGTTGTTGTTGTTTGTTTCTTTAGTATCAAATCTTCAATTTCATTCTTTGGATTTTCACGATTAACAATCTAATTAAATGAGTATTTCTACATTTCAACTTCAAGTATGTGAAATCTTATTCTCAAAGTTATTTTGTATTAAAGAGTTTCCAAGGATCATTATTCATTAATAATCCAATCCTAGATATAAAAAACATGTATTTAACATTAAAATATTTGAGAGTATTAATTAATATATGTGCAAAAAAAATATGATAATAGTATTGTTTTTTAACAATGATACAGTTGCTTAAACATTAAACTAAATACAAGTATTGCATATATATATGTATCAACTTATTTAAATTTATCTCTTGAATATGTATTTCTGAAACTGTGAAAACAACTAGAATTATCAACATTATATTATAGTAGAACATTATTTACTAAAAAACTTTAACTTATAACTCCATACGCTGACATTTGAGTGTCTGTATTCTAAAGGAATACGTAATTCCACACCACAGTTTATGATGCTAGGCCTCCCTCTCTGACAAACTGATGTTATCTCTCTTTACCCATCATATATCTCTCCAATCCCCCTCATTCTGGAAGAGCAAGGCAAACCACAGAAAGCGTGTATTGGATACTCTGTGGCTGCTTGGCTATCGTGTCTGCAGGCAAATGCCCTTAGGATCTCTTTTCCATCACTGATTTCCAGAGTTTTTCAAAAGTCTGTGTGTGCTCCTGGGCCATTCATTCATCATTAGATCCCTAATGAATATTCTGTAATGTTTTCATTTGGGATACCTTTAATTTCTTAAATGTGTCCTCATTTATAACCTCCTTTAAACTACAGCTTTATTTCCTCAACCATATTGTGTTCTGAAAGATTTTTTAAAAGTAATGAATGGCAAATTCTCCCTCCCCTTCTCTTACCATAACAAAATACAGAAAGGAATGTTCCCACTGTGACTGACTTAGAGACGGAGTGGAGAGTGTTACCCCTGCTGTACAGAGTTATGCCTTTCATCTTTGCACACCAAAATTTTAATTGCTTTCTGTTGTGGCAACAGAAAGATGTTCTAGGATGGTAAATTAAGCATATGTTAAAAAACATGGTTTTATGTGTTTAAGCACTTACCATTTTTAGGAGATACCACAGTAGTACCAGACTGCAGTGCTACTGAAGACTTTACAAGGAAACACTTTAATAAGACATACAGCATTTTAACAGCTTCTCTTAAATGATTTCCTTCCTCCTTCCTCCCCCACTGCCAGAAGAAAATGATTCCCTATCAATATTATCTGTTTCTTTAAGTATTTTTTTAGATGTCTTTGGATCATCATAATGTCATAAATGAATAAATCCTATAATGCATTATCTAGTATTAAATAACAAAATACAAATTTATCCCTTACTAAGTTATTCTGTCAAGCTCTTTTGGAAACATACAGAAAAAAAGTTGCAAGCATTGAAAACTTCTTGTTTACCTGTTTTGAATTAGTGAACCAGACTTCTTTCTTTATCAGAAGTTGTGAATATGGATAGTTATCCATATTTAGTTTTACAGGGTAATTTCAGTTATTTTTTTGGAATATTGTTAAAGTTGATTATTTTACCTGTATGGGCTGAATTTGTACTCACAAATAGACAGTTGGTTTTCAGACATAGGATTTTGATTATGTTCCTTGTCTTGATCAAATGATTAAAATGGAAAAATATGTCCCAAGAATTTCTTACATTGAAAGGAATGCCTTGATGTAACTGAGAATTCAGTTAAAACTTCAGTAGATGATGTGGTGTAAGGGTACAGTCTAGACTCCAGATCATTGATCAGTGATCGAGATCATTGCTTACAGTTGGATGTGGTTGTATTTGGCAAGGATGTATATTTCAAATCCAGTGTTGTATACTGTTCAAAAGAAGAGCCTTTTGTCAAGATGTGGATTTATTGCCTAATCTAATTCCATTCTTTCACAACATTCTCTCTTTCCTCTTCCCCCGCCCCCCCCCCCCCCCCTCCCTTTGGATTTAAGTGTTTTAAGGCTATTATTTTAGCTCAGGAACTTCCCCTTTCCTAAAGAATATGAAATAAAACATTAGGTGACACATGTTCACAATTCTGCCATGATTACAGATCTTCCAAAGCAAATCTGAGAACTTGAATTGTAACATTTGCTTTCTAGACACCAGTCACTGTATTGTTCTTCTAGGTGTAAAGATATTAATAATTAATTAAAATTTCTTACTGTTAACTTTCTTCTTCAAATAAAGCACCAAATGTTTATGATGCTGCATAGAAGAGCAGCAACAATATATGTAATGGCTTTGTTTTTTCCTGGACATGGTCCTCAGCAATCTTCTCTAAGTGACGTTGTTTGAGCAGAAGGGTTGGACAAGATGACCTCCGGGGTCCCTTTCAACCTAAACCATTCTGTGATTCTTTGATTCTGTGAGATGTGAAAGTATTTTTCAGTCTGTTAGCAAATTTTGCGTGATTTTCTTTAGAAAGAAAAAATAGCAACAGTAGCCAGAAATGTTAGGTACAGTTTTCAGTAATTAAAATTCTGTCTACTGGACTGCATGTCACTAGAACCAAACAAGTGGCTTTATTACTTAGACTTTTCTAGAAGTGAAAACTCAGCAATTTTGCCCAACTCATTTCTCTACAGGCTCTTACTTGGCCTCCCCATAGGAATTACTGCTGAATTTTGTACCTCTGCGGCCTGTTGTCTGCTCCCATTTTTTACATTCGAAACAAACAAACAAAACCTCTTTTGTTTAGTCTGCATGGGCCCATGATGTAGATCTGCCCAAGAACTGCATTGTAACCTCAGTTGTCTGTCAAGAGTTCACTATTTTTCACATATGCTCACAAATGGATCATTGTATTATCTAATACAATGTTGGTTATACCCATACTGCCAATGAATCTGTCTCAGGCAGCAGCCCATGATACCTGTGTTTGCTGTCTGGCTCACATGTACGTTCATGGAGAGAGTATCCATGGTGTGTGTCAGGGAAGTGAAACCATAGTTCACCAGCCTTTGTTTTCTCACACAGCTACTGTGACAAACTAACTGTGCTTACATTTTGTTTTTCTCTTTACCTGTTCCCTCAACTCTCATATCACTTTTGGCATCACACTGATCTGCTCATGAATCTCTGCTGTCCAGAATGAGGCCAAGTGAGACATAATACACCAGTAATAGAGCACCAAATAGCAGGGTAGTGCTTCCAGAGAATACAATCGAAGGAATGCTTCCAGAGAATCAGTCCAGTTCAGGCTGATGGCCTCTGCCTGGGAGACTGTCTTGACTGCTTGTCATGATGCAATCTCCTTTGTAAATTTGGATCATAGGAGAATCCATATTCACAGGCTGGGACAAGGCAGCACCACACACATTGGATGAATGGTCATGGTTGCCAGAGCTTCTTCATTCAGAGGGTGTTCCCAGTGTGCCAGCCGTAGCTAGATTCCACCAAGCTGTCATAGGCTGCCTGCAGACTGGGAAGGGTGGCAGCACCTAGTTGGGTTAGAAGTGAGGGTATGCCTGAGGACTGGGTTGGGGTCAGCGAGCAAGAAGCAGAACCCACTCCTGCAGAGACAGCATGGAAGTTAGGGCAGAGGATGTGTAAGAGGGAAATACTTCATGGTATCTGATGCCTGGACATGAAATCTTGTCCAGTGTTGGAAGTAGGGAGGAGTACTTCCAGGGAAGATTGAGTTGGCTGTCACACAGTTCCTTGTGGCAGTGATCCAAATACTATCACCATTGACTCTTACCATTGCAGCAGCTCTGAAAGGCTGAGGTGGTTGCTCTCTTCATAGAACCCAATTCTTGCCGTGTTTAGTACAGCAAGTACTGTGCAGGCATCTGATAAGGATAGGCAAGAGCTTGTCCAGGAGGCAACAATAAGGCAAAAATGAAGTCTGTGTGGACATTTCTTCTCCCTGTACCCTGCCCAAGTAGAAAATCAGACTCAGTGTTTCATGTATAGCCCCAGGCTTCATAGTGTGCTCTTGGCAAAAGGTCACATACATTTTATCACAAAAGGACCTCGTGTGGTGTGTCCTGGTCATCCATGGTATCTGAATCCTGGCAGTTTTCCTTCATTTTCCCGTGTTGTCACAGGAGAAACAAATTCCTCCTGTTTCCTATCTGCCATTGGTCAGACAGAGGCAGAGCTTCTCCTATCCCCGTATTTCTAAATTTTTGGGGAAGGCTCTGGGAGGCTGCCCTTTCACCAGAGACCATCTGAAATAACAATAGGAGCTCTCTGTAGCCAGTGAGATTGGTCCTTCTTATTTAGTTGTATGCATGTGGCAGCTAAAAAATCCCCAAGCTGTTATTCTCTTTCACTGCTCCTACGTTTCATTTCAAAGAAAGGTAATTATACTTCTCTGAGATCAATCTGGGAGTTGACCTAACATATATAGACTGTGAGTATCCAGGTGATCTCCCCATGAAGTCTGTCCTTGAAGTTGTATTATTTATCAACATTTGCACTCACAAATCTTAATCTTAGACCTTTCATTCTCTTTTTGCTAAGATTTTTAAAATTCCATTGTGCCTTTTAAATTAGATCCGCTTTAGATTACGATTATTGCTGAAGAGTATGAGAAATGTCGTATACTAGAAATAGTAGTATCAACTTGGTATGTTGACACTTCTCGTATCACACTCTTTCAAGTTCATTCAGGTACTGCACATGAAAGCAGAAGTTTTAAAAGTCAAAATTAGATGCAAAAATAAGTGGGTTTTGTTTGTTTTTCATTTTGCTAAAAAGGACTGCATGCCAAAAGTGGAGTGCTATTTTTTTTTTTTTTTTGTATTGAAGTAGAGGTGTTTTGTTTTTTTCTTCCTCCTAGATGTGGTCCACAGAGGTGTATAATTAATTCGATCCCTTGTCACTACTGATTGATTTGTACTATGTACGACATCTCCCCATGACCCTATGATACTTTCTTTATTATAGAGAAGATTACTTGTACTTTAAACATAGTTTAAAGTTTGAAAGTATGAAATCAGATGCCAATCTGAGGCTACTTTCTCTTTAAATTAAATATATTGTTGTGTGTATTTAAAAATAACACATTTTTCACCCTTTTTAAACTTTTTAAAAACTTTTTAAACTTTTTAAATTTTGAAGATACTTTTTAAACGTATTTTTTACATTTGTTCTCTAGACAGGTTTTTTTTTCCATTTTTGCATGTATTTTTTTTCTTTTTCCCATGATTTTAAAGGAATTTTCATATCCTTTAAGCATGCCAGTTTCATTATGTCTGAGGCTTTGAACTAATTTCAACAGTATTTCCTGATGTAGAAATATCACGTTCAAGTTTTAATATGGATCATATCTTGCTTATCTTTTTGTGGTTAACAAGGGTCTTTAATATTGACCATTTGAATTACAACTAGGTATTAAGAGGTCAGAGGTGCTGAGAATCACTCTCTGAATTTCAGTATACTTGCTTATGCCTTGCCAAGGGTCTCACCACAAAATAAGAAAATATAACAGTTGAGAGTTATCCATATGGAATGCAGGAAAAAGTACAGGTCATACTGTAGGACTGTAAACGGACGACCTAAAGATAGATTACATATGCAACTAATGGAGTAGTATCTGACTTTTATTCAACTCTATGAATAATGTTGCTTTAAGAATCTCTCTTAGTGTCACACACTTGTGGTTGCTCATCCTCCCGAGGAATGTGGTGATAAAATTGAGCATGCATTTCATCTGACTGGGGCATAGCCGTTCCAGGAAGTCTAATAGCTCTTTGAAGGGGCAAGCAGCTAGCACAACACCATGGCAGTGTATTATAACAAAAACAGTAATGCCTCTCAATCATCAGGTACAACGTCTTCACCAGAGACGTGCATCTCCTGCCAATTCACAGTTCAGATGTGTTTTTGAGAAGGTTGCTGTCAGCCCAGACTTGTGGTGGTACTGACTTCTACCTTGAGAGAGATGGTAGCATGAGGCTGGTCTGGAGGAGGTTGATGTCACTCTCTGCACTGAGGCAATCCTTAGTGACATAGGCTCACTGATGAATCACTGAAAAGGTGTTTTTAACCTTATAGGGCCTGAATAGGGCCAGGCAGCAGGAATAGGGGTGAGGCTTCAGGAGCTTGCTAGCTCTCCTCTAGCCTTTGCCTGCCATTCCAACTGCAATGCCACTCTGTGCTCTGACCTATCTCCCTGTCTGACTAGCTCCTGCTCATGTTTCTGTACTTATCCTTACACTGCACTAAAGACACCCCTCATTCCTACTGCCTTGTGATCCCTTTCTATGGCTAATAATACAACAGTAAGATAATCCAGCTTCCCCAGATATGTCACTCTTTTTCCATTTCCTGTTGCTAACCCCAAATTAAGTCTGAGGATGTCTGGTTTTGACATTTTTACATCAATATGCAAGCACCATTTTCATCAAAGGAGCCCCTATTCCACATGTATCTTTTCAGTGGCATGAGTCAGTCCAGCTAAATGTTGGTAGGATTGCCATAGTCTATATGATGTCAACATTGTGCTTGCTTTGTCTGCATGTGGTTCGTTAGAAGAGAAAGATAGATGCTATTGAAATTATAGCTGGAGTATAGATGCCTAAAGTCCATTAGGCATCCTATATCTTCCTTAAGCATGTGGAGCAGTAGTACTGAATCACTTCTGAGGACACTGGGGACTCTACAGCAGCAATAGACATTGACAAAGGGCACAGAATTAACCCTAAGTTTACCACTTTTTGCTTTACTTGTGTTCTTAGTTTAAGTATACTCTTGCTGATATGACTTATTAATCTTGTAGTACTTTTACATTTTCTAAACATGTAAAAGATCAGGTTGCAAGTAATATGTGGGTCTAAGACCACAGCATTACAGAAGCAGCAGTTTCCCTTCTCCTTCAGAACTGGAATAACAAATATAAGGTGTTGTCATGTATTCCTTGAAAGTTCAGGATTACCTTGAAGGATTAAACAGCCTGTCTTCTTTGGGGTCTCTCTGGGATACTGCATTTTTATCTACTCCTGGGGATCACCACCTATTCATTTCCATCCTGTTTTTCTCCTCTTGCTTTAAACAGTTTCTGAAAATGTGTTGTTCTCAGCATGCGTTAGTAATATCACTCCCTATAATGACAGTCCATGTTCTCATCCTTCAACATATTACATATACCTTCTCCAGAGGGAGCTGGCACTAGATAGACCCTGTTTTAGCAGAGATGAGGGAAGCAAGCTTACTTTTATCCCTTTTTTTTTTTTTTTTTTGTTGGTAACAGCTGCTGACATGTCATATGTGCTTCTCTGTGGGCTTAATTGCTCCTTCCATTTGGCCCTGAAAAAAAAAGTAGTTGGCCCACCCATTGGATTTAATGATGTCTGTGATTGCTTGTAAGTACAGACGCTCTTGGTGGCAGTCATTAGCACTTTCAGTATGACAAGCTGTCATCCCCCATGTAGGTGTCAGTATGTCTCACAGTAATCCAGAATGGCTGTGTTCCAAACCCACCATTCCATCTTGCTCAGTGGGACCAGATTTCACAGCAAGTGCTTTGAAATTATCCAGCAATAGGAATTGATTCAAATTTCCATCTTCACTATCATCCCCTCTTTAAATTTTAATTCCTAGTTGGAATTACTACTTGTAAATAAGTATTAGAAAATTTTATTTTTCGATGAGATGTTCTGATATAATGCTTGATTTTGCATCTTTTTTGTGCTCGGTGGAGTCAATAACATGGACTACAGAAAATGTAATGCTACTTAAGACCTAGATTAGAATTTTCTTTCTCATGCCACTGCCAAAAATAAAGGAGCTCATAACTCACTTGGTTTTACCTTGCACTTCATGAGGCCTCAGCTGCTGTGATGTTTTCCATATGGCCAGAAGAGAAGTCCAGTTCCCTCTACACCTTGGCTACAGGCTGGTCACTGGCTCTGTCTTTACTACTGCACTCTGGCTGAATGAAACAGTAAAAGGAACATACACATTGCCCCACTTTACTTCTATGGGGAAAAGTTGAAGATAGTAGGGGATGTCCCAGCAGGGCAAAAACGCAAAGCACAAATCAGCTTCCTGGTTACAGAAAAATGAAAGGTGTCTGACAAGGTTTTAGGACTCAGAAGCCCTTCAGCTAAGGAATTCTGATACCTACTAAGTAACGTGGGATAGCTACGCTTTCTACAAGATCAGGGAAGACTAGAATCATATTTTTAGATGTGTCCCTTACAAATAAACCTGTACACTTGTTTTCTGTTTTTCCCTTATAATAATTATTTTTGTAGCAGAGGGAGGTCTTGGCTGTGCTAGATATGAGAATATGTAGAACACCTTCTTTGCATTGTCATTTATTCCTCAGCTGCCATCTTAGTGTGATGAACACATAATACAAGAAAGTCCTATCAGGAGCTTATAATTGGACTTCTTTTATGAGATTACATATATGTTTGTCCATATCTTTTATGAAATAAAACTATATGTGTTGGTGAAGCTTCTATCTAGGAAATAAAGTTTTCTCTAAATGAGAACTTCAGAGATGGAACTACATTTACGTACAAATTGGAGGAGGTATTTTCATACTGTTAAAAGTGGCTGTGGTTTGTTGCACTCGGCACTGATTTGCACTGAAATTTATTATGCACTGAAAAGGCATAATTAGTAGAAGATGTAAGATCTTTAAGGAACTTATTTGTTGTCACTATAAACAGCTTTGGAAAAGTCCTCAGAAATAAAATGGATGTCATAGCTATCTTTTATTTATTTATTTATTTATATATTATGTTCTATCTTTTTACTATTTCAAACACTTGCCTAGTGTCACAAAATTTTATTTGTTGAAATCCTCCTATTTAAGCATTAATTTAAATAGAATTCTGTAGTCATTTACAAACACTGTATTTAAGCTAACTTTACTGTTGTGTCTTTTTCATGACTTTTGTACTTACTGAAATTTCTACAAGCTAGTGAAAATCTTAACTTTTCCCCTGACTGTTTGAACTTCTGACAGTGTGTCTAATCCTGATTAGAATCTAGCTGATACCACAGTCTTTGCTTATAGGGAAAATTTTGTTTCTGGCTACTCAATATCCTTGCTCCTTTGCAGTTTTTAAATGACTGTCTTTTGTGTTGTGTTAGATATGTGTGGTTCTGATTGGGTGGTATATTTACCAGTAATAGCACTTTTATTGTTCCATGAAGCATTTACAATTGTGCTTCTTTGAAAAGAAACACTCCTTTTATTTTTCTGAAATCCTCATATTGTCTGACAATTTCCAAGCAGTTGATTCTGAAAGGCAGGAACAATAGCAGTGCATGCTTCATAATTTTCAGCTGAAATAAAATCATTGTGGCTGAGAAAAGTAATGCAATTCATTCCTTTCATGGTCATCTGTGAATACTCTCAATTTCCTTGTGAGGATATAATGCTTCCTTTGAATATTAATACTGGTCTGATTTCTGTCATGCAGTTTCAGATTCAGGTCCCTGAAGTAACTTGTTAAGCCAGCTAAGAAAACCCTATCAAGGGTATCTTTCCTGTACTATAAGTAAACTTGAGAGAGTAACATTTTTTTTTTCCACCTATGTTGTGTTTTTTTTTTCCACATTGTTCAAGTGTTTAGATAAAATAATTCATTTCTTTCCTTGTTCATCAGGAACCTTTTCAATTTCTGACACTTCTGCATCTTTTTCTCTTCTCATCAGATGCAGCACTGATGTATCTCACAGGATTCTGCGATAGAAACAGTGCTGTGTCATTGAATTAACATGCCTGTTTACAAGCTCCATAACTATTCTGCATGTTCAACTTAATGAAGATTTAGTAAATACCACAGGGATCATTTGATGGATTATTGTGCTAAGCAGTATTGTGCTAAACAGCACTTGACATGCTTTCAGGCAAAAAAAGTAGACCTTTTTCTTTTCCCATCACAGCTGCAAACTTGCCGTAGCAACCCTAATCACCTCCACAGATTAATGTTGCATTATCAGAGCTGTCCCGAGAGCCTGTCTACTGTTCAGGATGATTATCTGCCAAGTCAGAGATCCACTGTCTGCACTATATCTTGCTACTGTCTGTGGCAGATATACAGTAGTGATACCATGTTTATGTTACTTGGAAGAGTAAGTTGATTCCTACTGTTGGTCTTGTCATGTTGTTTTCTGTAATTTGTTTTTTTTTTTTTTTTTTTTTTTGTAATTTCTTGATGCCTGGTCCTCTCAAGTTTTACTGAGCTGCTACCCACAGTATATTAAAGGGCTATACAGGAATATCTGCTGACCTGATACAGCCTTTTTTCTCTGTTGCAACAGCTCTGTGTCTGGGCTTATCTGTTATTATTATTATTATGATCATTGCATATTTTTGTTTATATTTCTACAAATCTCTTGTTGTTTCTTATTTATATTTCCTGGTAGGAGTGAATCTTTTAATTAAAAATTATCGTTTCTGGCTCACGTACATTTTTTCAGGAGACTGCATTTTCTGGAAGAAGAACTGTGCTGGAAACAGGTCATTGCAGCTCAGATGCAATGTCTGCCATCACTGTAGCATGTGATTTTTGCTCCCTTCTCATGGGAAGTATGACAATGCTCAGCTTGGAAAATGACTCCTCTTCATTCCCCACCTCTCTCCTATTTGCTTTGATGCAGGAGACTTTACTCCAAAGGTGGTGTGGGAAGATTAAAGTAATCATTCCTATCTCTCTGTCTTCGGCTTAATTTCTTGCTACCTCTTTTCCTTGTTGTTATTCAATTTCAGACGGAAGTCCTGCACTGGAGCTGAGGGGAAGAGAGATGTAAGCAATTTCTGTCAGCTCTTTCCTCAGTATGCTCATACCCCATACCCTGGCTACCATTCAAAGATCAGCACAACTCTGTCTACTGTCTAAAGTGCAGGACAGATAATTTTTTTTTTGGGGGCGGGGGGGGACACACATTCTTCTGCATCTAATTCCTCACAATATTTCAAGCCAATGGAATTCTTAATCCATTAAAGTCAGTGGGAGCTTTGCTATGGATATCAGCAGATCCAACACTTCATACTGGGGAGAGGCTTAAAAGAAAGGGGTTAATGCTTAAAAGGAACTAAAGAGAGTTTGTATGAAGCTACTGGAAAGAAAGCATCGAAAGTTGCAAAAACTGCATTCTTTTATTTCCAATGTATTTGAATGCCGCTTTATAACACAAAAAGCTTTCTTGCAGGTAGCCATCTTTTCTTTTTTCTTTGCTTTTATCTCAAAGCATCTCAAACACTATTTCACTGATTCAAGGTTTGGTTGTGTTTGTTGTTGTTGTTGTTTGTATTTTTTTTTCCCTAGAGCACTAAGAATTTACAATGAAAATCCTGGCCACCAAATTAATATGAGATTCAGAGATTCTTTAATGTCCTTATCCCATTTGTTTTAACTTCACATGGTTCCCATTGCCATCAAGGTACAAAAACAAGAATATAACCTAAATAGAGGGATATATATGCATGTACATATGAAAACAACTTTCTTATCTCACCAAATCAATAACTTTTGCCTTTTCTGGATATGATCTTTAGAATTTGAGTACATGGTCAAATTTATTCTACCTGCATATCTTGCAGAATGCCTAGCATTTTTGTTTGAACTCATTTTAAAGAAAATATTGGTAAAATGCTATAGTTTGATGAGCCATAAAATATTGGGCTTAGGATATAAAGCCCTTTAGGTATGACAGAAAATGTGTTTTCAGGCTGTAGCATTCCGAGCTTGTCTTAATCTTGGTTTAAATTTGTAACACTGCTAAATGCTAAGATTTTATATGTCTATGTAGTTGCATTTATTTTTGTGGTCCTCATTTCATGAGGATGATAGTGATGTAATTCCAGTGCGGTTAATTCTGAATCTCACCTCTGTAAAATCAGAATCAGGCTCACTTTTTGACTGCAAGCAATCTTTCTGAGCCATTTATCACAAAACCACCTTTTCCTTGTGTGGCATTTCCACGTTTTCTCTGGCACAGACTAATGTATGTATTACATGGTTGTCTGTTCTTAAATATTATTAATAGCTGTTTATCAACTGCTAAAAGCTGCATGCTGAGCCATAAATAAAAGCCTGACACATTATTACTGCTGTAAAGAAATAAGCAACTGGAAGTCATAAGCTAAATGCTTACGGAGAAAAATAACTGCTTACCGGCTTACCGTACATTACTATGAAAAGATTCATGTAGCTTTATTCATTTGAAGATAAACACTGCATTCCAAGAAACACTAAGATTCGGTAGACACAAATAATCTCTCTATTTGGAAAGTTATTGCCAGATGCTACTTCATATGATTTCCTAGTTTTATGGCACCTGCAAGATAGGACTAAAACTCCTCTCCTATCTCTCTTTCTTGCTGGCAAAAGTTACATTCTGAGCATAGAGGTTCAGGGTGAGAAAGAACCCGGAAGCGTGACATAAGCTACTTCTTCTTCCCAGGCAAAGGGAGGAAAGATATGCCCTTCTCAGAGCTACCAAATTCTTTGACATCTCGTTATGGGCATGTGGAAAAAGTACTTTTCTGCTTTTCTCCTTGAACCACCTACTAGAAAAGTCTAACTATTAGTTAACTCGATACTTATTTATCAAGTAGATATTTATTCTACGTTTGTACTTGGATTGCTAGTGTCAGAATAAGAATGTGCAAGAAGGAGGCTTTTTTGCATTTCTGTTCTGTGGCAACTCCTCAAGACTGTCATATTAAATAGAATTAGATGTGCAGCACGAGAATATGCCCCTCAGGAAATGCATATCTGCAAGACTGAAAAACAATGCAGAAGGTGCACTTGCTTTCAGATATGCATAGGAGAGTAAATCTGCCCTCTGTTTCTCCCATGAGCTCCATTTAATGGCTAATGGTGTTTCGACCTCTTGGATTAGTTGGTATGTGCTCACTGGAGTAATAAAGGGACTGGGAACCCCATTGTCCTCTGATCAATGTGGCTTGTTACCTGAGCTCTGGTGCTGGATTTGGTTTGAAATAGAAGTGATCTGGAGCTGTGGTATGTTGTTTTAACACAAGCAAATATTACCTTTCAAAGTTACTTCACACTACTAAGCCTCTTATAAGAATCCCTTGCTTAGGTGAAATCTCATAGGGTTTATATATATTATAGAAACATAGAATATCCCGAGTTGGAAGGGACCCATAAGGATCATCAAGTCCAACTCCTGGCACCGCACAGGTCTGCCCAAAAGTTTAGACCATGAGACTAAGTGCACAGTCCAATCGCTTCTTAAATTCAGACAGGCTTGGTGCAGTGACTACTTCCCTGGGGAGCCTGTTCCAGTGTGCAACCACCCTCTCGGTGAAGAACCTCTTCCTGATGTCCAGCCTAAACTTCCCCTGCCTCAGCTTAACACCATTCCCACGGGTCCTATCACCAGTGATAATGGAGAATAGGTCACCTGGCTCTCCACTCCCCCTTGCGAGGAAGTTGTAGACTGCAATGAGGTCCCCCCTCAGCTTCCTCTTCTCCAGGCTGAACAGGCCAAGTGACCTCAGCCGCTCCTCATATGTCTTCCCCTCTAGGCCCTTCACCATCTTCGTCGCCCTCCTCTGGACACTCTCCAACAGTTTAATGTCCTTTTTGTACTGTGGTGCCCAGAACTGCACACAGTACTCGAGGTGAGGCCGCACCAGCGCAGAGTAGAGTGGGACAATCACTTCCCTCAACCGACTAGCAATGCCGTGCTTGATGCACCCCAGGATACGGTTGGCCCTCCTGGCTGCCAGGGCACACTGCTGGCTCATATTCAACTTGCTGTCAACCACAACCCCACAACCACAACCCCCAGATCCCTCTCTGTGGGGTTGCTCTCCAGCATCTCGTTGCCCAGTCTGTACATATAGCCAGGGTTGCCCCGTCCCAGGTGCAGGACCCGGCACTTGTTCTTGTTAAACTTCATGCAGTTGGTGATTGCCCAGCTCTCCAATCTGTCCAGATCTCTCTGCAAGGCCTTTCCACCCTCAAGAGAGTCAACAACTCCTCCAAGCTTAGTGTCATCAGCAAATTTGCTCAAAACACCTTCTAGTCCTACATCCAAATCATTTATAAAAACATTGAAGAGGACTGGCCCTAAAATGGAGCCTTGAGGGACCCCACTAGTGACCATCCGCCAGCCAGATGTGGCCCCATTTACCACAACCCTTTGAGCCCTGCCCATCAGCCAATTGCTCACCCATCGTATGATGTGTTTGTTTAGCTGTATGCTGGACATTTTGTCCAGTAGGATCCTATGGGAAACTGTGTCAAAATCTTTACTGAAATCCAAAAAGATCACATCAACTGGTTTCCCTTGATTGACTAGATGGGTGATCTTATCATAAAAAGAAATCAAATTTGTTAGGCAGGACCTACCCCTCATGAACCCATGTTGGCTGGGACCAATGACTGCATTGTTCCCCAGGTGCCCTTCAATAACTTCAAGGATCATCCTCTCCATAATTTTACCAGGCACTGACGTGAGACTGACAGGCCTGTAATTGCTAGGGTCTTCTTTTTTACCCTTCTTGAAAATTGGCACAACATTTGCCAGCTTCCAGTCCAATGGGACCTCTCCAGATTCCCAAGATCGTTGAAAAATAATTGAGAGAGGTCCCGCGATGACGTCAGCCAGCTCTTTAAGCACCCTGGGATGAATTCCATCCGGACCCATGGACTTGTATGGATCCAGGTGGAGCAGCAAATCCCGCACATGTTCAGGGTCAGTTGGGAGTTTGTCATTCCCACCGTCATGGTCCTCCGGCTCAGGGTACCCTGGGTCCCGAAGCCCGTCATCAGTGTTGAAGACAGAGGCGAAGAAGGCATTAAACGTCTCTGCTTTGCCTATGTCATTGTCTGTGAGGAGACCTTCCCCATCTAGTAGCGGACCTATGTTTTCTTTGGTTCTCCTTTTCCTGTTCACATATCTAAAAAAAACTTTTTTATTGTCTCCCACAGACATGGCCAGCTTCAACTCTAGTTGGGCTTTGGCCACACAAATTTTCTCCCTACAAATACGAACAGCATCCCTGTATTCCTTCCTCGTCGCCTGACCCTCCTTCCAGCAGCCGTACACTTTCTTTTTTCGCCTAAGCTCCAGTAGAAGATCCCTGGTCAGCCAGGCCGGCCTTCTGCCCCGCTTGCCTGACTTCCGATATTTTGGAATCCCCTGATCTTGTGCTTTTAGGAGGCAGTGCTTAAAGATTGACAAGCACTGATGGATGCCAATGCCTTCAAAAGCAGTTTCCCAGGGGGCCTTGCTGACTAGTTCCCTGAGCAGCCTGAAGTCTGCTTTCCCCATATCCAGGGCTGAAGTTTTGGTGGCAGTTTTCCTTCTGTCACCATAAATTCTAAACTCAACCACTTCATGGTCACTATGACCAAGACGGCTGCCAATTGCCACGTCTCCCACAAGACCCTCTCTGTTCTCCAGCTACAGATCTAGGAGGGCAACTTTCCTAGTTGGCTCTCTTAGCACCTGAACCAAGAAGTTATCGTGTAGGTGCTTTATGAACCTCCTGGACTTGTTCATGTCAGCCGTTTGGTGATCCCAGTTGACGTCTGGCAAGTTGAAATCCCCCATAAGGACAAGGGGAGTTGATCTCGAGGCATCTCTTAGTTCTGCAAAGAATAATTCATCGGCGTTGTCATCCTGGCCAGGTGGTCTGTAATAGACTCCCCCAATGACATCCCCTTTATTTGTTCATTCCTTAATCCTTACCCAGAGGCTTTCAACTTTGCCATCGCCAACTTGAAGTTCCACACAGTCCAGCCCATGCTTCACATACATTGCCACCCTGCCACCTCGCCTACCCTGCCTGTCCCTCTTGAAGAGCCTGTAACCATCTGTTGCAACACACCAGCCACAGGACTCATCCCACCAGGTTTCACTTATGCCAGTGATGTCGTAGCTGCGGGACTGGGCCAAGACTTCTAGCTCATCCATTTTATTCCTCATACTGCGTGCATTTGTGTAGAAGCACTTCATATGCGCCTCCCCACACGCAGCACCTTGTGTGGCTGACCGAAGGGCCTCACTAGCACACAGTCCCTCTGATTCTAGCACACCATCCCTTAGCTCATCACCGGTGTGCCTGGTTTTATCCCCTTCCCCCTTCGACTCTAGTTTAAAGCCCTATCAGCCCTGCCAACTCCTAAGCAAAAATCCTCAGCCCTCTCTGAGAGAGGCGCATCCCATCTGGTGCCAGCAGGCCCGGTGTCACGTAGACCTTCCTGTGATCGAAAAACCCGAAATTCTGCTGGTTGCAGCAGTCCCGAAGCCACGTGTTAATGTGATGAGTCTGCTTGTCAGCATCGATCCCCCCTATCGGAAGGACAGAGGCAAACACAACCTGTGCCCCTGATCCTTTAAGTAGCCACCCCAAAGCCCTAAAGTCCCTTTTGATCACTCTCGGACTTCTCGTTGCTACCTCGTCATTACCAGCCTGAAAGACCAGTAGTGGGTAGTAGTCGGTGGGCCGTACCAGGCGCTTGGCTTTCTTAGCGAAGTCTCTCACCCGAGCCCCAGGGAGGCAACAGACTTCCCTGTGGGTTGGGTCCGGTCGGCATATTGGGCCCTCTGTCCCTTCCAAAAGGGAGTCCCCCATGACAATAACCCTTCTTTCTTTTTTGACAGAAGATGTAGCAATGCGGGGGGTAGGTTGCCTTGCCTTAGGCATCCTCTCCAGCTGGGATGGGCTTTCGTCTACTTCGTTGTTCGGACTGTCATGTTCTAGACCCTCATGTCTGTTATATAAGGGTAGATGGGAAGGTGAGGTGGGCAGGGACAGGGCTCGCCTACCACCCCAAACAAGAACCTGCCTCCATTCCCCTCCTTGGCCTAGGTCTCCCCCTACTACCTGGCAGGATGAGGGAACTTTTGTCTTCTGCATAGCAGGAGACACTTGTGCTGTGGAAGGCTTGTGAGTCTGTCTCAGAGAGGGTAGACTACACCTCCACCAGTCAATTTCCCTCTCTGACTCCCTGATGCTCCTGAGCCTGCTCACCTCCTCCCGAAGCTCCACTACCTGGCTGAGCAGCTCTTCAATCTGGGCACACCTGCCACAGGCATACGCCTCGCTGCTGCTGTTGGATACGGACAGAAGACTCGGGCACACCCTACAGCCCAAGACCTGGATGGCTGCGTGTTTATCCTGAGCCCTCCATCTGAGTAGCCACATCGGTGACTGTGGCTGGAGAGGCCGCAAGAGATGCGGAGGCCACGGTTTTCTGCCTGGTTGATACCATGACCAGGTTCCTCGCAGGCAGGTTACAAGTACCGAAGGGAAAGACTGCTGCAAAAGCGCGGCGAGGGGACCTCCCTGCTCGCCCTGCCTGCACGCACTGCTGCGCAAACTGCCGCGCCCGCCCTTCTGACGCGCCGCGCCCTGGTCGCCGTGCTCCTGGTTGAGGCGCTCCCTAAGGGCTGCTTTTGAACGGCCGGGGAGGGGGTGTTGCTGGCTCCGCCTATGCCTCGTCAGCCTCCCTCGCGAGGGCTGCCGGGTCCTGGTGGCTCCCTCGGCTGCTTCGAGTGGCCTCGATGCCAAAAAAAAAGCCCTGCCTGTCTTGATCCCCCGCTCTGCTGCAGAATGCGTATGCCCCGGAGCCGATGGCCTCAGCAAGTGAGTATACCACCAGGCTTCCTTGCCTTCTCTTGCTACGCTATAGACCTGTAATGTGGTAATTCCAATGCTATAAAGAGGCCATGAGATTCATTCACAGCTTGCTAGGAAGGCCTCAGGACTGAAGGTCATTGCAACTTCTCTGTACGAATGTTTTTTGACTGCCTGCGGCTTTGGTTTGCATGGTTTTGCTGGAACAGAAATTTTATAATTGGCCAGGTATCTATGGCTAATTTGATTTGCTCTTGTTTATCTTTATGTGATACCACCACGGTTTTATGACTGTAGCCTAATGATGAAATGTAGGGAGGTGCAGGCATGGTATAATAACAGTGGCCTTCAAGTGGAGGCCCAGGTTGCAATGCAATGAAGCGCATATATGGGATGACAGGAGAACACAAAGCTAAAAGGAAAAAAAAAAAAAAAAAGCTTAAAGAAATGCTGACCTGGATTGGGGGCAGCAAAGAGAATAAAGTAATAGGAACTGTACCGACATGTAAAAGGCACTATGTATGTTAAATTTAGATGTAATGTGGAGCTGCAGGGCCATGAGGAGATAGAAGGGTGTAAAAATGGCCTAACACACAGAAGTGTGATCCACTAAGTGGATCCCAGAATGGGGAAGAAGAGATCATTAACATGAACATCCCATTCCTCCCAATGTAGGGCTCCAGGTGCTGACAACTCACCGTGACATCATCATCAACACCAGAATTAAGCCACTGACCTAAGGACCCAGAGGGGTAGAAACTAAGTATGCATAAAGCAGTTTTAACTGTGTTATATTATTTTTTTGTTAGTTATATTATTATATTATTATTGTTATTATTACTTATTAAAAATAACCTGGCCATTTTCTTTGTCTTCCTGTAAAAATGAGATTCTTGGAATAGACAATTGAGGTGTCTGCCACTGAGATGGGCCCATTCCCTGATATATGATGCAGCAGAAATTTCACAACTGAGCAGCTGGATGCTGCAAGGGAGGTTTTTTTTTTTTTTTTTTTCTTCCCCCATCCCTTTACACATCTGGCTTGTTGAGATGTGACAGACTCTCCAAAGCACAAGAATTTCTCCAAAGTCTTGGTGTGGAGCATCTGATTTATGCCACATACATAAGACAGTGCAAAAGAAGTAAAATGAACTGTGCTGAGCTTAGGCCAGCTTTAGGTGATTATGTCCAGTTAGTCCACACCTAAATAATTCATGAGAAGTCTGAACTAAGTTGATAGGCCATTATTTTCCTTCTGTTACACATCTTAGATAATAATTGACCTTGTATTATTTCCCTCTCCAGGATGGAAAATAAGTTTTGTTTCAATCTATTTTAGAAGCAGTAAAAATTTACTCTGTAGTGCAATAAAAGCATGTCACTATTAATAAGTATAGTGGTTTTTTTTTAGATCTATTTCTTATGTCATAAAATCAATCTGCACTAAAAAAGATAACCTCTGAACTCCAATTTCTGTTTTAGTACTGTCAGTGGTGCCTAGAATAGACCAGAACATTACTAATAATGAAGTAGTAATTTGAAACAATGGCAAACAATTTGCAGCTTTTTCAGAAGCAAAATAAAATTAAAAAAAAAAGTAAAAATTATCTATATTGATGGACAGTTGTTGGACATAGAACTTACAGAAAAATAAAGCTGCAGTTATGAATGAATACTGACCAAATGCTAAAGGGGAAAAAATAGTATATTTAATGCAAAAAGGAATGAAAATTTCCCTCTGTGCTCCATCCAGTCCACATCCTGAATACCTAAAAAATCTGTTGACTTTAACATTCCCTCCTGGGTATAAAGTCAAGACAGCTGTTTAATAATGAAAATCAGATTAGACAGAGTCTTGCTTGGATAACATAAAATACCTAATACAGTAAAAGGGCATAGAGTTTATCAGTCTGTCTTTGTCCCTGGAACAGACATGTCATCAAGTTTTATTTTAATTTTAAAAACATTCTACTATAATTCCCACGTTCTCTCTTTCTTCCTGCTGAAATAATTGAATCAGCTACTAAGTTAGCCATTCCTGCTGTTTCTGAAGAGCAGTTCATAAAGCAATGAAATCATAAATTAAATCATTCATAATATAGAAAGAATACCAATCTCGATAATACCAGTGGTCTCGTTTTTTCTCCCTAAAATGACTAAGTATCAGGTTAGAGGATCCATATCACATCTGACCTTGTTAATTACAAATGTTCTTCAAATTATAAAAAATACTGGTAAACACATTTTACAGTAGTAAAGTATCTAAATGATGACATACAATAACTATAAATACATCAGTCATCAATATTGGATAACTGTTCTTACAAGTATTTTAGCAGCATTCATTACTTACTATTTTTTATTGCACAGCCTCTTATCCTGATGAAAATCTAACAAAATACATGAGTTGTCACCGACAAAATATAGGATAAACATTTAGCTGCTAATAGCTTAAGCCAACGCAAAAAAAAAGAAGTGGTAGGAGTCAAACAGGTTAGTAAAGCGGTTCCAAGTTTTGATATTCATGCCATTCATGTACACTAGTTGTTAACAAAAAGCATTGGGTATGCTGCACTGCAAAAGAGTTGCTGCTTATGTTGCTACTCACTGACGCTTAGCAAGGCAATTAAAAAAAAACAAACAACAACATCAAAACACAAACAAAAAACAACACATTTGGGATTTTCTATTTTAATAAAATAGCAATACACCTGTGTACATGTGTACAGTATATTATGACCTTTATGGCTTTCTAATAAAACCACCCACTCTTCTTGATCTTACTAATAATTAAGATGGAGGAATCAGTATGTAACAGCAACAGATTTAAAGTATAGCGAGATTATTGAAAATGGCAGAATGCTGACAGAGAATATTGGCTCTGAAGGACTACCTAGCACTAGAAAAATGGATGGCCAGAAAGTGCTGAGAATAAACTAAAGTGAAATGCATTTGTTAGACAAGCCAACACAAGTATCTCTTAGCAGTGAAACATAACACAAGAATTTCCAGAAGGTAGCATAGGAAACAAATGTTAAAATGTATGAAAGTAAATAAATACTCATGCTTTACAAATATTGCATTACAAATCTTCCAAACTGAAAAATGGTGACTTGATATTTTCCAAAGGAAATCAACTGTGGATTTTTTAGAAGGGTTTGGACACCTCTGATATTATGAACATTCAACATCACATTTAATAAGTTAATGAAAAGTTTCCATATTCAGTCAAGTTGTTGGGTACAAACTTGTTGATCTGGTGTCCTTACAGTCTAGTGAACTAAATGCTTGTACCACAGTTATTCAATATGTACTGCCTATATTATTTCTTAGTCTGCAAGAGCTTCATACAAACTGTTTTGCTTTCTAACAGCAGTGTGCTTTGCATCTCTGACACAGCCATGAGCCTCTCACAAGCACCATCCCAGATGGTTTACAGAGAAGCAATTTCAAATGTCAATTATTTAACTGGAGGTCAGGCTGAAAACAACACATCTCATTGAGAGAACTACTCTGGCGTTTCATTGTTCTTTGCATTTTTTTTTCCATTCCTCTTACTCTTTGAAGTTCTGTCTGACAAGCTTTGGACTGCAACTGCCAAATAACTCCAACCATGCTTAAGGAGAGGATCTGTCTTGTACATTTCTGTAGATAGTATATTCACTAACTAGGTTACCATCTCTCTCTGGATCATTTTGTTCAGGCATCTATAGAATAGTCTCTAAAGTAGGATTAATAGAACAGAGAAGTTATTTCTGGCCAGGAAACACATAAAATTTCTAGGATTTAGTTAAATAACTGTGGTAGTAATTGGAATGCTCATCCCCCTGTTAAGAGCTTTTGGTGTCATATTAGGACATCAAAAGATGCTATCCAGGCAAGTATGAGTCAAGAGAAGAAGTGGTAGCCTCCACTGCTTCCAGAAATAGATCTGTAGCATCTACCTGTAGTAATCTAATAATTGTCATCATCCACCAAATCTAATGGTATGAAAAGGCTGGAATATATATGTATATTTTTTTAATTTTTTTTCCCTTTCAGATTTTGTAATTTTTTCATGTGGGTGCTTTTTTACTTTGAATCTTTGAGTTACTAGCAATCTCCAGCTTCGTGGTTCTACCTCTGCCTGTAACTACAGTCATCACATGTATGGTTCTACTCTGCAGCCTCTCAAAGCTCTTTTCCACAGCCTATGGGTTTGGCAGCCTGATAGCTCATAGGGCACATACTTTGACCACATCACAACTGGATCTCTGGAGAACAAACACTGAGCCCTAGTTTTGCGAAGGCAAAAAAGAGAGATTGGTGCAACCATAAAGAGGAGGATCGATCCTACTTAACCTTAAATACCTAAACATTAGACTTCAAAGTCTGAGCTAATGATCCTAAGTTGCCTTTATAGTCAATGGACTGAAATACTTGTTGTAAGTAGGTGAGTCATCTACAAAAATAGCATCTAAAGTAAATCAAATGACCCAGATCTGTATGTGCCTGTTTCTCTCAGCTGACTGACAGAAAGTGTTGAGAGATTAGTTTAAACTTAGGTATCTCACTTTCAAATAACTGAACTGAAGTAGTTGTGTTCCTTTATTGTCTTTATGGGAATGGTAAAAGAGGCCCTCAGAGGCAGTATGTAAAAAGTTCATGTTAGAGAGTGCTGTTCCGTTTGCATAACCCAGTGCATTGTTCACAATGCCTCCATTTAGCAGTAGTCATTAGCAGCTCTGTTTACTTTATGTTATGGTTCAAAGACTAAAGATAACATTTTGGTTTGAACTCATTTAGCTATTATAAGGCCAATAGAAAGCATAAGGGAAATTGAATCGTGTGTCAGAAGATCCTTCACCTGTCTTCATTTTTAAAATCGCACCTATGCAACATTTCCATGGAGTAAAACCTACATATACAAACATCTGAGAACAAAAAATAATTACGGCTTGTCTCTGATATCACAGGTTAGATTCCAGCTGTTGCAATTGGAAAGAAAATAAATGGAAATGCATAACTTCAAAGATTTCTAAGAGCACATTTTTTAATCTTGTACAAACCTTACTAACAGAGCAGATACTAGTGTTTTAATGACAATGAAAAATTAGTAATAAAAATGTTTGTCTATTTATTTTACATCTTGCCATGATCTTTTGACATTGAGCAAAGAGAATACCTCTCTTAATATATAGATTATCAGTAACAAGGATTCAGATGAAATTAATGCAAAAAGTACTCAGTCTATTGTCATGTTCTCTTGTGTTCTAGAAACTAGTTTTGTGTCAAAGCATTTCTTAGAAATTCTCTCTCTTTTTCTCTTAGTTCCAATGTTGCCTGAAAACATATCAGCCAGGCTAGCTTTACTTTCTTTCCCACTTAAAAACTCAGAAGAGTTGATTTATTTCAGTTTTGTTTGGAGAAATATAAGAAACGTTACCCTGTCAATATAGTGACTCATCTTCTTTATATCAAATTTTCATGTGCTAATATTTTCTTATGAAAATATTGATGGAATTGCTTTGAAAGTGCTTGTATTTAGCACATGAAACATTCTGGAAATGTAAATAATACAACAGGTTTGCATAAAACTGGGAAAATAAATAGTGAGGGTTTACAATTGTAGTATACAGTGATACTATTCTACAATGAATATAGGCTGATCCTTTGGAGTTTTCCTCTGCTATGAAATGCAAATGAGAACTCCACAGCCACTACTGTAGTTGTCCTGTAACGAATACTCATGCAGCAACTTTGTAATGTATGTCTTGTGCTTCTGCATTACTTTTTTTCCCTTCAGTAAGTGATCCGATATACTTTTCCTAGCAAGTATAAGCAGAACATGTTATATAGATGTTTCTTTTTATTAATTTCCATGTTTGACTTAATGGTTGACCTAATTCTGTATACTAGTATTAACTCTTCCATCTTGATTATCTGTTCTACAAATAAAAATGAAAGTTTTTGTTTGTTTTTTAATTCGCAGACATAGAACAGGACTAATAGTGATGCAGAGAATGTACTTACCCCACTCATAGCCCAATTGTATTACTTTATAACTGGATGCATATGTGCATGCAATATGAAGGTAAGGAAGGGGAAAAAAAAAGTACAAGCCACTATTTTGAGATTTGTTTAATTTTACATTAATATTATATATTTTAGTAGTTGTCTTACTGTAATTCTGTAAACTACTTCAATGTTAAACATTTAAATATTTATATATACCCCTTTGAGGATGAAAGCTAGGGTCTGTTTCTTTTCTGTCTTTTGGCAGAAAGCTAATATGCAAGCACATTTATTATGTTTAAATTCATTTTCGTATGTTTGAATAAATCAGATTTTCTTAGTGTGCTATGGTGATCCTTTAGCTGAAGTTGGATTTTTAAGTATTTTTCTCTGTATGTACATTTAGATTAGCAATATTTATTCAAATACTTCTGAGTTTCTATTCAGTACTGGTTAAAACTCTATTGTCATAAGCATAAATAAATATATATACATATATACATGTGCTGCTGTACACTTTTTGTTCACCTAGCTTGAAACAATTTCTTCAATTCCACGTGGCCCCAACAGCTTTCAAATTGCAAAGGAAAACCAGAAAGGGAAGCAATAGAATGGAGAGCCCAAGAAACCCTTAAATCAGCCTTAGATTTTGTACCATCCTGATTTTATACCATAAATATACCATTTATACCAACAGCTGTGAATTTACCATTGTAAAGCTCACAGAAGAATTTCACTGTGGATACCAAGAACAGTGAATTAAAAGTTCATTCTAGTCCTAAAGATATTACCAGTGGAATTGGATTAATTACTTTAAGCATAGAGAGTTCTGCTGGAATCTCTATCTTTAAAAATAGCTGATCTTTTTATGTACATCTCTATTCTACTTTCAAAATGCATGACTGAATGATTTATAAATCTAACTGAATTTATGAGGGGATGGTGGAGTGAGGGGGAAGTACCACATGTGTATGAGAACTATTTTGGCACTGAATCTTATTTTTTTACCTGTTAATTGAATAACTTTGCAGCATGAACAAGACCTGCTGCAGTTCCCTTATGTTTTGCATTCTCTCAAGTATTCAGTCTAGGACAAAGCAATAAACCCCCAGAGCCTGAAAGTAAAATGTATAAAAAGCTTGTTGTGACTTTTGATCAGAGGTTGGGACGTTGGAAAAATTTATTGCAATTCTCAGTAAGTTAGTTGTTTCCAATACTGCTATTACTATCTATAAAGAGAAACCTTTGCCCTCAGATACCAGGAACTGCAGTATATCTGTAAAAAGGAAACAAAGGAAGAAAAAATCCACCATGGTATCTTGCAAGCTGTTCTTTCCTCTTCTAATAAAGAAAAATGTTATACTCTCTGATACCACCATGGATAAACACAAAGGCCAGGCACTTGCACAGCTCTACAAAAGTCAATATACCACTGAGTTAATTACATAGGGTCTCAGTTGCTTTGTTAAAATATTCAGCACTTGTAATTCAAAATAGAACTAGCATAGAGACACAGAGACCTTTTGACCAAATGTTGGGTACAACAGCTCTTATCAATTTTTAATTTTATTTTATTTATTTTTTGATATGGGGCTTTTGTTTTGAAAATAAATGGGAAGTACATTAAGCATGGAATTTAAGTGGCTACATTTACAAACACAATATTAACATCTGCTTAGTAATTGTCTCTACTCCAGTAGAAATCCAGAGGAGTATTCCTACTTTTTTATTATTATTATTATTATTATTATTATTATTAGACACCTTAAATTAGCCCCAGCCTTTTAAGGGAAGATATTACTTATCCTTTCTTTACTGTACCAGATGCTGTTATACTTGTTTATAGATCATATCTATCTATCTATATCTGTCTATATATATACACAAAGATAGATGCATGTATATATCACATTTGCACACACTGGTCTCCCAAGTCCATTTGATAACATGTAAATATTAAGATTGATTTGAATCAGTTACAGATAAACTTATTTTAGGTTTTAGGATTGTTTTATCAGTGTGGTGTAATTTACGTGTCATCAAGAAGATTTAAATTTTATTATTTTATTGTCTACAGTAAAATATATACTGCATATTTTAATTATATTAATATTAGAGTAATTAATCTCACTGGAATGAAAAAGTATGTAGGTGTACCAAGACTATGAGTGTTCTTTCTCTACAGTGATAAGTGTTAGAAGTGCTATAACTTCATTCTCTAATGAGCCTGGTTCAATTAATATTGCCACCTCCATTAAAATAACAGACAGGAGTCATGAGTGCACTAAATACTGAGAATCTTATTTAAGGGCTTTGGATCTTCTTTGCAATTGCTTAGACTCAACTCATTAGATTCTGTCCAAATCTCATCAGGTGGCTATTGTAGCATCTTAAATGTAAAACCTTTAAACATTTTTATGAATATAAGGTCATTCAGAATGGGACAAGAGAAAGATTTAAAGCAAGCGCTATATCAGAAAAATTATATGGTTGAAGTGGATCCGAACAATTTATTTTAAGTGCTTTCTATAAATCAACACATATTCCGCTGGGAGGAAATATTATGTAAATGGAACAGTGACTTCTGACTTCTGGTCTCCAAGGACGTTAACCAAGCTGCTGCAGCTTCTGTTTACGATGTAAATTCCCTGTGAAAAAGGGCCAGTTAGAAAATACTCTTCACAGGCAGAATCATTTAATCTAGTTTGCACTCATCATTCCTATCAGCTCATTGCAGAGCTTAGGAAATCAATTTTCAGAGAAGAAAAAAAAAAAGAGCTTTTGAAGGATATTATAGACTCATTCTGAAAATGTCATGGATTTGAAAGGCTTCCTTGTCACCCAAAATGTATTCTGTACCAAAATTTGTATCTAAAGGTGAACAGAATGCTTAAGTTCCAAGCCAGTCTTATTACTGACATCACCCTGTGTTGCTATTGCAATACACACAAAGGTCCTGGTAATCCATTAAGAAATGCCCTCAGGTCTACCAAACAAACAAAGACTGGTATTTTCAATAACTATGCTACAGTACTCTAGAAGTTATTAGAATTTGCAGGTGGTCTTTAAAGATTCTACTCCATCTTAATTGGACTCTGTATCTACTTTTAGCTATCAAAACAGTCTGTCTGTGCTTAATTCCCTTAATTGCAATAATACCATCTAGTTAACTGGCATTCAGACTTTCAGCTGCTGCTTTATATGCCATCATCTTGAAATTGGCCCTGTCACCAGTACATTAAGCTGATCCACATAAAACCACTTTTCTGTTTCTTGTGCAATGACTGTGGAAAGGCAAGTGAATGAAGTGGGACTCTAGCACAATTTAGGAGCTCACAATGGAAAGTAGAAAATTCAGAGTTGCTTTGTTGGAGCAAATCAACCAGACAGCAGATGAGGAAGGGGGACCACTGGAAAGGGCCTCAGGAAACAAGGCAATGTACAGTCAGAGCAAGATAGTCATTCTCCCTAAAGCAGGCACAGAGGTCTGATCCCTGAGCTACTTGCAGAGAACTGACATGAAGACCACTGGTAAAGGCTTTCCCAGTTAAAAGCAAATCCCTGTCTCTGGGATTGACGCTGATGTCTGAGAATTCACGTGCACATGCCTAGTCCAGACAAACCACTGTCTCAGCTCTTCTTTCTGCACTTAAACACATGGAAGAGCTCAGATGGAAAAGGTCACAGCTTTACAGTGAAAGATCATTCAACAATTCCTCAGTGGGAAGACAGTAGTGGAGCTCCATGCTGAGTCACCATGGACAACAGTGTCACTGAATGTGGGCCTAGATGTGTGTGCAGGGTTGTCCTAGTTGATGTTTTAGGAAACTTCAAGCCTTTGTGATGTTCCTTATATGTTTTCAAGCTGACAAATCATCTCACTGTTTCACAAAGCATCATCCCTGCTTCTCACTGAAACAGCCATCCCAGATGGTGGCAGCCTGAGCATATTACTGGGTAAGACCACAGGTAACTGGGGGACTTGCCCATGCAGAAATACATTAGAGTTTCCAGGTACCTCTGAAGAAAATAAGACCCACTGCTAATAGATGTTAAGTGGCTAATTCCACTTTAATAGCCAGTCCACAGATAGTAAAACACTCCCTGTCATCTTCCCTCAGACACCATACACCCCATCTTGACACTTCCAAATCTCTTCAGTAAGGAGATCATTACCTGTAACCATAAAGCAGTTTTGATCTTCCTTTTCATTGCTGCAACAGGTGTTTGTTTGTTCCCATACCCTTTCTCCTATTGAGATCTTCAATTTTTAGAGACATACACTCAGAAATCCCTGCCTGGCTGAGGACAGGAGCCACACAGCCATCAGCTTTTTGGAAGATGACTTACAGAACAGTGTACGTGGAAAGGAGAAGACACCTCCACTCTTCCCACATTCATTGTTACATATGCCAGAGTCACAAGAATAAAATTGGTGTTTTATTTATTTATTTATTTATTTATTCAGAAATCTCTATTTTTGCTGGGCTTTCACAGGTTTCCTGTTTCTCTAAGATGAAAACCTGGAGGCTCTAAATAGGCTCTAAACAGCAATTATCTTTAACAAAGAGTTAACATGCACTTGGGAAGCTCATGGGCACAGGAGACACTTTCAGAGTTTGGGTCCATTACGTTTCCTATAAATTTTTTCTTGGTGAACTTGAGGCCTGTTTAGAGAAGCCAATACCATTTTATTTCCCTTTACTACCTCTGGCCTCACAGCTAGAGCTTTGTGGGATTTTCCATGATTTGCTTAACAGGGTTTTTAACATAATTCCCCCCTCTCTAGGCACCATTATATATTTGACTATAAACGTTAGATATGAGAAAGGTATTGATGCCTTAACAGATTCGAGGTGGTCAATATTGTTATTGGTGAGAGAAATGAAGGGGCCAACCAGGGTAATGCTATTCTGTCAGGTGACAGAGCTTCCTATCTCTCAGCCAGTGGATGACAATTAAATCAAATGAGGACTGTTTCAGAATGTACATCTGGAATAGAGACGTATTCTAGAGACATGAAAGAAGAGACTGAAATAACTCTTAACATGCAATTTGAAAGCAAACCAAAATAACCCAAATTTGAAACACCTGCATTTTGTTTCTGAATATAATTGGCAATTTATAATGTTACAAACAAAAGAAACAAAACAACAACAACAACAAAACACCAAACTTGTAGGCATATTTCAGTCTGAAGATTGTGCAGATCATTTCTTTTTAAAGACTCCTAGACTCCTTCATGCTTAGCAATAAGATTCTCCTGAATACTTAATTTTATTAAGTCTTAAGTCCTGTGCCTCTCACCATAAAGTGATATCACAACCTGATTTTGTTGTTGTTGTTGTTTGAGTTAATTATTCAGTTAAAGGGACATAACATGTACTTTTTATTTGCAAAACTTATGTAGTAGAACAGTTTAACAGCTAGAATTTTTTACTCCATTCCACATATTCAGACTAGAAAACTTTTTAAGCATTGTTAGAGATAAGATACTCAAGTACAAAAAACAAAACCAAAAAAACCAGTACTTGTTCACTCCAGCTGATACCATAGACTTACTAGAATTTTGAGTCCTGTTGAAACTTCTACATCAGTGATTTTTTTCTATTATTTTTTTCAGCGTCTGTAACGAAAATGTAAGATCCAGCAATAAGTCTTCATTTACACACAGAAACATTAATTACAATACTAGACATCAACTTATGACACTAGTTTTGTCTTTCTTCCCTGCAGCCCTGTGTATCTGGATTACCTTCTGTATCTGATATTCATGTCCTTCTTCTTTATTCTTGTTAAATATACTCAAAATTACCTGCAAAATATGCTTTCAAAATATTTTAATGTTATATTTTTGATAATAGAATGTAATATATTTGTGATGTATTAATACTGCATGAATTTTAAAAGCACACCTAATATACACTTTTATCTAAGTGAGAGCTGTGTTCACGGATTTTAAAAGAATGGACAGATATAAAATAATAGTGTATGCTAGTGGTTATGTTTTTCTTAATACCTCAAACCACAAAGTTGTTTATCATCATAGATAGAATATAATTTACTATGTATGTTTTAGATATGGTAAAAGCGTCTACCTTTTTGTAGAGAAAGAACTTTGAGATCAATTTGATGTAAAATGTAGGTAGTGAACAAGTTTGGGAAATAGAGCAAAAAATGTTATTTTCTTTGGATCCATTATTTTTCTAACCTGTTTGCGGGGCTCTTAATCCTTGATGCAAGTTTGTCAGAATAGATGTCTCAATACACAATTCGGAAAACTTTGGAAGATGTAAAAGTACTGAGCATCAATATGCCATGTATCATCATGTAAGGCATGATGATATCGTGGATGCTTCAGAATGATATAATTGCTTACTGTCTGTATTAATCTCAGCTAGAGTTGAAGTTTATATACATTATTTGCTAATGAGCCTGTCAATAAATTTAGAAAGGTAGAAACGGAATACATTTCATATAAAAACAAATAATTTGTAATTCATATGTATTGTTTTCTATATTGAAGAAGCAGAATTTCAATAGTATTTGATTTGTAAGCACTATGATTTTACCTGAGAACAATTGCAAGTATATATGAAGCAGATAAAGAAGATTTATAAAGATAGGAATTAAGTCTGGAATTAAGGACTAAAAATTAATTATATGATCTCATTTAAGGTTTTTTGTTTGTTTGTTTTTAGCATTAGTCTTATGATTTAAATAATTTTAAAAGCCTATTTTTATTACTTTAAAAATAAGTTGAAAGTTGGTATAAAATTGTTTGTATGTAAGTTACATGCAGCTGTTAGTGACCTTTTCTAATGACTTCCAGCATAAGAATCTGTTAATCAAAATTTTCAAGCTGTGTGTTTACATCTGCGTGGATCTTTTTGGTACATTTCAATAAAATATTTCAGCTATTCCAAATATTAAAACTGAAGAGAAAAGATGGTCAGTTTGACTTTGAAATGCAAACTAATATATATATATATTTTACATAATTGTTTCCAAATTCCATGTCAAATACCAGAAAATGACTCAATATAGAATTTGCAATAGACCTTGGTGTATATACAAGCATTCTTATAAGGTTAAACTAATGTTATGCTACTAATTTTTAAGAACTTTTCAAATATTTTTGCTAGCATTGGGTAGGATTATTCAGAAATGTATCACAAGCATTACATGACTTTAACTAGTCATGTCTAGGAAAGTCTTGCTTGCTCATCATGCCACATCTATGTGCATTTTTACTAAAGTGAGCATGGAAAGAGAAAAAAAAAAGTCATTATTCTAAAACCTATGCATTCAGAACCACAGTAATTCCTTCAAGAAGCCCATTGAAAGAGTGAGCTGACAGTGCTGAAAACTGTTATGCAGCTGTACAGACTGAACGATGGTAATATTTTTGATTTACTCATAACTAGCAACTTTTGTTTATAAAGATTTTGGAAATCATGGTGAAGTAATATTAATGTACTCCAGTCAACCAATTAAATTACATGAAAGGTAGAGAAAGAGGAAGCTGAGGAAACCAATTTTTCTTCTGCAGCTGATGAATACTTTAAATCTCACTGAAGTGGAGCATCATAAAATCATTAATGATCTTAAGCAATTAATGACCAATTAATTGTTAACAGTAACCTTCAAACGTTGAGCTACTGGGAAAACTCCTTGACAGCAGTCATAACTAATTTTCACTCTTCCTCAGCACTTAGAGTTGAAGAGAACAGTACATATTTGAAAAGCAGCAACTAGAGGGTTTGAGGGTGCATTCATTAACAGGGTAGCTTCAACTGTTGCTGTAATTTTTCCTAGTGAAATTATTCTGTTAAATGCTGGCAAAAAGCTATATAAATATTCAGTGAATATAGTAATAGCTTAAGAAAGCTGTATTTATGGAGATATAGGAAGTATAACCTCTTGACTTTTTATAACTTCTAATCTGAAGAAATGCTGACTTTGTAACAGCAAAGACCCTATTACCTTTGTCAAAAAAAATCTAGATACTAGAAGCTATAGATCTAGAAGCTATATGGCAATACAATGGATCAATTCCCAAATGATAGTAATAAAAATGTTAATAAATAGATGTTAAGTGTACTCAAATACAACTATGTACTAAAAATACAACTAAATTTTTAGAATAGAGGAAACAGGGTGCTTATATATATATATATATATATGTATATTTTAAGTGCCATCACTATACTGAAGACAGGGAAAAGTCAGATGAGATATGAACGTAGTAAAGAAATTCTTACAACGGAAATATCTTTGTGAATGAAATCTATGGGATGTTACTTATAACGTAGATAGTTTTGTTTGTTTGTTTAACAAAGAGGCACTTAGCAAGAATTATCTACAATGAGAACACCTGCAAGAGATTAATCTCAGGAAAAGTAAAAAAGCTCTCCAGTGAAATACATATATATATATTATATATAATGTATAATATAAAATATATATTATATATATATATATTTTGAAGTGGAAGTACTATAAAAAAAGAACATACTCTTGCCTCTCCTTCCAGATCCTTTCTTAACTATTAAAAGAGGGATTTTTAATATTGAACTAGTAAAATGTAGGATGTAGTCACCTGTAGGAATTAGTAGGAACAATCTACCAATTATAACAGGTACAACAATTTCAGTATAATTTTACCTGCTCTGATCATTGACTATATTTTTAGTGGCATTTACAAGATCCACATATCACTTGCTGGGCTGATTAAACTTTGTTTCTATAATGTAGTTTTTCTTTTTTATATATAAGCAGGTTCACACACAGGAACCACTCCAAAGCCTCTCTGATTTTATTGTTAAACATTTGACAGATTTATCAATGTTGTATTCACATTCCAGGTATAAATCCTGCTTTAAGGATAATTGTTTACATTCTACTTTTCTGTAGTAGAAGCTGAACGTTTTTTATAAAGTTTCTCTACTTCACTTTTGTTTGTCCATTAATTTTGTAGAATCTAAATTCACTTGGGTGTTATGATTTATATTACCCATGGGTCTCGTTAAAGGGGACTTATCAGAATCAAATGTTTGCCTGTCTCAGAGTCCTGCTAAGGACTTTCACTGAGAGAGTTTCACAAATTTGAAAATATCTAAAAGTGCAACAGATATAACGGATTTGGAATTGCTGTTGATAAATAGACTTACTGCAATAGCACTAATATATGATAATAGTGCTAGCAAAATGCTATCCTGGGTATTCCTCACCAAAAGATAAAGGTGCAGAGTTTACCAAGAAGGCCTCCCTGTCTTGGTGGAGGAGAAAGAGCACAGCCCATTACTGACTGCCTCACTCTAACACTTTTTCCTAATACTGCCTCCTAACACTAACTCTTCTTTTACATCCTAACCTTATCTGTACCCCCCCTGAGGTGACATTTAGCATGATATGGGTGGAGTCAAGTACTATAGTCATATATGTTTAATGTGTACTTCATAAAACTCATTATTATATCCAAGGATGTTAACTTTAATATTCATTTTACAAATAATCAAGCAAAAGGTTTCATTCTGGGCACCTGCCTTCAAGATTCTGTTCTGCTGCCAAAACAGGGACGTCCCACAACTGCAAGACTCCCTCACTCAGCAGCCTCTCCAACCAAGCCCGTAGACCTCCATCCACAAAGTTTGTATAAGAGGTAAGCTGGAGCAAGCTGCTCAATGTCCAAGGCTGGTGCTTATCCATGACAATAACAAGTCTGACTATTCTCCAAACCACATGCTATGGATTTTTTTTTTCTTCTTTTTATAGTGATTGAAATTAAAATTGTTAAAAAAGATATATGCAAAATATAACAGAGGAGCCTGGCTGTTCACCAAAGCTAGGAAGTGGACAAGCTCATCATAATGCAACCTATGTTCTTTATCCAGAGTACTCAAAAAGAGGAGTTTGAATGGGAGGAGGCCTCACAATAATATTGCACTTGGGACTTCATAAAATACTTTTCTAAGTCTTCACCTTATTTTTTTTTTTTTGTCTTGCTAGCACTACAAATAATTTCGTACAGATTAGTGTTCGCTATATATTTTAGACAGTTTGGGAACATACAAAGGTCCTCAGTTGTTGGTACTGTTTTCTAGTGAAGAGACAAGAATAACCTTTACAAACTTGCCAATGGGAATGAGTAAGGTTTGGGACAGAATGTTGCCTCTACAGCATCCATGCTAAGGTTAGACTGGCACAACTGTACAGGAAAACACTAGGCAATAAACAGCTATTCTCTCAAATCTCTTTCTGCCTTGTAGGATGTTTTTGCAGGCAGTACAAAATGATGTTCTACTTTTCCTTTTCTTTCTTTTCCATTCCTTGTTGCATTAATTTAGCTCCATATGGTATCTTTTCTATGCATGTGGAAAAATTCCTCTGGAATAATCCTCAAGGACCATTAACTGGATACCCTTAGGTTAGGTTTCTTACTAAATCTGTTGTCATTGTCAGTATTATTTTTTAGTATTCCATTACTCTTTATTGCTGTAGTGGATTTTTTTCATATCCACTTTCAGCCAGAAGGAGAATTAGATTTTCATTTTTTTTTTTAAGATTAAAAGAAATCTTTTCCAAAAATAAGGCAGCTGCAGGGCACAATCTTTCACATACGTCTCAGTGATAAATATTTGGGTAAATTTACAATATATGCACCTCTTTAAAGAAACATTTCTCCTCATTAGATTCTGTTTATAATGACGAGGGATATAGAAGTTTCCCAAATTCAGAAGTGTTTAGATTTTTCATCCTATCATTTTGGAGTTCCAAAATTTGGATATAAATTTAGATTAAAATTATGTACAAAAAAAAAAAAAAAGTAAAAATGCAGATCTTCAGAGCGTTTTATTTGTTAAATCATTTAAGATTTACTATAATTTTGAAACACCTTTCTGGTACATTGTGGCATCCCTTCAAATCACAGTAGTGATGGAAAAAAAAAATGCAGTCTGCTTAAAGAAGAAAACAACTAGATTTGACTGGAAAAAAAAATGTCTTATTTACCGTCTTGGTCAGAAATAAAGGTACATGTACAAAATATCAAAATGAATGATCAAAAAAGCTATTTGCTCTGAAACAAACATGAAACTAAATACTAAATAAACATTTTACTAAAGATAGTACTTTTGTCCTAAGCCTTTTATTCGCAAGTGCAGTTTCTAACATTCAGAGAAGTGACAAAAGCTAACTCATTGTGCTTGTATGTAAACTATTACTAATTTGGGTACACCTTTACAACTCTTTTAATATTGTGTATGCCATGTACCTATGATTAGGCACAATAATCAAGATACAATTCTGCAGAGTCCTCTAGTTGAAATGCTTGATAAAATAGTTATAAAAGTACTAATTTAGCAGTTTCAAAGCTGTATCTCTAAACTTAAGGTGGAAGTGTATTTCAGTTCAGTGGAAGTTTTCTTGCCCATACATTTAGACCATTGCCTGCTGTTTGGACCATCTCTCTGCTTTAAACTAGACTAAATCAACATAAAACACATATCATAGCTTTACCTGACATTAGTTTTTATTAAATCAGATTATTCCTTTAGGATCATAGAATGGTTTGGAATGGAAGAGACCTTAAAGATCATCTAGTTCCAACCTCTCTGCCGTGGGCAGGGACACCTCCTACTAGACCAGTTTTCTCAAAGCCCCATCCAACCTGGCCTTAAATACTTCAAGGGTGGGGGCATCCACAGCTTTTGTGGGTGCACATTACTAACTCATGTTGAGGTTCTCATTGATCAGCACCCCCCCAAGACCATCTGCTCAGGGCTGCTCTCAATTCATTCTCCACCCAGCCTGTGTTTGTGCTTGTGATTGCCCTGGCCCAGGTGCAGGACCTTGCATTTTGTTGAAATTAAAAACCAATGTGAAAGATCTTTAAGATGAATCTTTAAAAGCATAAAAGATATCAAGGGCTGATTATCAGTCTGATGGGCAGTTTTGGAGGAACAGTCTCTTTATGACACAGCTTTGATAATTTTTCACAAACCTGTACCAAAGTGCATGCAGCTACTTTCACATGGTTTCATTAACTTTTATCTCTTACTGATTATCAAAATTTACTATTGAGTGCTTCTGAGAGTTCATTCTAAAAATCATATATTTTACGGTCAAGAAAATTGATATCACCTTAGGGAAAATGAAAACCTTAGCTTCGAATTAGCTTGAAAGGTAGAAATTCTACTACTTTTTGATTTTTTGAGGGAAATGGCTTAACACCTTAAACTGCTTGTGCAGAAATTAGGTTAACATCAGTATTATTACATACTTATCACATTCACACTTTAATGTGAGGTAGTCTTCTGGGTTGTGGGAGTTATAAACCTTGGCTATGACCACCAGTGGAGCAAAGCTGTTTTGAAATTAACTGACGGTCTGTGATGGTTAAGTGACTTCTTTAAATGTCTGTATTTTAATTAGAATGATTTGGCTGAACAAACATTAGCAGTCCCATGATTCCACTGGTAGAACAACTTAATTGGTGATAAATTTGGATCTGTATTTAAGAATCCTTAGTTTCATGTTGATTAGAAAACTGCACCCACACAAACTGGCATAGATAATATTTTGTCTTTGCAACAAGAATGAAATAGACCATGGAATCTAGTTAATTGATTTGTTATCTTTTGATAATTATAACATTTTATGCTGTGCTCATGTTCTTTTAAAATAAAAGCTCTTATCAATTAACCATCACCTTTTCTTTCCATATCTTTTATAACCTACTTTTTTATTATCATTATTTTTATTTAATGTCATATAATGACCTACAGACGGTACTTTAAGCTAAGGAACCCTAATCTAAAGAACGAGAAACTAACAGGAGGGATGGGTCAAAGACATTATTTAGGATCAATTAATTATGTTATTAGTTATTGTGTGCTTTACCTTTCACCTGTCTTTCTAGATTTTTCACCTTGATCTATCAGGGATGACTATTTCGAATCAATAAAGTAGAGACATTAAAAAAAAAAAAAGAACATAAAGATATGATGCATTGTCTTTTGTATTGACCTGGTTTTCATGCAGCACAGTGACTGCCCTTTCTTTGTGTCTGTTGAATAGAAGCATTTGGAAACTAGGATGACATTGTTGTGACGTTGTTGTGAGGATATCATACTGTCAGAGAATTTTTAACCTGTGTAGGAAAAATGAATACAGTGAATCCAGATGAAGAAAAAAATATTTCCATTTTGAAGTCATATCTGTCAGTATTCTAAGCTGTATATGAAAGATAAATGGAAAAATTAGTTGAATGACTAAATGAGTTGAACGGTTTGTCACTGGATTATTTATAGTAAGTTTCTGATAGTTTAGGCAAAAATCTTTACAACCCAGAAAGGATATAAGGTTTGGTGTAGGTATGAGGATATCTGAAAATTGACCTAATTTCTACACTTTATACAATTTTTTTTTAATCATTTATTTTCTGTGTTAGAGTCATATTGTGAGAATTTACAGTTATATGCAACTTCTACCGGAATACTGAACTTATGCCTTAAAAACCATTGGTGACTTCCTGGGCTGTTAATACAGTCCTGTTCACTTTCTGTTACGTTGGATTGGAATAACTGTCTAGAACTTATGGAAAATGAGAATTGACACAAAGCTTTACCTGACTGCAAGGAAAAATAATTTAAAATGAATATGGTGGTCAGTGAAAAATTATTAATTTTATGCTCCAGTTACTTTTATTATTCAAATATAGTACCAATATCACTGCAGCCATATATGAACAGAAAAAAATGCATATACATTTTTCCTCCCAAGCCATTTTACTTTTTTTAAAAAAGAAAAAATTCAATCTTTGTTTTACATATAAATTAACATTCAGTTCTCTTGTTATCCATAGTTTAGGTTCTTTCACTCATGCAATACTAGGTGTGGTACTTTTCACTGCAAGGCTTAGATAGACACTTCAGGGACTTACATTTATTATCACTCATTGTTCACACATGCACTGCATGCTTAATCATGAGAGGTGTAGTAGAAAGTAGCTAAAATAAAATGTGTTACTGAAAAGGAAGGGAGGACCTTCAGAGCCAAGTTGTGGGTGGGGGATCTGGGAAGGGATAGTCTGTGAGCATTCTCAGTTTTTGCTGGATTTGTGCTGTGACATGTATCCTGTGGCAACAGGTGCTCTTCCATGAGTCAATAATAAGAGGGTTTCCCCCGGTGCCATCAGTGCCCCATAATGCAGCCAGCTAAGGGGGAAGACGTGCTCAGGTAAAAAGAACATGGGAAGAGGAGATCTGTGCTTAGGGTGTTTACACTCATGCAGTAAGGCAGGACTGAGTCTAGCCTGGAGATTGAGAGACAATCATTAGGCCAGAAAAGAAATGGGAGGGATGCCAATTTAAAATGAACGAATTTAAGCAGAAGGTTTTGTAATGTCCCTCAGTATTCATGATCACCCATACCATGAAGGTGTTTTGATGCATTACCAAAAGAAGTCAAAAGCCTAACTATTAATAACGTCATGAAAAAGCATAATTGGGCAAAAATATACCACCTGATAACATGTATCCTATCTGCAAGCCTCTTTATCTTTTAGAAGCCTACCACATGTGGACAGAGAGTACACATAATCCATGAACTGTATTTAATGAAATGTTTCCACTGTAAATACCACACAAATACCACACAATGTAAGATAAAATATTATAGGTTATTAATTAGTCAGCCTCTCCTTTGGCAGATAATTATTGTCATTTTTAATGAGCAAAAAATGTTCAAAGACATCTCAGAATACAATAATGTTACATGATAACCTTCAACGAAATAAAAAACAACAGCAAACTGTAGAAGGTTATACCCTTTAGGTGTAGTCTATATGTTTCATTTCCAAGACAGGTTTAGTGAGTACAAAAAAGCTATTTAACCTAACCCTTCTGATACTCAGAATTTTTGTCACTGTAGCTATAAAGTTGACCTTTAAAAAATCTACACCAATAACTAGGTTTCTCAGTTTATTTTGGTGGCAGAAACCACTGCCCAACCATTTTTACTCCTGCCAGGACTCCATCTTTTGTTTGTTTTGTTTCAGAACTTTCTGAACTTCTCTGGACTCACTCTAATACGTCCATGTCTTTATGCTGGGGACCCCAGAGCTGAAGGCAGTGCTCCAGGTGGGTTCTCACTGGAGCAGAGTAGAGTAGGAGAATTGCCTTTCTCGAACTGCTGGCCATGCATCTTTTGATGCAGCCCAGGGTACAGTTGGCTTACTAGGCTGCAAGCACACATTGCTAGCTCATGTTGAGCTTCTCATTGATCAGCACCCCCAAGTCCTTCTCCTCAGGGCTGGTCTCGATTCATTCTCCACCCAGCCTGTGTTTGTGCTTGGGATTGCCCTGTCCCAGGTACAGGACATTGCACTTGGTCTTGTTGAACGTCATGAGGTTTGCACAGGCCCACCTCTCAAGCCTGTCCAGGTCCATCTGGATGCCATCCTTTCCCTTCAGCATGTTGACCACACCACACAGGTTGGTGTCATCAGCAAATTTGCTAAGGGTGCACTCTATCCTATTGTCCATGTCAGCGACAAAGATGTTAAATAGCATTGGTCCCAACACTGATCCCTGAAGAACATCACTCGTTACTGATCTCCACTTGGACATTGAGCCATTGACCACAACTCTATGAATGAAACCGTAAGGTTTCACCACGCTGAGTGGTCCATCCATCAAATCCACATCTCTCCAATTTAGAGACAAGGATATCTTGAGGGACAGTCTAATGCTTTGCACAAGTCCAGGTAGATGATGTCAGTTGCTCTTCCTCAATCCATCAATGTTGTAACCCCATCACAGTAGCGTGGCAGTTTTACTCAGCTAGGCAGGTGAGCTCCACCACAACTGCTCTCTCACTCTTTCTCCTCAAAGGGAAAGGGGTAGAAAATATGATGAAAAGGGCTCAAGGGTTGAGATGAGGACAGGGAGATCATTCAAGAGTTATCATCACAGGCAAAACAGACTCAGCATAGGGAGATTATTAAAGATATTACTAACAAACTAGAGGAGTGAGAAACAAAACAAAACAAAAAAACAAAACACTAAAAACACCTTCCCTTCATCCACCCTCATCTACCTCCTCCCTTGAGTGTGCAGGGGAACAGGGGAATGGGGGTTGTGGTCAGCCCATAACACTTTGCTTCTACTGCTCCTTCATGGTCACTCTTTCGTCCTGCTCCATCATGGGGTCCCTCCCATAGGATGTTGTCTTTCTGGAACTGATCCTGCATGGGCTTCCCACAGGAAGCAGCTCTTCCAGAACTGCTTCCACATGGGTCCCTACCACAGGGTCCATCCCTCAGGAGAAAACTGCTCCAGCACGGGTCCCCCACGGGCGGCAGCTCCCCCCAGACCCCCTGCTCCTGCGTGGGCTCCTCTCCACGGGCTGCAGCTCCGGCCCGGGGCCTGCTCCTGCGGGGGCGCTCCATGGGCCGCAGCCTCCTCCAGGCCACATCCACCTGCTCCACCGGGGGCTCCTCCACGAGCTGCAGCGTGGAGATCTGCTCCGTGTGGGACCCATGGGCTGCAGGGGGACAGCCTGCTCCACCAGGGGCTTCTCCACAGGCCACAGGGAAACTTCTGCTGCATGCCTGGAGTACCTCCTGTCCTCCTGCTGTACGGACCTTGGGGGCTGCAGGGCTGGTTCTGACTTCTTGCTCTCTCAGCTGCCGTTGTACAGCAGTTTATTTATTTTATTTTATTTTATTTTATTTTATTTTATTTTATTTTATTTTATTTTATTTTATTTTATTTTATTTTATTTTATTTTATTTTATTTTATTTTATTTTATTTTATTTTATTTTATTTTATTTTATTTTATTTTATTATTTTATTATTTTATTTTTATTTTTATTTTATTTTATTTTATTTTATTTTATTTTATTTTATTTTATTTTATTTTATTTTATTTTATTTTATTTTATTTTATTTTATTTTCCTTTCTAAAATATGCCCTCACAGAGGAGCAAAGAACATTGCTTATTGCCTCAGCTCTGGCAAGTGGTGAGTCACTTTGGAGCCGACTGAAACTGGCCCTTATCTAACATGGGGCAGCTGCTAGATTCTTCTCACAGAGGCGACCCCTGCAGCCTCCTGCTACCAAATCTTTGCCATGTAAACCCAATACAGGAAGGCCAACAGACTTGATGATCTGCCCTTAGAGAAGCCATGCTGGCTGTAATCCAGTTACCTCTTTATTTTCCATGTGCCTTAGCATAGTCTCCAGGAGGATCTGTTCCGTGATCTTGCCAGGCAAGTGTTGCCTGTAGTCCCCTTGATCTTCCTTTATTCCTTTTTTAAAAATGAGGGTTATGTTTCCCCTCTTCCAGTCAGTGGGAACTTCACCAGACTGCCACGACTTCTCATATTTGATGGACAGTGGCTTAGCAACTGCCTTCACTAGCTCTCTCAGGACCTGCGAATGTATCTCATCGGGCTCCATGGACTTGCACACCTTTAGTTCCTTAGTTGGTCTCAAATATGATCTTCTCCTGCAGTGGGAAGTTTATCATTTTCCCAGCACATGCCTTTGCCTTCTGCAGTTTCGGTTGTGTGGCTAGACCTCTTGCTGGTGAAGATAGACAATACAAAGTAATTGAGTAACTCAGCCTTCTCCAGATCTCAGGTGACCAGGTCTCCCATTTCCTTTTGGAGAGGGCCGATGACTTCCGTAGTCTTCCTTTTATCACCCATGTACCTATAGAAACCTTTCTTGTTGCCCTTGATGTCCCTGGCCAAATTTAATTCTAATAGGACTTTAGCTTTCTTAACCTGATCCCTGGCTTCTTGGACAATGTCTCTGTATTCCTCCCAGGCTAACTGTCCTTGCTTCCACCCTCTGTAGGCCTCCTTTTTCTCTTTGAGTTTGGCCAGGAGCTCCTTGTTCATCCATGCAGGCCTCCTGGCATTTTTGCTTGACTTCCTCTTTGTTGGGATGCATTGCTTCTGAATTTGGAGGAGGTGATCCTTACATATTAACCACCTTTCCTGGGGCCCTCTTCCCTTTGGGGCTTTGTTCCATATTACTCTACCAAGCACATCCCTGAAGGCAATAAACAGATAAATAAATAAATACATAAAAATAAAGAAGGCAAAGTCTACTCTCCCAGCATCCAGGGTAGTAAGCTGCTGTGCTCCCTCCTCGCTGCCCTCAGGATCCTAAACAGCAGCATTTCATGATCACTGCAGCCAAGGCTGCCCTTGAACTTCACATTCCCCACCAGCCCCTCCATGTTGGTGAAAATGAGGTCAAGCACAGCACCTCTCCTTGTTGACTCCGCTGTCACTTGGAGAAGGAAGTTATCATCAATGCATTCCAGGAACCACCTGGATTGCCTATGCCCTGCTGTGCTGTCCCTTCAATAGATAGATATCGGGGTGGTTAAAGTCCCCCATGAGGACCACGGCTTGTGAATATGACACTGCTTCTATCTGTCCATAGAGGACCTTATCTGCTTGGTCTTCTTGATCAGGTGGCTTGTAGCAGACCCTTACTATAATGTCCCTGCTCTCCCTGTAACCCAGATCCATTGCCAGCTCCTCATCCATCCCCAGGCAGAACTCCATGCACTCCAGCTGCTCGTTGACATAGAGGGTAACACCTCCTTCTTGCCTCTCCTGGCTGTCCTTCTGAAAGTGCCTGTATCCTTCCATTCCAACACCCCAGTCATGGGAGACATCCTACCACATCTCCATAACACCATTGAGGTCATAGGCCTGCAGGCATGTGTACATCTCTAGTTCCTCTTGTTTGTTCCCCATGCTATATGTGCACTAGCATAGAGACGATTAAGCTGGGTACCTCTCTAGCCTTAAGTTTGGAAATGTTTATTCAAAGTTGCTATGAATTGATTTCTCTTTGCTGTATGAGATGATGAGGAGGATTTGGCCTTTAATTAGTAATGAAGTGCTTCTACGGAAAAACAAAACAAAACAAAACAAAACTTTGCTGGAGTACAAAGGTTTTAGTCACCTACAGTGCATAACAGTATTGCTTTTCACCTTCCTGATTATTTGCTTTAATGACAGCCAGCACATGCGTTGCTGTGACAACTCGCCACTGATTTTAAAAATGTAGCAACACAATGCAGTATGCTTAGCTACTATCTTAAGCAGGCAGTTGCAGATACAAATCAGAAAAACAAACAAACAAACAAAAACCAACAACAACAACAACAAAAAAAAAACAAAAAAAATCTACACAACTGCATCTTGAACCACATCCACCAAACTTAAGTTGTCTTGAACTGACGAGAGGAGCAACTCCCAAATAAAAAAAAAAAAAAAGCCCATCTTATCTATCTGTCCTGGAAAGTTTAACCCCAATGGACAAAGCAAGACTTCAGATATTTTTACTGCAGTGATAGACTATAGGACCAGAGTAATCCTTCAGCTAACAAGATCCCTGTTCTGTTGCAATGTTTTACTTTGTAAACTGGTTACTCAGAGATTAGACACCAAATATGGAATAAAATCTGAGAAAGTGAAGTCCAGATATATTCCTTATTGCCTGAAAAGATTCTGTAAAGATTGAAAAAGTGTACTAATTTGTTCTTTATTTCATGTGGATCATTATTTCCTCCTGATAAAACCAGGTTTGTGAATGACATGCATTTACTTGTTTTTGGTTTTTGCTATGGACCATGTGTTGTTTTTTGCTTTACATTATTGCATATGATAGGTTTCGTAGCCTCTTTCAGGGAAGAGTCACATTATGCTAGATAATGGAGAAATAATAATAATAGTAATAATAATAATAGCATTAATAATAATAATAAAAACGAGGTCAAATTTCAAATTAAGGTTCTGATTTCACTTTTTTTCTTACAAATCTTAGGCTTTCACAGAAGGCAACAAGCTACAAAATGTATGTCATGTGCAACAAGAGGTATAAATGACAAAAGCAAGACAAACAAAAGCACCCGAACCAGTGGAATAAACAAAAGTAAGGAAATGATGCTATCAGAAAGCAAAGTGTTTAATAGGAAAATAGAGTTCAGTTAATCCCAGATCTAATTTTCCAGTGCTTTTCTTTTTTTTTTTCTTTCCATTTTTTTTTTCCCCTCCAAAGAATGGACAGGAAAATTGTTACATGCTAAAGAAATCTTCTCTATAAAACGAATGGTCAAACCATTTCAAGGCTTTTGACTTTTTTTTTTTTTTTAAAGTTTAGAAGATCATGCTGTGAAATTGTTCTGCTATAATCAAAAATGGATTTCATTCTGTAACCTGTACAAAGTTGAATCACACCCCTGGAGATCTGCCAAATTAACTGAAAATTATTTGAATGATCAGTGATCCATGTTATGTGATCTTTACCTCCTCACTCTTCTTTTGTTCATGGCTTGCATATATATATATGCATATATATATATGATTGGATGATTGCTGACTGAATAAGGAATGGTGACTAATTGCTTAGAAATATATTGAACATCTTTGGAAGTACTCCATTATGATATGTTTTATCAATGTTGCAATGCTTCACTTTGGCTACTCTCATATTAATGACAAGTGAACTGAATGGGCAAGATGTTCAATGCAGTGTGAAGGGTACTTGATGCACAGTTCCTATTAATAATAAAAAGAAATCAGTGTTGCTAATATCCTGTGCTCTGATAATGTTAATGTTCTGCCATTTTCATACTTTGCAAACATTAGCTGTTAGTCCACACAAGAGCTGTTTTACCTTTGTGTGCTACTAAAAATCCAAACCAGCAAATGCAGATGTTGGTGTCTAAACAAATCTGGCCTGATTTTGAAAGGTTTTCAGCATAAAGCTGTGTTTGTCACTATAAGTGAATTGTTGTTATCTCTAAACTCAGGTTATTTTATTGGAAACCCTAACTATGGATTTAGAAGCATAAGTACATGCACTTGGAGAGGAAGGGGAAAAAAGAACAGCCCAAATTCACAATATTTTGAATTCCCTTCATTCCTGGGTTCAGCTTGGTCCTTGGAGCTCCATATATTCCAATTTAATGCTTAAAAATTATTCATTTGCCATGATGGAAGACTGGGGATGGAAAAAGTAGTTGTTCCTTTTTTTTTTTTCTTTTTTTCTTTTTTTTTTTTTTCCTTGCTGTAGGTATCTACATAGAGTGGGCAAGTATCCAAAAACTGAAAAATCCATCTGTCCGTTTTTAAGAAATGGCTGGAGATTGTCATTGCTTTGGGAGATAATTGTTTTGATCTTAAATGGAAAAAAAATGGGAAAGCTCCATGTGTGTAATGGAAAAATTGCCTCTGAAACCCAAAGAATCGCTACAGCTGCTAATCACGTAACACCCACTACCACATTGTGAGCTCTCTTGAAACAGTGCAACTTATTTTCTAGAAAGGTATTCAGATTTATAGCACAACCATTCTTAAAGGAAAAGAAACTGCAGATGGAGGCTATTCCCAGAAGCAAGCAGTGATTTTTGATCAATATGAGCCATTGGAGAGGTTCCCATCTTAGAATAGTGAACACCTGCTTTCTGAAAATCACATATCCAGCTGAGTATCAAACAGGAAGCTGCAAAGGAATGTGAGAAGAGTCATACAGGATCACGTCAAATATCTAGAATTACCAATTCTTAAAAACCTTACCCTAACTGGTGTTTTATTGGTATTCATAGTAATACCAATAAAATATAAAAAGTGTTTCTTCTTCCATGGAGTAATGTTATAAAATGCATATTAAATTTTCAATCAGAATCAGTCTACTGGACTGTGCAGGTAATAGGTACAGTCACATTTTCAGTCAAAACTGAACTCACCTTTTTTGCTTGTTTGAAGTACTCTTTAATTTAGTTCTCCACTTTGTTGCTGGAAATCTCCAGTCTCTTGTTGAAGAGTCTCTTTCTCTCTGTTGGATGGGATATGGCAACTTGGCTTCTAGCTGACTGATTTCATACACACTTTTACCTTTCTCCACAGTGAAAGAAGGGGTGAGTCTGCAAAGTTTTAAGAAACCTGTTTTGCAGGGCACTGGTGTAGAGAAGGAAGATTTGTGGTTTCTATATTGTGTTTTGGATGTCTTATTTGTTATATTTGGATACCTTCTGTCAAATCAGAACTGTAAATGCAACAAAAACAATATCCAGCTTGAGGAGGTGATTATAGTGCCTTCAATTAGTTTGCTGTATATAATAAACACAAAATATTCCAGGCAGTGTCTGCTGACAAATATATGCAAGTGAATAGAATTTATCTGAAAATCTTTCAGAGGCGTATGTTGAATGCCACCAGGGAGAAGACAGGCTTATTTGGCTGAGAGTATAAATTCACTCTGGTATTGTGTGATACTGAAAATCTAAGGCCAAATATCCTATATGTAAAACTTTTTAGAGCTATCTCTGGTTTCACAAGCTTGGCCCACCTCCCCAGCTGGGCATCAAGGGTGAGAAACTTAAGTCCCATTGATATTTAAGGTTGATAGCAAAAGAGGGAAAGAAATTTAAAGGACAGACCACAAAGCTTCTCTGTCTTGATGAAAGATCCCACTAGACACCCCCATTAGCATGGATGCAGCATGTGGCAAGGTGGGTCCATTTGGACCCAGGAAAAGATGTGGAAAAGGAAATCAATTACAGATGATGTGGGACAATGGCATTGGGTCTGACAAGTTGCTGGCAAGGATAATTACCCAAAATATTAGTTTCTCAATATCTGGCTGTACACAATGGGTATAAACTAGTAAAAGAGACAGAGCTGATGTGCAGAAAAGTCAGGGATGCAAAGGAAATTAAAGGATCAATAGAAATGGGTCCAAAGTTTTGCCATGTCAGGCATACCATGTCAGACATTAACAGGGGAGGTAGACTTCAAGAAGGGAATTTGCCTTTGTTGTTTGTGTCCTTCTTCCTATGTCCCTTTGCACCCAGCAGAATAGCTGGAGTTTTTTAGTGGTCCAGCAGACTCCTCTGTCTGTCTGAATCCATACTGGCTCTTTGTGCGACATTCTCATATTGACACCATCTTTAGCAGCAGTACGGGTGTCAGAAAGCTTGAGAGTGGAAGCTCCTAGTATGAGCAAGGTGGGGCTAATTGTCAGTGTCAGATGATGGGAACAATTGTGATTGGCAGAGAGGGAATAGTAATCAGATAACTGATTAAGGAGAGAAATAATTATGGAGAGAACTGATTAAAGGAAAGGAATCCAGCACTCATCAAGGGTAGCCTAAGAGATAAGTTACTACAAGATATCTAAACTGCCAAAAGAATGTGGGTGTAATTGTTTCCTCTAGCTTCAAGAAATATTGGTAGGGCAAAATGCAGCACAGAGTAGGTGTTTGGGAAAACTGAGGAAGAGAAAAAAGCAAAGCAGCAGAGGAATGCAGTGAGCTCTCTGAGGCAGAGCAGTAATTGAAAAATGAGCAACAGGTAAGGCTGGAAATGGAGATAAACAGCAACTGTCCAACAAAAGGGAGTAAAGTGGAGGATGGAAAAAAAGCACAGAAAGAATGAGATGGTCCAGCTGAGAGTGCTGGCAATTCTTCACTGAAGGAATAAGAGTTTGGAGAAAGCAGGTTTGTGTCTCAGGCAAGACTGGGCTGTTAAAGTGTGACTGCTAACTAAAAAGGTCTGTAGAGGCTACTTATTGTATGATCAGTGCTTTCAAAATGAAAAGTTAGTCTGAGGAAATAATGTCTAATGAATCTTGTGAGAAATTAAAAAAATATACACTTATAATTTCTTGCTTTTAGCTTTAACTTAATTTCCTAGATAAATGACCATGGATTCTGTTGTGCGGAGTGCTTTCTCAGTATAGGTTAGACTGAAAAATGTGTTTACTTTTCTAATAATAATGTATTTTTAGAGTATTTTGCAGTTATGGGGGGAAAACACTCTATTATCATAAAAGTGCTATGAAAATTGATGCCACTATGCTACTCATTACTTTGCCTCTTTTCTTCCTCTTCTGCATAGCATGACTGTAAGTAATGTTATTCCTCCTTTAGACCTTATACAGTATCAATCAACTCATGAAAATCAGAGTAGATTTGTATCCCTTGTGCACCATGATACTAAACCATTGGAGATTGCTATTATATTTGCAATGCAAAAATTGCAGCAAATACAAACAGGATTCCATATAAGGTTTTCTTAAAGACCAAATGTATTTATCATGATCAATACATTGATATGGAAAACTAAATAATTTTATAAAAAATTATAATTTGTTAAAATATTTTGTCAAATTTTACACATTTTTTTTTAAATAGGAGTACATTCATTTTAATATGCTTGGTTGGTTGTAGTATTGACTGCTTATAATAACATATTATTATAACCATCTCAGTTTATTTTGATGTTCAATATTTTAGGTAATATTAAACTAATAATATGAAGCACTTCAAAATGAACAATACAGAAAACAGCAATTACGCAACAACACTTTGTTCATAGTTGATAATGTAATTCAAAGACCACATTCATCCTTCCCCTCCACCAATGTAAATCAGGTGTGGCTTATTTTAAGTCCAGATACACATGAAAGACAATTTTAAAAGAGTGAAATGCTAGGGTGTACTGGATGACCATTTGTCATAACATCCATGCAGGTCTTCCTTTACTGTCAATTAAGTTAGTGCTGCATAGTGATGCACTGTTATTTTGCTAAGATCTACTGTAATTATAATGTCTTATAATGAAAAATATTGTGCAAAGTGTGGAAACCTTGCTTTAGTTAAATGAATATGAATTATGCTTTTGATATTTGTGAATTCAGGAAATCACTGTCTTTGTTTTCTCTCTCATTTTTTGTATTATGGACTATGTAAGACATCTACAACAAAGATCCTGTTCAGAGAAAAAGAAAGGTCTGTCATAAAGGTGCACAACTATATTGGCAGAGACACCCCTCTCCTGCTCAGCCCTGTGATCTTGAGTATGTTCTACCACCTATCTGAGCTACTTCATTCCTTTCCATTCTTTGTGCAAAACCTTTTCACTCCATAGGACACAGATTACTATCACAGTGATTTGGACTTGATGCTGAATAATAAGGCTCCTGCATCTATTGGACTTTCAAGTCCTGTTGAAATACATACAATAATACTAAATAAAATGGAGCGGGAAACATGTTTCTGTGCAAGTTGAAAACTAGTTTCATTAGCAAAATTTTAATTGTTTCTAAGCACAGTGTTGCCAGACAATGGGTCCCATGGCAGCTGGCAGAATTACTCAAGTGCCTTGGGACTCAGTACAGAGGAGAACTGTGTCCTTAATTAGCATTTATGTATAATAATCAATGTGCATGTATATATAAGCACTATAAAAATATTTAAGTTAGATGCTATGTTGTCTCTGTATTTTGGGGTCACAAAGATATCTAGCCTCCTTATCTGCTGTTGTAAAAGTGTGACCCACCATGGTAACAGCCTGCAGATTGGTGAGTGACAAGGTAAACCTGACATATAAGTAGCTCCTATTGAGTAAAGCACAATATATTTGCATGGAAAAGATGAAAGGAAAAATGACAGTGCAAAAACAAATAATGAAAATAATTAAGAAAGGTAAGAACTAGGGACTGTTAGAAACATTTTTTTTTAAACATGCAGTGAAGAAGCCATTTGAGGATGGAATAATTAAGCAGTGCATTCATGAAGAAAAAAAAAATATAATAGCAGAAGGAAAAGAGCAAACAAGATGAAACAGAAGTAATGCTTAGGGATTTGTACAGACAATGCTAACAAAGACTGTAATAGAAATTCTGATGTAGTGAGTAACAAAATAAACAACAGTATGTAACATATAGACAGATTTTCTAGAGCATTTTGCATCCTTGAGATCTGACTTTAAGGGAGTTAAAACTGCTTATTATATTCCTCACATTGTATGCAAAGCAAGTTCTGAGGGGTTCAACTTTTTTTGCTTCCATACAACATCAAGCACAGTAGATATTTCCTCTTCAACTTCTATCTTTGCCTTCTGTGCCATTACAGCTGCATCTTTGCAGCCAGCCTGGATCCCTAAATAGAATTTAATACACACAACTAGAAATGTTGATCAATTATATGTTGCTAAAGTTTCTTTTGGAAACCCAGTGTATTGTTTTTTGTATCCAAAGACATTTAATATGGAGAATAATTATCTGAGTTTTCTATCTGTTGGAATAAAAAAGAGAAGTATCACAGCAAAACATGATTTATAAGAGAGATGATCAATGTGGCAGAGCTTCAAAGTGAGAAATGGCCTGTGTAAAAACTTGGGCCAAAAGGATGAACAACCATACACGAGTCTTAAAATACCAACAAAAATATCCAGCATCAGCTGAAGACTTTTGGTTTTATTTCTGGAATTCAAGAATGGACTAATTGTGTATCATAGGCAAAAAAAAAAAAAAAAAAGCCCTATACAAAATAAAAGGAAGACATTGCTAATTTTAGCACTAGTCTAATAAATCGGTTCAACATTGTATATACTTATGTATACTTTGCCTACAGAAAATGTATTTGACAGATATCTATCAAAGCAGTATAACCTGTGATTTAAGCAAAAATATGTAAAATAATCATGTTGAATAAACAACTGTTTTTACTATTGTCATACCAAAAGTAACTGAAATACAAGTAAACTTTGACTCCTATGGCTTTTTGTATCAGCTATAGTGACTGTTATGAAAAATTGGCAGTATAATTTTATTACATAAAATAAAAATAAGAAAAGCTGTCTGCTTAGAATTTCTTTGTCATCATTGCATACAGAGAGTAAGTATGGCTTAACAGTGTGTTATGTATAACTGTTGGCCAACATCAAGGGAAATCCCCCAATGTATGTATTTGATTTCCCTGACAAATTGAAGAAAACGTTTATTAGTTATAATAACTCTGTGTTTCTTTAAGGCTGTCATGTCAATCTGGATGTACAGTTGGCTGTAGATACTGCAGCTTTGACTCAGCCTGTCACTTCTTACCTTGCCAAGCATGAAAATAGCAAGTAACAAGACTTGCAAAAAGAAATATTGCCTGACAGGAACCTGACTTCTAGACTGCAGAATCCTGGTATAAAGCCACCTTGACAAAATTGTATCGCCTTAGGACCCTTCAAATTAGTGGAGTGATGCATCTTTATTATCAGACATTGTTCAGTTCATCATAAATGTCTCACTGCCACTGCACCTTATGTCTGAAAGGGTCTCTATAAAAGCATACTATATTCCAATCTAATTCACACAATGACTTTTTTGGTAATTAAGATCCAACTACTGTTAAATTTATAGGGATTTTCCATTACTGACATGAATCAGATGATTTAGAATGACTGGATTAAAATAGTTGGTGTCACTGCTAAGAAAAGTGCAAGAGATCTTTAAAAAGGAAGAAATAAAGTTGATTTAGATATTCAATTTATTGCTGAGTGACCACCCCAAATTGATCTAGAAGAAGAAAAGCAAAAAAAAAAAAAAAAAGAAATAAGATCTTTATAACTTTTCAGCCATCAGCTGTATGTCTTTCGAAGCCAGCATTAAAAGTCTGTTCAATGGCCATAAATATAAACCAGGAGAATACAGTTCACAATAAAATACCTACTGTTGCTGCACACACAGAGTGGAATTTGACAATGACAATTGTTTTTGTGATGCTCTAGCTTTTTGGAGAGAGGCTATTCACTCTTCTCCTTATGCATATTCTGTACCAAAGAATATTCATAGGTGTTTATATAGAGGAATTGACCCAAAAGTATTCATAGCAGTGACCTGAAGGCCAAAATCTTTCTCCCTTCCTACCAGCCTTGCTGCAGAAATTCCTGACAGACCAAGAAAAATCTTTGCCTGGCATGCTAGTAGAAGGGAAGAGAAAATTACCTCTACCTCTTATGATCTTTAGGGCATGTCTTACGACTTTCCTGCATCTGTATTGCATATCCACCTTTAGGGCATGTCATATGCCCTAAAGGTGGATATGCAATACAGATGCAGGAAAGAATGAAAAAGAACTTCAAGTAGGTAATGCAGTTGCAGTCGAGACTGGATCTTTTAACTATGTCTGCGTCCTTCAAACTGTTATCCTTGCAGTTGACTTTTACTTTTGTATTTTCTTTGCAGAATTATCAGATCTTCTAACAAATAAACTAAATAATAAACTAAATAAACTCTATAATAAACTAAATAAACTCTAATAAACTAAAAAAAAAAAATGGAAGCTTCAAGTTTAGGTCCAATGATTGTGCTGTTTTGATGTTGGAGAGCTACTTTATTTATTTATTTTTTAATCTATAGGAATTAGATGGCCTTTCCTTGACTTTTTTTTTACTCAGCTTTTATATATCTATCTCGTTCTCAAAAATGAATGAGTCATTTTTGTTGGTAGATATGCTTTCATACAAAGGAACTACTAACCTGGGCTCATGTGCAGGCCACTGTATGTCTTTGCTCCTTAACAGCTGTTTCTATGATGCTTATAACTGTGAAAGGTGAATTGAACTGATGGCTGTATTAGCTGTGTGTTGCTTTTATCCTTCTTAATACCTGATCATAGAACCATAGAACCATAGAACCATAGAACCATAGAATGGTTGAAAGGGACTTTAAAGCTCGTCTAGTTCCGCCACAGTCAGGGACACCTCTCACCAGACTAGGTTGCTCAAAGCTCCATCCAACCTGGCCTTGAACACCTCCAGGGAGGGGGCACCCATAGCTTCTCTGTGCAACCTGTTCCAGTGCCTTACCACACTCATCATTAAATCTTTCTTCCTAATATCTAATCCAAATCTACCCCTTTCTAATTTAAAACCATTTCTCCTTGTTGTATCACTACATTCCCTGACAAAGAGTCCCTCCCCACTTTCCTGTAGGAACAGAAGGCTGCTGTAAGGTCTCCTTGGAGCCTTGTTGGCTGTCATCAATCACCTCCTTATTTTCCATGTGCTTTAGTATAACTTCCAGGAACATCTGCTCTGTGATCTTGCCAGGCACAAAGGTGAGACTGACTGGCCTGTAGTCCCCTGTGTTTTTCTTTATTCCCTTTTTAAAAATGGGGGTTATGTTTCTCCTCTTCCAGTCAGTGGGAACTTCACCAAACTGTCATAACTTCTCAAATGGTCTTACGCATGCAGTTCCTATGCTCCGAGCTTAATGGCACATGGGCCATACCTCCAGTAATGTTTGTGAAGAACTTTTTTTTTTTTTTTAATGTGCGTGTGTGTGGCCACTATGATAATGCTTAAATGAATTACTAAAGTGAGCCACAGATTTTTCTTCTATGCTTTGCTGTGACTTTTCACCTGCAGTCACCAGGTAAGTCATAAAACTCTTATTTGTGTATCTTCTGTGGATGTTTTCTGAGACTCAGTGATGTGTTCAATTATGTTAACTTACACCAGATAAAGTGATAGAAGTCTTGTCATCCTTTCACTTCTCTCATTTTGAAGAATCTTCCCTCCAAGGAAGAGAAGTGGTCAAAATTACTCTGTCAGGTGAAGTTACCATACTGCCTTTCTTTTCCTTCTCCATAGGCAGAACAGGCTCTAGTGAGTCTCTATACAATCTGACATACTTTTCAACTTCTCTTTTCCTTCAAAGCAGATTCTAGTCTTTTGGAAACACGCTGAAAAACAAAAATGATACAGCTTCAGCTACTCATGTTAGGGTACTGACAGACCAACCAACCTTCACCAAACTTACATTGAAGTTCATATTACAACCTTGCTATCCACTCCTACCCTCCTCTGACAGCCAACAGAAGAAAAGGTGACTGATCAATCATCCCTTTTAATGTAAACGGTGATATCTTGGAGTAAAACCACCAACATAATAGTTTAAAATAAATGGCCAGCTAAAGACCCATCAGACCTCCCTGTCTGTCAGTGCTACTGTTGGGAACTGCAGCCTTCAGCAGAGTAGAGAGCTAGCATTGTGAACCCTTCATCAGGTCTTGTTTGTCTTGGTCTTCGATTGGTTTAAGTAGCTGGTGGCCGGATGATTACATCCTTACCTCAGCTGCCCAAAGTCCAAGGTCCCAGAATACATCACTCTGGTCTCCAGGCCTGTGTATGCTCACCATGATACACCTCTGTCAACATAATATTTCTCAAATGGGTGTCACAAAAAGGAGGAATTTGGCTGGTGTCCCATTTGAGTAGTACTCAATCCTTTTTGTATTTAACTAGGATGAATAATAGGTAATGAGGTAACACAGTCACCACTAGAGAGAGCTCTGATACTAGAATTATTATCAAGCCCCACTTTTATCTAAGTTCCTATTGCAGAGTTCAGGGTCAGTCTCTTGAATGGATGGAGTGGCAAAGAGGAAAGAGCAATACAAAGAGAAGAAACTGCAGTGTGTTAGGGAGGATGTTATTAGAACATGATTGGTCTACATATAGGAGAGAGTATTTTTCTAGTTCAGATTCTTTCCAGTTTAATTCAGCAGTTTTTTGACACTCTGCTTGCAATACTTATTGCTGTTCAGCTTCTCTGCTTCATGGTTTATGGCTTGATATTGCTTGCAGAAGAATATAGGATGAAAATAGAATACTGGAATTTGGGAAATAGTGATTTATGAATCATGCCATTTATACTTGATAGTATAAGGAAAAAGTTTAGAAAATACTTGATAGTTAAGGAAAAGTTTACAGAATTTTGAGAAGTGACTTGCTGTATCTACACATTTTGACTATTTAAATGGGAAATATCTATGAGCAGAGAAAATTCCTACATTGCTCTTTCGTGAACACCAGAAAATAAACATATCTGAGATATCAACACCTTCCAATAATGTCTGTGCCTTATTATCATAGTTCAATGCAACTTTACAGAATTGGAGATATGAATCATGTAAAGACAGAGACTGGCAAAGCTTGAATAAGTAAGAACATGTAGATTCTTCTCTCTCTATATATATATTTATTATTATAAATATGGCAGAAAAGGTATCACAAAGGCAGTTTGGTGGATACTCTTCTAATAGTTGGTCTCTCTTACTGCTCCACAATGTAGGGGGTAGGGAAAACATGAACTTGTGTGAACTGATTAAATGGCCTGTACCAAAGCTTAGAAAATAGAAGATAAGTGTCCAAAGCCTGTATTTCAAAACCATACTGTCTCCATTCATTCCATGTGCTTCTGAAGAAGATAATTCCCCAGCTTGGGGTAAATCTTCCTGCAGCTAGGAAATGTGACTATAACTTCAGAATGTCTTGACTTTTGATCCTCCTTATTAAGTTGGGACTGCTTTTAAAAAGACCCTTGACCTTCTTCATAAACTTCCTTCTGTGAGAGACTGAGAACAGAGACTATCCTTCCACCTCCAGCATAAGGGAATAGTCACTTTAGTTTCCTTCCAGTATAGCTAGATGTTTCTCCTTCCTCATCTGTAGCAGTCATCTACAAGTACAAGGTTTACCATCACCTCTTTCAATCCCAGTCAAATGTAACGTCTGTTAAACAAGCAGTAAGTAATCATTGTACAAGAGCTTTTAGAAGACTACAGACTTGGGTCATTTCAGAATATTTTTCTGCTTTCTCCTTTTGGGGGGGTGGGTAGGGGTTGAATATGTCTTCCTTTACCTCCTCAGAACTATCATCTCTATTGACTCTCTCTCTCTTTTGGTGGAGAACTTGATAATGTTGTTTGCTTATGCAGAGACATCTTGTAAGTTCAGATGCCCATAGGTCTAAAGATGAAAACCGTAATTCATTTATCAGAACTTATCTTTTGGAGCAATTCCACCAAAAACATCAGCCACCTTTCTCAACAAAGACATCAGCTGCATTTCTATTGCCAAACATGGTGGTGAATATTACCAGTGTCTATTTCGATTCCTACTAGAAAATGTAAGATCATTTTGTATTTTAGACATCACTGATAAATGAATGGCTGGCAGAGTTCAGGACAATGTAAAAGTCCCACAAGGTACTAGAGTCCTATATAATTTTCAAAAATTCATAGACTACAGAATTTTAACCTAAATGACAATTTATGCTTTGAGACTGGAAAATGCAGCTCAAGAACTGAATTACCTGAAATAATAAAAAAAAGAAGTTGCAAAAATACCAGATGCAAGAAGACATGTCTGAGTTAAATATAAAGAAATAAAATTGTCATTTAGACATAAACCCAAAAAAAGTTGAAGGGCAAATGTGTTACAAAAAGCAGGAACATATAATGCAATTGCTTTTGATTCAAGAAAATAAACAAAATGTAAAATTATTTTATTAGGGAAAGAGGGTGCATACAAATCACAGGATTAAGAAATTATTATTATTATTATTATTATTATTATTATTATTATTATTATTATTATTATTATATTTTCTGTAGTAAATCATTAGGACCCCAGAAAATACACCTTGAAAATACGTGTTAAGAACATTTAGGTAAGCCAGAGGAAGTTCAAGTGGGCAGGATCTAATTAAACTTGTCAGTTTAAAGAACAAGACAAAGTAACCTCTGAAAGATTAGTAATTGTCTTTAATATTTGGTGAAAGACTGGGCTGGTCTTCACAGTGCTGGAGAAAATAAAATTAGTGATTCCCTTTAAAATATATTTTAAAAAAATAGACAAAAGAAAACAAATGCTAATCAGTCTAACTTTAAAATGCATCATGGGAGAAGAAATTATTAATCAATGAATCTATGAGCATCTAGAAAATAAAAGGACGATGAGAAGCAGACAAAGTGGCTTTTACACGACCAAATTGGACCAAACCAATCTCTTTGTCTCACCTAGCTAACAAAAGGGAAAAAATGGATGCCACATATCTTGACTATAATATGGCTTTTGATGTTCAAGATCTTCCTGTAAGAAGTATGGACAGATGAAACCATCATGATGTAAATGCACAAATGGTTAGTAGTAGGATGATGTCCAGTTTTGCAAAAAACACAAAAAGATCACTGGGAAGAAAATGCAAAGACAGTGTGAAAAGTATCAGCATTATATTTGCAATAGTCATTCAGACTCAAGCATCCCCTTATTTTACCCACAGGTATATAGAAAGCTTTAAATATTTAAGATTTTTTTTTTTTTTACTCCCAAATTAAGAAGACTGAATACGTGTGTGGATGGATAAAGGGGCGGGACGCCATACAGCAGTTTTTCAGTTAGTCAAAGGCTGGTACAGAGAGGGCAGAGAGCTGACCAGCATGGAGGAAGGGTAGAAGGCTGCAGGGACTATTGCTTTCCTGCTCAAGCTGCTCTCTGTTTACAGCTAATTTGGATGTATTGACAGTGACTGCTTAGTCTGTGTTCTCCTGCCTAAAGATTTCAGTGACGTCTGCCCTTAGACGTAAACGTACAGCACAGAGGGAGAAAAATGTGTAGTGCCTTGGAAATTACAAATGAAAGCAGCATGTTTTAAAAATTAACAGGGTGTATCTATTTAAAAAGCACCAGCTTCACAGCTGTAACCATTACCTTTTTATAGCATATTTTATAAACAAGGTCTTAAAATACTCATGGGTTTCTCTTTGGTAAAAATGCAAAACAAAACTGAGATTTGAATGAGCTCACTTGAAGTCAATAATATGCTGGTTTACCCCAGATGAACGTCTGTACCAGAATTGCATATATAGAAATATAACACTATTCAGAAAAATAAAACATAATGCAATTGAGCTATTCTGAGCATGAAATTCATGTCTCTAAATAGATTTTAGTATTGTCTGGTGAACTGCAGTGGTTTGAAATATCTCCATTGTAATGTATTTTACCTGCTACACAATCCTCACTTGACTTTCTTTCATGAAAAAAATGCCCAGAACTAATCTATAGAAATAAAGAATTAAGTGTTCATTTTATTTTTTTTTTCCACACTGCTAGTGTTTTAGTCAGATCAAGGACATTGCCTTGATTTATACCAGCAGAGAAAATTGTCACAGAAATTAAAGATACATTTAGATAAAAACTAAAAATTAAAGTGTAATAGCAAAAATTTTTCTTCAAGAGAGGTTTGAAAAAAGAGACAGTGAAGCACAGGAGTACAGGTTATGAGTTTATCAAATTTCTTACAACATCAACAAAGTTATGTCTGAATATAGTTCTTATACAGCAAGACTTTACCTCCATACATTAAAAAGCAGTATTCACTTTCCTGAAGGGATCAAATGCACATTGGATACTTTAAGTACACATAAGAAAATTTGGAGGTGGCTTGTGAAAGAGGAAAAAAAAGCCAGGTGCTGAATCTTGCAATGAGCAATGAAACTATACCCATCTTTGCCTTTGGAAGAGGCTCACAGTCTTGATTTGTGTTCCTGTGAGAGGCTTGCAGATATTCTTATCAGCCAAAAACTGAGAAGTGTGAAATTCATGGACACCTCAGTGGAAGGTGCACATGAAATTTAAAGGCTAACAATTCATTTCTGGTTTTGTTACCTAAGTGGGATGGAAATCCAGATTTCAAATTAAATTTAATCAGGCAGGATGGGATAGGGATAGAGACAGTACTACTGGCCCTCAGGGGAAGAAGAACAATGACAATATGCAGATCTGTAAGACTAAGGCATTTCTGCATAAAAGAAAATTCTTGGAGGGAGCTAGTGGTCAAGGTCAGCACTATTATAGAGAAAAATGGGAGGATAAGTTACTTTCTTAATTGGGTAGATGAAGAAGAAACTTTTGATGATTTGAACATTTGTAGGACAGATTGTAAAGATGGAAGACGCATGTGGAAGCTATGCTTAGATACTAACATGTAAATATATAAACATTGGCTTAAATTTGGCATTTTGTGTATATTTGAGCAAGTCTTATTGACAGTCTTAGTCTTTACTTTCAGTTTAAAACAAATTGCTTTCTTTTCAGCATTAAAAATGTGCTATCGAAAGAGTTTCATTTATATAACTGCATGCATACTTAGTTGTCCTTTGCCCATACAAGAGACATACAATCCAACAAACAAACGAAAAACCTCCCACAACCCCCCAAACAATTAGTGTGACAGCAGGCATTACAAATTCCCGCTCTATTCTGCACTGGTGCGGCCTCACCTCGAGTACCGTGTGCAGTTCTGGGCACTGCAGTACAAAAAGGACATTAAACTGGTGGAGAGTGTCCAGGGGAGGGCAACTGTCCTGGTTCCAGTTAGGACAGAGTTAATTTTTCCTCATAGTAACTGGTAGGGTGCTATGCTTTGGATTAGGATGAGAAGAGCGCTGATAACATGCTGATGTTTTAATTGTTGCAGAGCAGTGCTTACACCAGGCCAAGGACTTTTCGGCTTCTCGCTCTGTCCTGCCAGCGAGCAGGCTGGGGGTGCAGCAGGAGCTGGGAGGGGACAGACCCAGGACAGCTGACCCAAACTGGCCAAAGGGGTATTCCATACCATCTGACGTCATGCTAAACAATATATAGGGGTGGCTGGCCGGGGTGGGGGGCCGGCTGCTCGGGGATAGGCTGGGCATCGGTCAGCGGGTGGTGAGCAATTGCATTGTGCATCACTTGTTTCTTACACATTATTATTATTAATACTATTATCATTATCACTATTATTATTATTGTTATTATTATTTTCCTGTCTTAATAAACTGTCTTTATCTCAACTCACAGGCTTCACTTTCCCGTTTCTCTCCCCCATCCCAGAGAGGGAGGGGGGAGGGTGAGCGAACGGCTGTGTGGTGTTTAGCTGCCAGCCGGGTTAAACCACAACAGCACCGAAGATGGTGAAGGGCCTAGAGGGGAAGACATATGAGGAGCGGCTGAGGTCACTGGGCCTGTTCAGCCTGGAGAAGAGGAGGCTGAGGGGGGACCTCATTGCAGTCTACAACTTCCTCGCAAGGGGGAGTGGAGAGGCACGTGACCTATTCTCCATTATCACTGGTGATAGGACCCGTGGGAATGGTGTTAAGCTGAGGCAGGGGAAGTTTAGGCTAGACATCAGGAAGATGTTCTTCACCGAGAGGGTGGTCGCACACTGGAACAGGCTCCCCAGTGAAGTAGTCACTGCACCAAGCCTGTCTGAATTTAAGAAGCGATTGGACTGTGCACTTAGTCACATGGTCTAAACTTTTGGGTAGACCTGTGTGGTGCCAGAAGTTGGACTTGATGATCCTTATGGGTCCCTTCCAACTCGGTATATTCTATGCTTCTATGATAAATTGATTGTGTATTTCCTTGATTTTGGGTGTCCTTTAAATATATATTCACCAGTGTGATAATGTCAGTTTTTCATATTTAAGCAGCAACAAATTCTTACTAAAACTGAAAATTTACAAAAGAATCTTTAAAACTCTGAAACAGATGACAAAGAGGAGAAAATGTATTTAATGTACATGATTTTTAACCCAATCCCAAGACAGAAGAAGGCATGGCTTTTTAATATTTGAGTCTCGTAAATCTATCAAGTGCTCAGTATTTATGACTGGCCCATAGCAAGGTAGACATGAAAGACTAGAGGCTGAAAACTGAAGGATATGAAGTATTATAAATCAGTGGATTTGGAACTAAGTAGAAATCATGCAACATGAGGGAAGAGATAAAAAATAGTATCAATTAGTAGGAAAGAGTCTCTGACAAGAAGGTACCAGCCAATATCTGTCTAATTCTGAAGGCAGATGATGGTACTGTCAAAACCCATCTATCATGAAAGCAAGGAATGCAAACAGACATTTACTAACATTGTAAGTCTGCAAGGCAGCACAGCCACTGATGGTAGAAGCTTTGGAGATCTGGGCCAACAGACAATGTATCAGCTATTGAACTGATAAAAACTGTGGACAAAGTCAGGAGAAAATCCAGATATTGTGTGTTTCCAGTAACGAAAGTCAGGTTGAGAAATTCTCCAGCATTGTAAAATATGCAAAAGCTGCACTATTGCAATCACTTTTTGTTCTATCAAGCACATTTAAATAAACTGTCAAAAAATAGAATATTTAATCTTCATATGATTTATTTAAAATATAAAATTAAGCTCTTTTTTCTGTTTTTTTTTTTTTTCTTTCCCAGTCCTGGATTTTTATTTTTTTTTTTCAAAATCCACAGATACAAAACAAAATACATACTGTGGTGATATTTTCCTTTCCCAACTATTTCAAGGAAGAAAAGTCTGTTTTCTAATGAATTCAAAGTGGTTCTTCCACCACTTACCGGATTTCAGCTTTTTTGAGCATCTTATTGACAAATATTACTTAAATTTAGGAAAGGAGAATGGTAATTGAATACTGACTAAGAAGTCTATTATTTTTTAGGTCTGTCTTATTATCCACCTACTTTTTCAGTCCCTGTTACTATACAGCCTGAGCATCTGCAGTGTATTCATCCTCACAACAGAATGGAAGGGTAATTTATTACATTAAATTCATACAGCATGCTGAACTTTATTAATGCCCTACTCACCAGACTAACCTATCTACTTCAGTCACTTCTGACTCCTTGGTTTCTAACCAGGGTAGCACGCACCTGTGGGGAAAAAAGAAAAAGAAAAATAAGAGAGAGAGAGAAAAAAAAAAAAGGAAAAATAATGGATTTATCATGTCTCACACTCAGCAGGAATACCAGGAAGTTGTAAATGTAGATAAAGCCTTTTAGCTTAAGCACAGTCTGTTAATTAGAAGTATTCTATCTCTCAAATATAGCTCTCTCAATTTAATGTGGTAACATTTTGGCCTGGTGGCAGATATCCAGATTCATAGTTACAGCACAAAATGAATCATTAGTTTTTGAGCCCAACAATACCCTTTATTTTACCTAAAGCATGGCAGAGGTAGACTGGAAGTAAAATGATGAGGAATTAATTGAATCACAGGAGGTAGACATACTAAAAACAAGAAAGCTGACTCAATAATGAGTCAGGCTGAATGAGGGAAACCTCAATACCAAATAGTTTGGTATTGCCCAAGGAAGCTGTGCAAAAAAAAAAAGAGGCAGAAAAAAAAAATCTATTTTGAAGAGATACCTTGAACGACACATTTTTTCCCTAAACTCTGTATGGGGCATTGCTTGTTGTAGTCCTAGCTGGCATCATTTGTTTTCTGTTTACTTAGAATCTTGTACTATTACTCATTAAAGCCAATTGAATTAAACTGCACATAAACTCCCAGAAGAAAATCACTTTCTGTCTGTAAAAAATGCTGCCAAATATAACAGAATTCACAAAGAAACACATTGCAAATATTCAATTCTTGCCTGATTTTCTGTTGTATGTGTAAAAATTTGGTGCATTTGTAGAAAACAACATTTCTAAAAAGATGGGGGATAACACAAAAGCAATAATTAAGTGAAAGTTTGTCCAAATGAATATTAACAGACTTTTTTTTTCTTTGATCTCATTTTGATTAATTTTTAAACAATAGTAAGATTATGAATATGACAGTCCTGTTGATAGTTGAAAATATGTTTTTCTTCTTAACTGTACTTTAAATTTTCCTATGAGTTACCTCAGGAGTTTGATAATATGATGTGCAATCTGTCACTGTTCAGCATTTGGACCAGATCAGTAGTATCTGAAAGTCAGACCTTTGAAGTTCTAAATCACTGGACTGAGTACTCTCCTTGATAAAAGATAACAGCATCGCCGCTACCAATATGCTTATTGTTCTGAAACTGTGTCAAAGAGGGAATGAGTTTGAGGTACACTACAGAAGTTCCTAACTACTATCTTCCATCTGGAAGGATCTGGAAGGATATCTGAAGGTCATGCAAAAACCTTGTGAGATAATTCTATGATTAGCACACATACCAAGTCTGCTGTAAGGATCTGATTCTCAGATTGCCAATGTACTATTTCTCCTGAAAGCTGAACTCCATCCTATTAAAATATGTTTCTAATGGATATAAGTTGCTAATCTTCAAAATAAATACAAAGTCCAGAGAAAACAGTCCAGTGTATTTGTTTCTGAGGGAATTTAATTGAAATGAATCCAAATAAATTATTCCTTGGTACATGTGAAACATATGGAGAAGCTTTGGAAACACAGGATAATAAAGCATTAAAAGCTTTAGGCACCAGGATATGTGATATTTTCAACACACACACTGTTATGAAGTATCCAATGTTCTTTTTACAAATTTGGTACTGATGCTCACAGACTGGAGAAGAGGAGATGAGAGACGAGGTATGTTTTATTCCACAATGGAAGCTGTTGTCAGATGCAAACTTGCCAAGGAATTAATCAAGAGCACTGGTAGCACAATAAACACATAAATGAGATTATAAAATACAAGAAAAAATCCAGTGAAGCTGGACATATTCTTAGCTATCAGTTTAGCTTTATCCTGAGCTGAATTCAGAAACAGTAAGACTCCCATTTCCAAATTACAACATTTGATCATATTTTAAAACCATGCTTCTACCACCTGTTCCACTCTGACGAGCACCTGTATGATTTCCATTTTACCAAGGGAGCTATCAGTATTGCAAAGCACATCACAGTGTGAGCAGTGGTGGCATTAATGAATATCAATAGCAAGTGGACTGATAATCCAGGACTAGCATGCCTACTGCATATGGTAATCAGGATTCAGTTCTTTGCTCTGCCACCACCTTCTACAGCACTAACATTGTTACATAAGTTAAATCTATTTGGAGAATGTAGATGGATGTGTGTTCAGTCTAACAAAGTTTAAACTGAGCACTCTGGAATCTCTTGAGCAACATTAGTTAAGTGCTGCTAAACTAATACCCATTGCCTCTCAGGAAGAGAGATTGACTCATGTACCATGCCACATTAGAGCAGCCTTTTGGCACCTGTTCCAGGACTGGCTTATATCCTACCATATGATAGCACAGTGAGCTCACGTCATTAGATTCCCAGTAATCTCATACTATTCCAATTTGTTGAGTTAGCATATTTAGAGAAGTAATTTCTCTTCACTTGAGACATGGTAACTCACCATAACTCACCATCTGCATGTTTCTACTCTTCAGCAAAGTCAAGTAGTAGGAATTAGGTGAAATTTCCCCTAACTTGTACTGTATTTTCTATCATTGTGATAGCTAGTAAACCACTCTGAGCGGCTGGATTGCACAGGAAATTTCTGGGAGTCACACAAAAGCCTTCTTTGGTATTTGCAAGTGACATAGAAACTACAAAACTGTGCTTATGTTATTAATTCCCTGATATCTAACTTTAACCTGTTAAAATTGTATATTTATCTTAATTCTCCATAATCTTCAACCGGACCAAAGCAATATGAATTTTCAAGCCAGATGTTAACATCACTTATGTGTCATATAATAAAAATCATTCTCTCTCAGACTTTCTTTTATCTTTTTTTCTCCAAGTAACAGTTTTTTCACTTAATGGAATATCCGGTCATTTTTTTCCCTTTGGTAACATCTTTCTTTAATAAAGAGTTTTATTTTTTATTTATTTATTTTTTTTTAAGATCTCTCTGTCTCTATCTGGTAAACATACTTACACTTCAAAGATCAAATCCTAGCAAAGATAGAATTATTCTGATATATAAGGCAAAACAACATCCTATATTCCTATATAGGACCTACACAGATGCCAGAAACTCATGGATTAGAGAAACATATAAACCCTTTTATGTGTCAGACTATTCCCTTTTCCACCTATTTTCCCATTATAAAAAGGAAACAATAGGAACAATATGATGTACTCTGACAGAGACTACCAGATATGCTACCATGGAGTCAAGCATGTATTAACACTAGAAATGTATGAATTATTTATGTGAATAATCACCATTATGAATTCAATTCTGTCTTTATGCATTTTCTACTTATTCATATTCATATTAATTCAGTCGTTAATGTGAAGATTTTTAAGCACCTGGGATGCTTGTGAATTGTTAATGTTGACCATACATTACATGTGGTATGGCACAGTTCATCTAAGTCAGATGATACATTTATCTCCCTTGACTGGATGCCTGAACTATGTAAGTACAAAAATAATGATTAGCTACAAACGGTAAAGGAGCACTCTTGCTTTGTACTCCATAATTCTTATTGAGTGAAAACCTTATATACATGTTTGTATCTATTGAGGTTGATTGGTAAACAGCACATTATTTGTTAACATAAACACATTCAGGCCCTGGCCCTGGCCCTGGCCCTTCCCCTTCCCCTTCCCCTTCCCCTTCCCTTCATGTTGTAGTCAAAAAGAATAGGTTAAATAAAAATTCAGCATGAAGATACTCAATTGTAAGGAAGAGAAATATACAAAAATAAGAAAGTTAGTAAAAACAAAGCAAAGCAGAGAAACTGAAGGAAGAAATACAAAACAGAAGAAACTGGAATTAAAAAATACTGTTAGAAGACTGGATTAAAAGGAAAAAAAAAATACCCAGATAAAAGCCCTGCATTGCTCAATAAAAAAGTTAAAGAGGCTATCATACAGAAGATGCTGGCATTTAAAAATTGGAAAGCTTTCTCAAATGAGAAGAACAGGAAAATCCATAATACATAGCAGGTCAAATACAAGCAGGAAATTAAAGAAGCTAAAAAAGAATTTGAAGAGCATAATCTTGCAAAGGATGCTCAAACTGATAATGAAAAGTTATTAAAATACATCAAAATCAGCCAGCTAGGGAATTGGTAGAACTGTTTGATGACATGAGGTGTAAAAGGGGAGCTCATGAATGATAAGGCCATAGTGGAGAAGTTCAATGAAATACTGCCTTCATTTTTACTGCATGCATAAGGTGCTGAGGAAATTCCCATACTTTGTGAATTCTTTGTAGCAAATACATCAAATGACCTAGAATAACCTGAAGTAAATACTCAGGAAGTATGACACCAAATAAATCTTGGGCACCAAGACCAGATGGGATTGACCTATGAGTTTTGAAGGAACCCAGAAGTGAAATTGCAGCACTGCTCACTGATGTCTGAAACTTACAAACACCCACTAGGCCAAATGACTAGCATATCTAAAGAGAAGGCTCTAAAGGGGATCATGCAAACTACAGATCATTGAGCCTGACCTCTATTCTTCTATGGCAAGATGGTAGAGGCCATATTAAAATCATTAAACATGTGGATAAATTACAATTTTTCAGCAAAGATTCAGCAGGCTCAGTAAAAGGAAATCCAGCTGGATGTTCACAAAGATGTCACCTGGCACATGAATAAAAGGGATTAAGTAAACCTTAATTTTGGTGGATTTTTCAAAATATATTTAACAAATTTCCACATCAAAGATTTTTTTTTTTTTTTTTTTTTTTTTTTTTACTAAAAGATTGCAAAGGTAGGCCATCATTTTTCAGGATGGAGGATGCTTAGCGATGCTTAGGAGCTGTAACGTGGTGCACTTGATATATGCATATAGAGAAGGACCCAGGAGACAGCCTGTGAACACTCCTGTGCCATGAAGCAGTTTCCAGCAGAAGTCCCTGTGAATTACAGGAATCAACTCAGAGTAAAGCTGGCTAGGGGTGAGTGAGAGAGAGGATTTACCTTCCTGCAAGGCTTGCTTGAAATAGAAGAGGGCTGAAGATCCAAGCCATACTTTAATTCTTGGGCCAAACAAGGGAATGTGGTGACAGGCCACGCCATGTGTTTGTTCGCCACAAATAACATTATCTACTGGCACTATTAGAGGACTACAGGATGGGTCATTGGTCCCACTCAGTAAGTCATTCCTTATGTTTTTATATACACAAGAAAACAAACCATAAGACAGAGTTCATCCCTTTAAAGAGCTTAAAGTTTTAGCACCCAACTATTTCCGGAGAACACAGAAAGACTATACTCAAAAGCAGTTGTTTGCAGTGATGGATGTTGAAATACCACTATTGTACTTCTCTTTTGAGATTTCTGGAGCTTGTGTGAACTGTTGGTTTTAATGCCTAACTCCGGATACTGTATCCCAGTAGCTTTGTCAGTTATTTGTGTGCCTTAGTCCTTCAGAGAGATTTTTATTTATTTATTTATTTTTTTTTTAGCATATTTTTGAATACAGGACAAATCAGCCTGAGCTATTCATACTTAGAATAAAGGATAAGCAGCCATGATTTGTAGAGCCACTCTTCCAATTAGACATTCTCTTTCTGTTCTAAACCATGAGAAGGCTTGGCTGTGAAACACTCCCTTTGCCCAGTACACAGCCTGAGCAAATAGGGTCCCTGCAGTGGGCCCTAAGCAGGCCTTACACAGAACTCTGACCAGCTATATTTTGATCCTTTGTGTTGGAAAACAGTGAGTAGAAGGGAAGGGAAGCATAGGGGAAAAATAACAGAGCTTGTGAGCTCTGCTGCCAAACCCACATTTCCTTCCACAGTAGGAAGCCCAAGAGTCCTGAAAGAAAAAGATTCTGTGGCAGGTAGGTTCTGTGCCCCCAGCTCTGCAGAAACTGGTATTAGACACATTGGTGTCTTGATTTGCACTATAGGGCTTGGCCTTGAGAGCCCAGCATTTGCAGGCTAAATTATTAACCCTTCATTGAAAATGGATCTCTTTGAGAGGATATATGGTCTTCCTGCACTGGCCTTCTGAGTTAACCTTTCCCCCTTTGCCTTTCCCCTGAATTCTTCATTTACCTTGGAGCAGCTGCAACAACTGAGACTGAAGAAATGCTCTTTTGACATGTTTCTAGCAAAGATAGCTTTATTTCTACCACCACTTTTCCCATTTTACTGTGAAGAGTGTTTAGGTTTTCCTGTGGGTGGCAGTCTAGGTGCCTAAATATTTTTTCTTCAGTTTCTCTGTTTTCTGCAGTAAATTGTAGAGCATTGGCTGCTGAAGATTGCACAAAATACTGAGCAGGGCAAATCGGGTCCCTTAGTGCTTTAACTCTCTTTATATGCCAAATTTAAAGTCTCTCAGCTACAGAATTTCCTGATCAAGTTGGTGTCTGCATATCCCCTGCAGCTGTAGAGCTTAACACAAAGCCTCCGTAATGAATGGGGGCAGAAATAAATAAATAAAGTGTGAGTAGACCTTGGTAAAGAGAGTTGATTCAAGGCCACAGGATGCCATTTTTGTTTACTTCTGTCTTTCCCCCTAAGCTGGCATGGGATCAGGAGCACAGCTTCTTACATACAAATGATTTCTGAACATGCAGTTCTGCCTTAGCTTCGATATTAACTGAAATCAGAGTTGGCATTGTTAATTTGACTGAACAGCTGGACAAAATAAGGTTAGATTTTTTTCCATGTTTCAAAAATCACTAGGGGAGCTTATTATAAGAACCACTGTAGCAGAAAGAAAACTGAAGTAATAAACAAAGTGGCTATTATGAGAGAGGAATCTATAGATCAACGTTTTGTGCAGAGCCTAAAACAGTGATCTGTAGTACTTCTTTCACATATACATTTTAGATAGAACATATTATCTTACAGATTTTTTTTTTAATTGTATTCTGATTTCATTTCTTTTTCCCCCATAGGATACCAGTGGGCTTAGACATTCCAGTGGACTCCCATTGGTGGCTGGTAGTCAGCATTTCTGAGAGCAGCCTCTGAGGAAAACTGAGTTTTGGAGGGAACTCAATTCAGAAAGGAAGCAAGGGATCCTCCCACCCTGGCACACATTGAACTTTCACCTGTATAATGTGCATAATACCACAGAAGATGACTGCAAGAGTGAAAGAGAGAAGTGCAACTCAGCTTACAGCTCTTCTCTGCTGTGGGTGTCTATGGACTCATTTAAATTACCAGCCTTTTTTCTGATGTTTTACGCTACTTAGGATGGGAATGATTTTCTTTCAAAATAGTAACTTCTTTCTTAACTTCTTTCTGAATTCAAAGGACAGGCTCACTGAACTGCCCATATTATGAGCTAGACTTATCCTGCCCTACTGGATGAAGTTTCCTGCTTTTTCTCAGATAAGGCATATAATTACTTAGTAAAATTAAATTAGGATTTGTTTAATTTAATTTTTGATTATAGGCTTTTCATAACTACATAAAGTGAACATCTTATATATGATAAAGACTGTATCCTCACAATACCCTGATGAAATGAATTTTTACCCATATTATGGATACAGAGGAGACATAAGGTGTTTGTCTACAAGTGATATTCTAAGAATCATAAGCTGGACTTTCTTATAGCAAACTGACCAAACCCAGGCTTATTACATTAAGGTGGCAACAAGTCCAACTTCGCAACCCTTTTTGAGAGAATCAGTGCATTACATTTAGCTCAGTACTGCACTAATGCAGTTATATGACTTTTAGTCAGCTCAAAATGCTCAGAGGTAAAATTGCACCTCTATTTTAGGTAGAATCATAGGATTAGAGCATAATTCAGGTTGGAAGGGACCTTGGAAGGTCTCTAGTCCAATTATGTACTGAAAGTGGTGGTGTGAGCAGAGAGATCAAAGTAGGTTTCTCATGGCTTTATCTTGCTGAGTCTTGAAAATCTCAAAGGATGGACTCTGACAACCTCTCTTGGCAACCCGTTCTTGTGCCTGACAGTCCTTATGGTGAATAACACCTTCTTCATATAAAGCCCCCATTTTCCCACTTTGTCTCCAGTGTCTTGTCCCCCTGCCATTCACTTCTGTGAAGAACCTGGCTCTGGCTTCTGGACCACTTCCTTACAGGTTTCATCTTACATTTGAGCTTGATATTCATTTATAAAATGAGTACTACATATTGCAAATGACTCAAAAGAACTAGTACTAATTGAAATATTACTGATGCACTTATAAAATTCTCTTGGTTAAAGGCATGCATCTAGGGTCTCAAAACCAGAAATGGAAACAGTATGTCTTGATTCCCAGTTGTGTGCCTTAGCTATTTAACAATTTTGCTACACAGGCAATAAATTGTATTTCAGTGTTATATATGGTCCACTGTTGCTTATCATAGACTGTCCCAAGAGGGAGCATCCATTAAGAGAGCGTTGCGTTTTCCTTCTGTACAATTTTATTTCTCCTTTTTTTTTCCTCCATTTTTATTCCATTTTAAAAGCTCTCTATTTCTGGTTCCTTCTTAAAGAGTTTTTCAGGAACAATTCATTCTATTCCCTCTCTTTTTATATTATTTGGTTGCTCTTGTTCTCTGCCTCAGGGTGCCATTTTGCCATTTTAAAATTTAACTCAGTATCCCTGCTCCTTCATTCTGACTTTTTTTTTTTTTTCCCCAACATTGCCTGGATCTCTGTTATAATATATAACCCACCTCTCAGGATTTTACTAATGATTGGTTATAAGCATGACTTGCAATTCATTTCTTTTGTTTTCTGCTTCAAGGTGAGAGACATTTTTTGTTTACTGTTTTCAGAAAATGAATCCTTCTCAGTGGAAAAATTCTAACAGGTCTAGTTGCAAGCACAGTCTTGAAACGAGCAATTACGGTTATATTATATAATGTCCCCATTTCTAATTAAACCTTCACTAACAGATTTACACAAACATTTTAGAAAGAATTACTATGACAGAAGAAAAGGAAATACATTTTTGTTTGTTCCTGTATAGGAATATGCTGTTTAGCCTAGAGAAGAGGAGGCTCAAGGAGGATCTTATTAATGTCTATAAATACCTGGAGGGAGGGTGTGAAGAAGATGTGCTCTTTTCAGTGGTGCCCAGTGACAGGACAAGGGGCAAAGGACACAAACTGAAGCACAGGAGGCTGGATCTGAACGTCCAGAAGCAGTTCTTTACTCTGTGGGTGATGGAGCACTGGCACAGGTTGCCCAGAGAGGTTGTGGAGTCTTCTTCCTTAGAGATGTTCAAAAGCTGACTTGACGTGGTCTACAGCAACCTGCTCTGGATGTCCCTGCTTGAGCAGCAGGGATGGACCAGATGACCTCTAGAGATCCCTACCAGCCTCAACCACTTTGAAAACAAGCAAACAAAAAAATCTACTGGAAAAAGGTTATCAATATCAGAAAAACAGTAATGCCTATATGTCAGATCTTTGTCTCTCTCTTTTTTTTTTTTAATATATATTTGCTCAAATTTTAGAAAATCTTGTCATTTCTTAGTATTTCTGACTGTCCAAAAATTGCTGATAACTCTATAAAAGATAAATGCAAACATACATAATGTTTCACTTGTGATCTTCTGGAATTTCTAAAAAGTTAAATTCCTTCTCTTCCTATTCTTCAGTGGAATTGCTAAATGTCATGTGTTTGGCCTTTAAGATATTTATATAGAAGACCTGCAATTTGCAGCAGTTGGAGTTGCACTTACGTGTAGATAACAGAAGGGGAACGGTATGAAACATTGTCCTCCCATGACACAAACTTTAACATAAGTCCTTTCCCTTGTGAATTACTGGAATACTTATTTTCTAAGACCAACACTTTTAAGGAGGTGCGGATAGGAATTGTCTGAGACTGGGTGATATAAATGAAGAGTTTTTACTAGTCATTGATTCCTAACACTTCTCTAACTTGCATTATAACTTATGGGCTTATTATATTGGCATATAACTTTGGTCATGTTTGACTGTATGAAGAATGCTCAGGCATATGGGATTTTCTGTATACTGTGGCTGTACTGTATATGTGGCTATACTGTAAACTGAATTTAGTACATTAGTCACAGCTGCTATTGCTTTCATTTCCAATCCCTTCATTTATCTCTAGAGGGCAGATAAGTATCTGTATAACTGCTGAAACATAATCCTTCAGATTAAGATTTAGCAAAAGGTATTTCTGTAATCTATATAAATTGTGAATTTTGGAACATAGTATTATTTTATTACACGTATCACTGTAATCAAAACAATCCATAAATAACTTTCATTTAAAATACTTTTCCTATTTAAAAAAGGTACTTACTTTTAGATTTTTAAAATCCTGTTCTACCATCTCTGCTTTTGGCTGGATTTGTTTCAATAAAAACAGTTAATCAAGAGTATCAGATTGTCAACAACACGAAATATTAAAGGATGTTAATTTCAGTTATGAATCTTTTCATGTAGATATAAAAGTTAAAATCTCTAAGAAAACATCTCAAACTAGTCATTCATAAAATCATTGGAAATATGGTATTTCCAAATGTGTTTAAGTTCTTGTACACATATTTTTAGTGAAAATATTTTCATGTGTATTAACAACATGCAATGTAACAGAATTTTAAACATTGGTGGTTTTATATTTGACAGCTAATTTTCTAAGATGTTATCAGTGAACAAAGGATCCCTGCCATCAGAACATGACTTGCAGTTTCTTATGTGAGTATCAACAACACAATATTAAAGCAGTAAACAATCTGTGACGGATTTCTTTATCATAATAATCCTAGGAAGACGTTAAAGATTGTCTCCTTGTTACTGCTAAGAAACTGAGATTAAACTAAAGGTACAATTCAGTGTCCTAAACATGGGCACTTATTAGGATTTGCAGTGTCCTAGGTTACCTGACATATCTGCTGGGCTGGAAAAGGAGGTGTAGGAGCTACAGAAGATCAGCATTATAGTAGCTGGAGCCCAGCTGGGATACCACAGGTCATCTCAACATCACATATACCTATTTCTGGATAACTGAACTGAATCAACTAAATATGACTCAATGCTGTACAATAAGTTAAATGAACCCAGATCACAATCCTGCCTCTTAGGTTGTCCCTTCCAAAAACTTAGAGCTTTATAGATAATTCTACAATTGTAAGAAGTCTTACTAAAGTCACTGTTTTTAGAATCATGAGCATGGTGTTTTAAACTGAAGTGGAAAATAAAGCTAATCATTATGGTGGAACAGTTTTTTTCACATTCAATTTTCTTCAGGATTTAGAAGTATAGGGGTTAACTCTATTGTTATTTGAAAAAATCTCAGCTGTCAAGTTTTCCATCGAAATACTTCTGGCATAAATGCATATTTGCACAAAGGTTTGGAACACTATCTTCTTCATCAAACATTATTCTTCCAAATACTCACAGAAAGCAAACAAAAGGGATTGTGAATACTTGCTGGAGCAGATTTGTTACATGTAGCTGAACAAGTATTAGTGCATATGGGATTTTTTTTGAGTAATCTTGCAGTTGTTGAGTCTTCTAGGGTAACTAGATGACTTGAATCATAGAATTATAGAATCATAGAATCATAGAATCATAGAATGTCTTGAATTGGAAGGGACCTTAAAGATAATCTAGTTCCAACTCCCCTGCCATAGGCAGGGATGCCACCCGCTAGATCAGGTTTGCCAGGTGTTGTGGTTTAACCAGGCCAGCAGCTAAACACCACACAGCCGTTCGCTCACCCTCCCCCCTCCCTCTCTGGGATGGGGGAGAGAAACGGGAAAGTGAAGCCTGTGAGTTGAGATAAAGACAGTTTATTAAGACAGGAAAATAATAATAACAATAATAATAATAATAATGGTAATAGTACTAATAATAATAATGTGTACAAAACAAGTGATGCACAATGCAATTGCTCACCACCCGATGACCAATGCCCAGCCTATCCTCGAGCAGCCGCCCCCCCCACCCCGGCTAACCACCCCTATATATTGTTTAGCATGCAGCAGCCCAGATGGGTTTGCCCCTGCACTCCCAGTTGTTCTGCTTCCATTGCTGTAACCACCCCCAAAGGGCATTTGCTACCATCCATGAATCAGTATAGAGATAGAGAACTGGCCACTTTTCTCGTTCAGCAATATCTAAAGCCAGCTGAATGGCTTTCACTTCTGCAAACTGACTTGATTCACCTTCTCCCTCAGCAGCTTCTGCAACTCATTGTGTAGGACTCAATACAGCAGCTTTCCATCTCTGATGCTTTCCCATAATACGACAGGACCCATCAGTGAACAGGGCATATTTCTTCTCATTTTCCGGTAGCTTGTTGTACAGCGGGGCTTCTTCAGCACAGACCACCTCCTCCTCTGATGATATCCTTCTGGCCAGTCCATAATCACTTCCAAGATTCCTGGGTGACTGGGGTTTCCTATTCGAGCCCGCTGAGTAATCAGTGCAACCCACTTGCTCCATGTAGCATCAGTTGCATGATGTGTAGAGGGGACCCTTCCTTTGAACATCCAGCCTAGTACTGGCAGTCGGGGTGCCAGGAGGAGCTGTGCTTCAGTACCGACCACTTCCGAAGCAGATTGAACTCCTTCATATGCTGCCAATATCTCCTTTTCAGTTGGAGTATAGCGGGCCTCAGATCCTCTGTATCCCCGACTCCAAAACCCCAGGGGTCGACCTCGAGTTTCCCCAGGTTCTTTCTGCCAGAGGCTCCAGGTGGGACCATTCTCCCCGGCTGCGGTGTAGAGCACATTCTTTACATCTGGTCCTGTTCGGACTGGCCCGAGGGCTACTGCATGAACTATTTCCTGCTTGATTTGTTCAAAGGCTTGTCGTTGCTCAGGGCCCCATTCAAAAGCATTCTTCTTACGAGTTACTTGGTAGAGCGGGTTTACAATCAAACTGTAATTTGGAATATGCATTCTCCAAAACCCCACGACACCTAGGAAAGTTTGTGTTTCTTTTTTGCTAGTTGGTGGAGACATAGCTGTTATTTTGTTGATCACATCCATTGGGATTTGACGACGTCCATCTTGCCATTTTATTCCTAAAAACTGGATCTCTCGTGCAGGTCCTTTAACTTTACTTTGTTTTATGGCAAAACCGGCCTTCAGAAGGATTTGGACTATTTTCTTCCCTTTCTCGAAAATTTCCTCTGCAGTGTCACCCCACACAATGATGTCATCGATGTACTGCAGATGTTCAGGAGCTTCCCCCTGCTCCAGCGCAGACTGGATCAGTCCATGGCAAATGGTAGGGCTGTGTTTCCACCCCTGGGGCAGCCGATTCCAAGTATATTGGACTCCCCTCCAAGTGAAAGCAAACTGTGGCCTGCATTCTGCTGATAGAGGGATGAAGAAAAATGCATTAGTGATATCAGTTGTGGCATACCACTTGGCTGCCTTTGATTCCAGTTCATACTGGAGTTCTAGCATGTCCGGCACTGCAGCACTCAGTGGTGGCATGACTTCGTTCAGGCCACGATAGTCCACTGTCAGTCTCCACTCACCATTAGACTTTCGCACTGGCCATATGGGACTATTAAAAGGTGAATGAGTCTTGCTGATCACTCCTTGGCTTTCCAGTTGATGAATTAGCTTATGGATGGGACTCAGGGAGTCTCGGTTGGTGCGATATTGCCGCCGGTGCATAGTTGTGGTAGCGATCGGCACTTGCTGTTCTTCAACCCTCAGCAACCCCACAACAGAAGGGTCCTCTGAGAGACCAGGAAAGGTAGACAACTGTTTAATGTCCTCTGTCTCTAAGGAAGTTATGCCAAAAGCCCAGCGGAACCCTTTTGGGTCCTTGAAATATCCTCTTCTAAGATAGTCTATGCCAAGGATGCATGGAGCATCCGGGCCAGTCACAATACGGTGCTTTTGCCACTCATTCCCGGTTAGACTCACTTCAGCCTCCAATACAGTTAACTGCTGGGATCCCCCCGTCACACCATGAATACAGATGGGCTCTGGCCCTTTATAGCTTGATGGCATTAGAGTACATTGTGCACCGGTGTCTACTAAAGCCGTATACTTCTATGCGTCTGATGTGCCAGGCCATCGAATCCACACAGTCCAATAAACTCAACTGTCCCTTTCCTCCCCCTGGCTGGAGGCAGGGCCCCTCTAGTCCTGGTCAGAATCTTCATTTCTGTGTTTAAAGGACTGCCTGCTGGAAGTTGGAGCAGCAAACTTTTCAGAGAACCCCTTTTTCCCGATTGTTTTCTTTTGCAAGTCATGTACCCCGTGCCTCTAGGGTCACGGTAGATTTTCCATCCCATTTTCTCATGCCCTCTCCATGGTCACGTAGGTAAAACCACAGGGTGGTGCGGGATGTGTGCCCACCATATTGTCTTCCTTGCATAGATGAACGTTTACCCCTAATAGCTGAGACACTGGTTTGTACAGGTGGGGAGGAAAATAATCTCTCTTCAAGTTGGTGGATCTTTTCAGAAAGTTTCTCCAAAGTATTCTCTTTTAGCTGGTGGACACTGGTTTGTTCAGGTTAGGGGGAAGATAAATTCTCTTTATGTTGGTGGAACTCTTCAGAGAGTTTCTCCACAGCCGAGACGCAGGCCTGTAGGGAAGAGGAGAGACTTTCTTCGTACTGCCAGAGTTGTTTAGCCATTTCATCCACTGTGGGTTCCTCATCCTCTTTCCAGGCCATTATTGCCAGTGAGCTGGCATATGATGATGGTGCACTCCATACAAACTTCCGCCACATGGGTCACGTACACTGGACTTCATCTGGATCTGTGGATATTTGTGCGTCGTCTAGGTCCTTGTAAATTACCTCCCGTACGGCTAATTCCCTCAGGTACTGAATTCCCTTCTCCATGGTGGTCCACTTGTCTGGTAGACGTACAAGTTCTTCCTTGAAGGGATACCTTTCCTTCACAGCTGACAGGAGACGCCTCCAGAGGCTGCGAGATCGTGCTCCATCTCCAATTGCTTTGTCAATGCATGCGTCCCTAGCAAGGAATCCCAGCCGCCTGGCTTCCTTGCCCTCTAATTCCACATAATTGGCTCCCGTGTCCCAGCACCGGAGCAGCCAGGTGACAAGCTGCTCGCCTATACAGCGACCAAAATCTTTTCGCACATCTCGTAGCTCGCGCTGGTATAGGGTCCGGGTAGTTACTGTTGATTTTTCGACATCCTCATCCTCATCTTCATCCTCCTGATGGCCCAGCCTCATCTTCTCTGTACCTAGACCTAGCAGAAGACTGTCTGCGTTCTAAACGACCTGAGTCTCTACACCATTTTTTCACCTTGTCTACAGGGGCAACTTGCACTGCTACAGCTCGTTTCTCTGACCCAGACACAGGGTCTGCCACAGGGGTTGGAATACCCTCTGCAGGGGGAACTTGCACTGCTACAGCTCGTTTCTCTGACCCAGCCACAGGGTCTGCCACAGGGGTTGGAATACCCTCTGCAGGCGCAACTTGCACTGCTACAGCTCGTTTCTCTGACCCAGCCACAGTAGTGGGAGCGGCTGCAGGAGCTGGAGTGGCTGCAGGAGCTGGAACTGGAACTGCTGCAGGAGCTGGAGCGGCTGCGGGAGCTGGAGCGGCTGCAGGGTCTGTCACTAGGTTGATAGTAGCATCAATTGCAGCTCGAGAAGCACAAGCCAGACCCCAGCACGCTACAGTGATTTGTGTCACTTTGGAACTGCCAGAGTCATGACACCTTTTTTTCAAGCATTCTACCAGTTTTTTAGGATTTTGCAGTTGTTCAGGGGTGAATGTCCAAAACACTGGAGGTGACCACTGCTCTAGAAACCTGCCCATATCCTCCCACACTCCCTGCCACTCGCAACTATCCCGCCTCAAGACAGATCTCCGGATGAGATTCCTAAGTAGTTGTTTAACCTTAAACAAAACCTGAAGCACATTCAGGAGACATAACAACAAGAACATGCTGGTCTGAGTATCCCAAGGATATTCAGCATCTTGGAGAACTATCGTAACTAGCTCGGGGGATAAGAGGGTGGTGAAGGAGAAAGGGAGAGTGAACAGGTAGGAAAAAATATCTTCCCCTGTCCCCTCCACAGATTGGCTCCCTGATGAAAAAAGGCAATAGGTGTAATTGCTAATAGTTTCTGAGATATGATTTCCAAAGTATAGAGTCGACGACAGTGCTGAGTACAAATACCAGGTTAGAGTCATGACCAGAAATCTCATCATTTCATAAGCCATTGTTACACCACACAGTACCATAACAATCTTAAACCAGGGCCCGGAAAGGATAAACAGCGCGACAGGGAGCACATACAGAAAGTAACGTGCTATAAAACTCAATTTGGAAAACAGGCACAGCAGACTGGAGATTAAGGCAATCAACATCGTGACTAGCAACTATTAAGCAGGTCGAATACTTATACCAATTTTAGTTTAACACACTCTGGTCAAATCTGTCGTTATCTCAACCCTTCATGCCCCACGTTAGGCGCCAAAAGGACTGGTGTGGTTTAACCCGGCTGGCAGCTAAACACCACACAGCCGTTCGCTCACCCTCCCCCCTCCCTCTCTGGGATGGGGGAGAGAAACGGGAAAGTGAAGCCTGTGAGTTGAGATAAAGACAGTTTATTAAGACAGGAAAATAATAATAATAATAATAATAATAGTATTACTAGTAATAATGTGTATGAAACAAGTGATGCACAATGCAATTGCTCACCACCTGTTGACCGATGCCCAGCCTATCCCCGAGCAGCTGCCCCCCCCCCCCCCGGCCAGCCACCCCTATATATTGTTTAGCATGACGTCAGATGGTATGGAATACCCCTTTGGCCAGTTTGGGTCAGCTGTCCTGGGTCTGTCCCCTCCCAGCTCCTGCTGCACCCCCAGCCTGCTCGCTGGCAGGACAGAGCGAGAAGCCGAAAAGTCCTTGGCCTGGTGTAAGCACTGCTCTGCAACAATTAAAACATCATCATGTTATCGGCACTCTTCTCTTCCTAATCCAAAACATAGCACCCTACCAGCTACTATGAGGAAAAATTAACTCTGTCTTAACTGAAACCAGGACACCAGGGACCCATCCAGCCTGGTCTTGAACACCTCCAGGGATGGGGCATCCACAATTTCTCTGGGCAACCTGTAACTTAGTGATAAGCATTTTTTACCTTTCTTCTCCCCTGACAAACTGTAACATGACTGCTTCCCTATCTCTCCATTCAGGTTTCCTTTCAATCAGAAATGAATCATCTATAAGGTAATAACACATTTTGCTGTTTACTGAGGATGTGGTCAGGACACACATCTCAAGAATAGGAGTACAGGACACATGAATACATGAACACCACAAATTAGAGACAACCAAGGAAAATCAGACACTTCATTTCTCAGTGAGTCTAAACACTACAGTCTGCCTGTTCCAAAGAGATTCTCATGCTTGCAGATTGCATCTCTTGTTATATAGTGAATCTGCCCTACACCAGCCCTAACTTTGATCTGCATAGTACGTTTTTATCTTCAGCACAGCATTTTCTCTTTACATTTTATTCAAAAAAATTGTATATGCTCAAAAAATTTAAAAAGTGTGTCAAGTATAATTTGTTTCATTTTTTTTTCTTTTTTTTTTTTCTTTTCTTTTTTCTCCTGTGTCTTGTCTTCAGGAGAAAAGACTTGATTTCCCCATGAAAGATAAATCAACTGTAGTGTTCTGTGCTCTCTCACAGCAGCAGGTAGCTGTGCAAAGATTGTCATGAACATTTATCTCAAGTCTTCTGCTCAAATGTGTGACTTTACATTTCATTGATAAGTCAGAAGACATCTCCACAGGAAAATGAACCTAGGCCTGTTTCAAAAAACAAAAATTTTTCAGAAATTTTGACATATCAAAATATCTCCCTTAAATCCAGACTCTTCAGCCAATTGAAAAGGAAAAGTTTTCCTGCATGGAGCTGGAAATACTGCAGCCAATCCCTTTTCAGAATTTTAGATGCCTTGTTTAACTTGAGTACTGCAGTGTTATGCTGCAGTATTGATCTTATTCCTCTTCAAGTAGCTTTTATACGCATGTGCATGTGTGTATATTAATATATATATACATACATATATATGTATTTATAACCCTTTATTCATCAGCCATTGATGCTTGTAGGTAAGTTTTCAAAGCAGTGTATAGAAGCTCCGTGAATTAGTTTAGTGCTTTGATGATTGGATGTATGCATGACTTACTTAGTTTCACTTTGAAATTATGCCTCTTTTAGACTACCTGTATTTCTAAAACATCAAATTTCCCTTCTAGGGTAAATGTGGTATGTTCATGGACATCTCATAAAGAAATCCTTAGCAAACAGGGAGAACTCTGTAACCTTTTTAATACATACACACCAGGAGATGAGCAAAACTTTCTTTTATGGAAATGTACTTCACCTGCAGGCCAATAGGATAATATTCTCTGTTTTGTGTTGTATTGGTTCGGTTGTGATAACATTGATTAAGAATCTAAAACCATTTCTTTTCTAATCTTTGCAGAGAGGTTCAGGGAAACATTACATACTGAATGTCACTCAAGTGTTTCCTAAAGCAACTTTTCATCAGTACTGTGATTTTAAAGTCCCATGGCAATGATATTTAAGATGTCCTAACTAAGAATTCTCAAATACATTTCTAACTTGCATGAATGATCACAAGCCTTCAAAGATATTATCATTTGACTTCTGATCTATATATGGCAGGTTTAAAAATAACATTAATAGCTATGACAGCAAGCTTTCTCTAATCATGCTTTCAGAACAATCCAACATATTCCACTGCCAATCAGTTGCTCATTTAAAACTGGTGGTAAACCCTTTCCTATTATTGACCATAATAATTAGTGTACTTCCATGTAGAGATGTTTTTACTCTTATTACCAGAGCATGGCAATACATACTTTTAAAATACAGAAAAATGCTGCAGACATTTTATTGGAGTTTTCAATGCTAAGTAAAAAGGCTTAGTGCAGATGCTTGACAAAGGACCCATTAAACTAATCAATCACATATCCGTGTCAGAGCTTCTGAATGTCCTAAGTGAATATATATATTCATATATATTCCTGCTAGAGATGTATCAGAAAGAATTAATCCACCTTGATTCAATTATCCACCCCTAAAGTGAATGTAACAACAACAAAATGTTCTTTTAGCATTACAGATACTTTGGATTAGCTTTATATGTGTGAGATTGCAAGTGAGGGAAGAAACACACACCTCAGTGGACTGCCTGGTTTAAACCAGACAGCTTCAGGGCAAATGTCAAACAAATAGCTAGGACTTCAACAGGCTGGTCTACCACCCAAATGAGAGACAGCCCAACCCTGTTTCAAAGAAGGAATGCGACAAGCAGATTGAATGATTCTCCAGGCCTAGGCTGGTACTCTGAAGTGTTGGGTTTGATAACTGAGTCAGCAGAAGTAGAGACGGTCCTTTTGTAGCAAGCGACATGAAAGAAGATTTTTAAGGGTCAGGGAGCTTTGGCAATCAGAGCAATTTCATCGGTTATTCCACCAGCATGGGAGATACCTGCTTTTTTTATAAATCCTGTTGACAGAAGATAGAACCTTGTTAGCAGGACTAAGGACTGACCTGTTGGAGTGTGACAATTTTAAAAGCTAGCAAGTAAGCACCTTAATCTAAAAAGAATAGTGTGTTGGAGGAAGATAGATCTAAAAGCAATGAGATTTAAGGGAAGGTAAAGAGGACCACAGGGAGGTACTGACAAAAAGTTTAGATGTAATTGGAAGAAAAATACAGACAAAAAGTAATTTGGGAATAAGGGGGCATTTGAATACTACAAAGGAAGGGCATAGACAGAACAGACAGATGACTGAATATGAATATGGGAAATGTAAGTAAAGAATCTCAGGAATTGCTTGTCAAAACAGCAGCACAATATAAGGAGAGATGCACAGTTGAGAGGGATTTATTCTTTTAATTATTTATATGTTGTTCACAAAGAAAACTTCAAAATGTCTCTTTCAGAATCTACACTCAATCCTAACTGTGTTTTCAAAGTAGTCCCTTTAAGGGTCCTAATAAATTCAGCTAATGAAATAAAAAAAAGATGAGGATGTGACATGGTAATTTTAACATTGCTCTTATTGGGTAGTTTTCTTCAAATCCTCTGCTTATTTTTCACTGTGTGTTGGAAAGGTATCCTGTAATGTGATTTGTTTGTTTGTTTGTTTTTAGTTGAAAAAAATTTACATGATCAGGTGACTATGAGCCACCATTGATGGTTTTCCTCTCCTTTATGACACTGCTCTATAGGGTGGTCCTAGAACCTTTTAACTCTGGAGGGTCTTTGCTTTGGAAATATGCCAGCCACATGTAGCATTTAAAGTACTGTTTTGGAGCAATTGCAAATGCTTGTTTAAAAAATAAATAGAAAATAGCCTAGAATCAAAAGAAGTCTATATAATTTATGAACACATTCCTCATCTAGATAGTCATCCGTGCCTTTTTTCCTAATTACCCTGAAACATTCATATACTTATTCTTATTTGTGCTTTTTTTGCTTTGGAGTTTTGTGGGGGTTGGTATTTAACTTACTTATCTTATTTTGTATTCTTCAAAGCAATGAGAAGAAAAATCAATAAGATAGCACTATCCCAAATGACAAAAATATTTTGACATCAGTGGAATTTGTTAAACTATTAAATCCACAAGGGTCTGTACAGCCAGAGTCAAAGAAAACCAGCTATTGAGTTTTTAATTACAACAGTAGGAGAGGAATCTGAGGGGAAGAAGCTATACCATAAATAAATCAATAGTTGTTAAATTACTCTGTCATGTTTGTCCTTGACAATGAACTCAATAGAAAGGGACAAACTCTTCCAGATGTTGGGTGGGATTCACCTTCTCTAACCTTGGTTCCTCAAAGTTAGAGGTTCAAGTAAAAGCTAGTCTATCCTGGTTCCCTTTGACATTTGAAAGGAAAAAGACATCTCCACATGATTCTTTATTACAGAAAACTACCCTGTGTTCAGATGACCTGTTTTAGCTTTTTACATCCATTGGCTATACAATGAGCCTAAACATAAACTCAGACCTGAATGTCTAATGTAAGGTAAAGAAATTTTCCTAGACATTACTGGGCAGGGAAATATAACTTCTGCAATATAGATGAGGAAACCAATGAAAACGTATATATATATATATATTCATTGAATATATATATATGCTTTTTCCTTAAGGAAAAAAAAAAAAAGTATAACTCAGGTTCAGGTTACTTTGAAATTCAGCTCCAAGATTCTTGAAAGATATTTCAATTGAATTTCCACTGGCCGAGTAGTGAACCAAGTGGTTTAAGCTCTGAGTGTCTTTCTATCTTTTTTCCAAAAGTAGAAGGTGATTTTGGTGGAAACTTCCCATCTTTGTTTGTTTGCTTGTTTGTTTGTTTTAATACATCCCATAATAAACACTATTGAGGAATTAATAGCTATGTTCAGATATATAAAAGATAAGGGAAGAAAAATTCCAAAGAGGAAGAAGAGACACACTCCTTCAGTTATATTTTTCTGTGACATTGTTTGAATTAAAAGTTGCAGAGAAAAATAATTTCATTAAATTAGAACATATTTGCATACTTTTCAAGAAAAAAAAATCTAGCAGGCACACAAAATATTAGACTTGCAGAGTACATATGTATTTTTAAATAATTTTTCTTACTCTCTTGGAGCTGAGAATGGGCTTGTCACTCATGGTAACTGTTAATTCTGAACTAGGAAAGGATTTCATGAAGGGAAGAAAGGAAAAGAGTTTTCCTAAATGAGACTCTTGCCTTCTAGAACACTGTTGGTGTATACATGCTGACACGTGCAAAGAATATGACTGTATCAGCATCTGAGAATGAATGACTGCACACTTGCCAACATGGGCAAACACGTGCTAGAGGGAGGCATGCAAAATGCATATAGACATTTATCCTCACTCTGAGGCAAAACAAAGATCACAGAAGAAGCAAAGATAACAAAGACAATCAGCTTCACTCCTGTTTGCTTTTGCCTTAAACCTTTTCCTAAGTAGCAGTATTTTCTTCAATTGTTCAAAAACACATCTTGGCCTAATTGCATTTTTATTTCTAAGTGGTTAGTAGTCATTTAAACCTTTTCAAGAATATAGTCTTTGACCTACTTAGAGGTGCTTAACAATTATCAAAGCTCAAGTCCCTGATTTTTAAACTACACATGCAAACATCCATTTCTCTTTAGTAAATAGATGTTATAGGACAGCAGACTTCCAAGAGACATAGCAAAGAGATGTGAGTAATATTCTTTTTGAATATCAACTGTTTATCCTCCAAAAATACACAATTTAAGAGTTGTATTGAATCACTGAGATTGTGTTTTGAGACCTTTACAAGTACTAATTTACTAATCAGAAACTTGCCAGTAATTTTAAATTTCTCTGATATCTAGAATATCAGCTTTTAAGTACAAATTTCTTACTGTAAGTATAACTTTAAAAGCCACATATGTTGAATAAATACACACTCTTAGCTCAGTTTTGGAGAGGCTGGAGACAAAGACTAACAATTGCTATTTGACTGGTTTGGACAAACTCAAAATGATAGTTCAATGAGAAAAGTGATTAAGAAGGACATGAATTAACATCTCCTAGTTCCTGTACTTCAGTCAAATTCTGATATTACTGAGATTCTTGAATCATGTAATCATGGCTCTCAATGAGGATGTAAATTAAATATTTGTTCTCAGAGAGACTGACACTGTTGTAAAAAGCCTGGGAAGCTTCAGAAATAGGCTACACGGCAAGCTGATCTGGAAACTACAATCTGAAAACTCTTGAACAACATTTTAGGCAACTTACAAAAAACAGTGAGGCTTCCAAAAATTCTACTTTGTCTATATTTTGTATAAATTGGTGAAATAGCTCTAAACAATAAAATGGATTTCATCAATGTAGCATTTTCTGACAAAAATAAATTCATTTTTTTAAATCCTCAACTAGCTCTAGATAGGACAGACCATGTATCTTCCTTTGCTGTTTCCCCCATCTCAGACAGGATGATGCATGGTATGCAAGTTTGTTACAATTTTGTGTTGTAACTACACAACTAAAAAAATAATTTAAAATGTGATTCCTAGTTAATGTGATAGTACTTAGAGAAACTAATTTATTTATGTGTTGTTTGTTTGTTTGTTTTGACACTAGACCATATCTTGTCTACATTTGTCTGGTTAAGTTCAAACAGATGAAGATGCAGCCACAGTGAAAGTAGTCTGCAAGTACAGAACAATATCATTTATTCTAAGAGCCAGTCACTTTTCTACCTTTGACCAGAAGACAACCTAGGACTTACAGATTGTTTTTTTTTTCAATGTTACTGATTTTAATGGCCACTGGTTAGTCTCAGTCAATGGCTCAGTTCACCAAATGAGGTTCACACTGTACTTATGAACAAAGGTGGCAAAATCAGTCCCAGTTAACAGAAGGGCAGATGGGAAATTATATCTCTGAATTTCCTTGTTCTGAGGGTGGCTTAAGGCTGGTACTGGTGGTGGATTAGGAGGATAATATTCCTTTAGGTGCAGAAAGGTAGATTAACTAGCTAAGTACACATACTATTCTCTGTGGATAGCAAACTAAAGGGATTCACTAAACTAAAGAGCTCTTCCCAAGGGGGACAAATCCTAGGAGCTTTACTACACATAATGTAGGAAGGACATATAATGTTTTATCCTTCTTGTTTTTGTTTTAAATAGTTTTTTGTTTATCTCTGAAAACCATGGACCCAGTCTAAGAAAAATGAGACAGAAAGACAGGCTTAAAACTAAGATGAAGCTGTGTGCAAGGGTGGCTTCTTTATATTCCTGTGATTGCCTGCATTCAACACAACTTTTTATTTCTTTTTTCATTAAAAAAAATCAAATCCTTGGGAAAAAAAAAAAAAGACTTCATATGTCTTTCCATCACACCTCATGGGATTTGGGTTTGGTTGCCTATGTGTACTTTTTGCTCAGGATGCCTCCCTGATGTGCAGCACAGGCTCCCTTCTGTGGGAGAGATGAATCTCCTTATTGTGAGAGAAGACAGAAAGTATCTGACCAGAAATTTAGAGTTGTCATATCACTGTGGCATTATTCTAATACATTTTGGATCTTAGTTTATGGTCCCTGGGTCAAGCCTAATATTTGGCCTGCCTTTGTACACCTGCAAACGTTCCAAGAGAATTTACCTAATATGCCTTGAATGCTTAGATTTCTGTGGTTAGATTCCTGTCTTAGATTTCTTAGAATTGAATTATGTGTTGAAAAATTGTACCTTGTAAGTCTGATATGTTAAAATGTTGTGTGTGAATAGATGGACAGTCTGGTATAGATGCTGGGAAGAAAGCAGCTAACTTTTGGCAGTTTAAAAGGGCTTGATTCTTCAATTAATAATGATCTGAATCGATTGCTCATCACTGTGTCACATATTACTTATAGCTTTGAATTCACTGCATTTCATTTATACAGTTATGTGCTATCTGACTAGCTTACTTCACAGACCATCCTTCTCACTGTTTCCCCATCAAACATAACAGTATCAAGTGTAAGAACATTGTATGCATATTGTGTTACAAAAGACTGACAGTGTGATTTTTTTGTTCTCTAACAAGAAATCAAAAGATTCAAAAACCACTGAGTTATAGCAGAAAAAAGGCTGGCTCACATGAGTAACAGATTGAGTAGTGGCAATTTAACAGTAACTTGTGAAAGTACAGGAAATAATTGTGAATTTAGAAAATAAAATTCAGAGTCTGGGCTTTGTTCATTTGGATAATAATAATAACATGACTATACTCTATACCAGCCAGAAATCTGTGAGGTATCTGTATGCTTCATAGTGCGATAAATTGGAAGTTATTCACTCTCAGTTTAGAACAGGACAACCAGTTAAAAATAAACTCTCAGAACACAACTTACACCTCTGGCTGAATAAATGGGACACGGTATCATTCCCAGAAGATATTATTGCCTATTAGATGTCACTTTATTCACAATACTCTATATAGAGGTAGCTTTTGACATAAGAGCACAGGATGTGTCTTCATTTGAACTTCAAGGACGCATTTCAGTGCCAGGAATAACTCCAAAGAAACTGTCAGAAAGGTAGATTTTCAGTGTAGCTTAAATCAGTTTAGTTCATGAAACCAGTAGAGCTGCACTGATTTATACCACCAAAAGAAACTGTCCCCCGCTTAGGAACAACTTAAGTTACTGTCATGTGTTTTGCCATCTTTAAGAGTTGTACATGTGTGTATTTTTTACTGTTACTTATGACTATTTAAGAAATAGATCTTAGTATGTATGGCAAATATTTTTTCACCACACCTTTCAGAAAATAAAGCTGTTCTCAAATGCGTAAGGTTATTGTGACATTGAAATCATGATTTCTTACTTCATCAAATGATTCCACAGCTATTGGGCTTTGTAATTTCTGATATCTTTGTAGAAAAAGAAAGGCATGGCTTAGTCATATGGAAGCTTTTGACACATCACTTACCTGTTTACAGAAGAAATAATCGTGATTCAGCAGATTGTAACCTTCTGTGAGCCAGCTATGAACAAAGGACCCTGGAGGGTGTTAAGAGACAACATGCAATGTGAAGTGTTTGGATGAACAGTCTTGGCAGAATCTGCATTAAGCAGACGTATATGTGCTTAACACGGGGCTGCATACATGCGATAACATGGGGCTACAAATTTCTTAGTACCTACCCCCCTCCTCCAATCCATTTCTGACACACAAATTTGCCAACTTACTCTTCTTAAAAATCCCAGTAGAGACATTGTAAAGGTCAGAGGTATCAATCTAGATTTCCTGAAGAAATTCTAACTGGGATGATTAAGAACTTAATTGCAGTTTCATCTGTAAGAGACTTATTTTCATTTTTAAAACTGTGATGTTGTGGTTTGTGTTCCTAAGTAAATGGCATAGGAACTTCTCCAAAGTGCAGGTAGATTCCAGGGTAGAATTTAATGAACGGCTCTTTTGATGATGGTGTCAACTTAAGCAATCCTAACCTTTGCTAATTCCTACTTATTCATATCTTCATGCTAATGATTCAGTTGTGCTGGTGCATATTCCAGACTGAGAACTACATCTGGTTTAAAAAGTATACAATATTTTTCTATGAAGACTATTTTTCATCTCTCATTTACTAACTCAGATTCACTGTGTGATTCATGAAAATATCTAGCTCTGAACATGAGAGGATAGTGTAGAAATAGCACTGAGAAGTGAATTCCAAAGCTGCTAAAACAATTAGTGTTAAAAAAACAAAGAAAAACAAAACAAAATAAAACAAGTGCTTATGTTACATCTGTAGTAGTGATGCAAAGACTTCCAGGCATCATTTTTCTAACAAGACTCAGGCTTTCCGTCACATATGTGCACATGTTTAAAGTAGTACTGTTGTTGTAGCTGTAATGCAGCTATGAGGCATGATTTCCTCTCTGAAGGTAGTAAGACATCACAAGTAAACAAAAAGCATTATAGTATTTTCCAGCAAAATCAAGTTGTCTAATGAAAGATATTATTTCCCTGTAACCTTGCCTTAATTGAAATCAAACATTAATAGTACTGTGGATTGCAGTAGGACTGCTGACAGCACTAAAGATCTTAATCTATGTTAATGATTATGGAACTGAGGAAGTACTAAATAAACCATTTTCTACTGAAAATATAAATACAGGAAATATGCCTCTTACTCATTATTTAGAACAAGCATAGGCAAATTTCAAATGAACAGAGATCTTTTCCATGTAAATATCTCATGTAAGAAAAAATAACTGAAGGAAAAAATAAAGTCCACAAACTAGTCTTTTTTTTTTTTTTTTTTTTTTTTTTCTCCTAGAGGACACCACCAGTAGCTGGTTGATATTTCTGAAATGGTAAACTCATTTTGTCTCCTTGCAGTCTGTTCTCCTGTTATAAACTATTCCATTTGTAGATCAACCTGGTTCCTTTCCTAGCTAAATACTGCCACAGAAAACAATGCTTTCATGATAAATTTACATGTACAAGCAACGGCAGAAAACCTCCATGTAATTTTTTTTCATTGAAACCCTTGCCTGTATTCTTACAGTCCATGCCTAAAACAAGTTCTTTAAGTTAAAATCAAGACATAATGTTTTCTCACTTGGCCTTTGATAATTAGAATGCCAATGCCAGATAAAAAATGACACCTCCCATAACTTGCTGCTGATCATACTTTACAATATAACTAGGGAGAAACTGTATTTCTCCTTTTTATTACATGGCATTGTCATACATTCTATAGTAAATTCTTTGTGTTAAAAACAAACAAACAAACAAACAAAGAACAACAACAACAACAAAAACAGTAACAAAACTAAAACTCAATAATTGCAGGGCAATTAGAAGGGCAAATAGGAGCTCCACAAGTAATACTTTCTTTCCTTTCTCTTTCAGTCAGCAAAAGTGATTGTGTGGCAAATGACATAGCTGCATTTCATGGCTAACAGAACTTTACTTCATTATAGATACTATAAAAAAATATGATTTCACATGCCCCTTCCCCTCCCCCCCCTTACTATTCCCCCTCCCCCTTCTCCCTGACCTTCTTGGCAGAGACACAAGACTTGGAAATATTCCTCCTAGGGCTTCTCAAATCCTTCACAGAACTATGCCCTCATTCCCAAAAGAATGATCTCCAGGAGACACTGAAAAAGCAAAGCAAATCCACCATCTAGGGATGTACGAAGGCTTGTACATTGGATCAGCTGTTGCTACCATTTCATTACTTGAACCACTGTACTTATTTTCAAAGCTGTATATTGGTAGTACAAACATTTGCAAAATAAATCCAGATTTGACAGTGATCAAGAACTGCTTTCTGCAGTCATGTAATCTCAAGTTACAGGAAATAGGACAGCCAAAGGAAGTTTTAGTCTCAAATTACAGGAAACAAGAAGGACAGAGGAAGAACAAGAAAGTGGCCAGAAGGGAACTCATCCACGGTAACCTGTATACTCATTAAGGATTACTAACATATCTGAAAACAGTCCCACCAATATGTAAATGAGACAACAGCTACCCCTCAACAAGCCTATTATCTTCTGATCCCATAATACTCATTCTCAGAAGAGAAGAATTAGGCAGGTCACATCCATCAATAAGAAACAGCAAAGAGAAATAGTTTTGCAAGGAGCTAGGTGTAAAGAACTGTGGTTCTAGTCGAGAATGTGTTTGCTTTACCAAAAACTGCCAAGCACCTGATTCTGCATGGAATTAAAATAAAGATCTTTATGTGGATTCCGACTGTGTGCTGATTGACTAGGTGTATCAGGCATGAACCTAATTCCTATTAGAGATAACAATCTGGTCTGTCTCCCTGTTGTTCTTTCCTTAGGGCAGCTCTCACAGTTAAGGTTTTACCTCTGGCGTACAGATCACCATTGTGTACAGAGTAATCAAAAGTCCTGGTTCTGTGAACTTGGTCTGGTGAGCCTGGCTCTGCAACTGTGGGCTGTTAAACTCTCAAGGAGCTATTTCATATATTGCCTGGATTCAGTAGGCATGGCATAGGTTGCTGGAGTTCTATTAGGAATTTATAAGCAACAACAATTAAGATTTATGACAGTCTGTGAACTCATAATCCTGCAATCTTTATTCAGTTTTCACACGGAAGGTACCATTGGTGAGTGTGGCAACTCAAAATTAGATTATAGTAAACAGTTACATTAGTTTCATCTCTAAGGTCCATTCTGCAGACAATGACTGTTTATGCCTGTCCTAAAAAGAATGAAGAGCAGCTCTCTCTCTCTCTCTCTCTCTGGTTATATTGCTTTATTTGATGTGAACAGTTATTTATGGAAAGACATAACTTGTTTTGGAAAAGAACCCTTCTGATGTGACTTTATTTGGCAGATGAGAAGCCTCTCCTCTCCTGCTGTAGGTTGCTTACCAACAAAGTGCCAGAATAATACATATATCTATTTTTCCCGTGTATTTGATAGGATGTACTGTTTTTGCACTAATCGTATTTAGACAGTGTCTCTTACAGCAGACTAGAACTTCATGTAGGCAATAGCAGTAAAGGTAATGACCAGTCATTCCTTTCACCACTTATATAGTGTATAGAAATCATAATGTCAATGTGTGAAATGAACAAGTCTATATACCAACAGTTCTGAATGAGGTTAGTGTTTAAAAGTACAAACTATAGCAAGATCACAAGACAAGCCACCTCCACCAGAAAAATAATAGCTATCTTTTAAGATATATTCAGCCTCAGGTCTTCTGACTTCTGAACTTTGATACAGTTTTGCTAGTTCACAGTGAAGTGGTAAATATGGACTTTTCAACAGCTAAGATGTTCTGTACAGGAGCATTGCATGGGATGTCACTATTCACAGTAGTCTGTTTTGTAGACCACCACTTTGGATCATAAAGACTGTTGGGAAATGTGAATAGAAATGGAACTATTGCAGTGGTGTTTCTTAAACTCTTGGGAGTCATGAGGTCAGAAGCTTGCCCTTTTCAGAAAGCTAGGTGGGTAGGTAGGTGTCAACTCATGTTCTAGTTGCGAGGGAAACCTTTGGAGTTTTGTTCTTTTCTCCCACCTACGTAAGATTATCTACAGATAATCCAGGATGTTGTTATATTCAGTAACTGACAAAGGTGATACTGGAGTTCTGAAAAAATCGTTTCAGTTTTCACAGTGCAGTTCACTAGTGCAGTGCAGCTTACTGATCCATGTTATTTCCAGCATTCCTAAGAAGGACAAAGTGTGGTTCAAACTTTTCTGGTTACAGTTCACAAATTAATCATGTTACTGAACAAATTCCACCCCCCACCCTCAATCTTCCCTCCCTTTGCTGTATTTGTTTTGGTTTCTTTTCAGTCCTCCTAATTAGTTGATAAACCACAAGATTTGAAGATTTTTATAAGTCTGCAGCATGGTTTGGAGGCTGGTTGTTTTTTTTTTTTTTTCACTTTTTCAATGGCTTGCAATTCACTGTTACCATGTTCTGCATTAGTCAGACTTTATCATCCGCATCATGCAAAGACACGTTCTGAGTGAAAAATTTTCAAACAAATTGCAGTGTACACAAGTCATGCCTTTGTCTTAATGATATACAGTAAAATCTCTAACAGCATATCCCTAACAAAGTTTTGTAATTAAATTGTGCAAGATGGCTTCTCATTAAAATCATTGGCCTAATTACAATGACAAGTACCAGTAACATTTTGTTAGTATCAGATTTTTGGTACTGTCGTTTGGTACTGTTTCATCATAGAGCTATCATACGGTAATGACCACAACTTTCTGTATTATTGCCATATTCTTGTCATATTCTTCCACTTGGAAGACCTTCTGAGTAATGAATACCTCTTTCCAAGCTGAAAGGAGGGCTTTATCATTTGGATAAATCATCTTAGTCCTTACGGTATTTTTTTTAGACATAGGTATTCATGAGCTAATAAGTGATTAACAGTGCTATAACCAGAATTATATTTTAAAATGAATAGTTGCATGATCTTTATTCATTAATGAAGTGAAGGTTTGCTAAAGAAAAAAAATATATATATATATATATGTATCAGAAGTGTCTACTGAAAACAGCCTTGATTTTAAGAAGGTAAGGACAGAGAAGGTAGACCTCCTGAGAAATTACCAGTGGGAGATGATAACCAAGAGAGTTCTTCTATGTACTGCTTGTTTTCCTTTAGAAAATATTTATTTCTGCGTTTTCACTCCTTATGAGAGACACAGGAAAATGTTTTGGTAATATGAAATAATTAGATTACTTCTGTGGGCAAGTAGTGTGGAAAGAGTTCAAGTTCTGAATCTCACTCCAGTAAATTGTATAAGCACTTGTGTAACATTAAGTGTATTCCTTACACCCTCCCATGACTCTTAGCTGCATTCATGGCCTTAAAGCTGATCATCTTCTTTTGTTCAAGGATACAGGAAAAATATACAATTTCTATTCTAAGGAGAGGTAACACCTATGGTCTACATTGTATTGACACAGCCCCAGAGATTGATGAGTAACTAGAAGTTGGAGGCACCACAGGGTTTTCAGTTCATGTTTTTCTTTTAGCTTTTACCTAAGCAATGTCATCTATATTCAACAAGAAGAGGCTCTGAGATCCAATACATTGATTTTACACCTGAGTACCCAGCCAGACCAAAGTTTCAATGACGGTCTTTATTCTCTTTTTCTATGTATGACACATTAGCTGAAAGAATTATCTATAGTTTTGTAATTTAATGAAAATGAATGTCAATAAGGAAAGCTTTGAAAAAAATAATATGTGGGAGTTAGACAAAATATTCCATTCCAAATTCCCTCCTTTCCTTTCCTTCTTCCTTTCCTTTTCCTTTCCTTTCCTTTTCCTTTCCTTTCCTTTTCCTTTCCTTTTCCTTTCCTTTCCTTTCCTTTCCTTTTCCTTTCCTTTCCTTTCCTTTCCTTCTTTCCTTTCCTTTCCTTTCCTTTCCTTTCCTTTCCTTTCCTTTCCTTTCCTTTCCTTTCCTTTCCTTTCCTTTCCTTTCCTTTCCTTTCCTTTCCTTTCCTTTCCTTTCCTTTCCTTTCCTTTCCTTTCCTTTCCTTTCCTTTCCTTTCCTTTCCTTTCCTTTCCTTTCCTTTCCTTTTCCTTTCCTTTCCTTTCCTTTCCTTTCCTTTCCTTTCCTTTCCTTTCCTTTCCTTTCCTTTCCTTTCCTTTCCTTTCCTTTCCTTTCCTTTCCTTTTCCTTTCCTTTCCTTTCCTTTCCTTTCCTTTCCTTTCCTTTCCTTTTCCTTTCCTTTCCCTTTCCTTTCCTTTCCTTTCCTTTCCTTTCTTTCCTTGCCTTTCCTTTCCTTTCCTTTCCTTTCCTTTCCTTTCCTTTCCTTTCCTTTCCTTTCCTTTCCTTTCCTTTCTTTCTTTCCTTTCCTTTCCTTTCCTTTCCTTTCCTTCCTTTCCTTTCCTTTCCTTTCCTTTCCTTTCCTTTCCTTTCCTTTCCTGTCCTTTCCTTTCCTTTCCTTTCCTTTCCTGTCCTGTCCTGTCCTGTCCTGTCCTGTCCTGTCCTGTCCTGTCCTGTCCTGTCCTTTCCTGTCCTGTCCTTTCCTGTCCTTTCCTGTCCTTTCCTGTCCTTTCCTGTCCTTTCCTGTCCTTTCCTCTTTCCCTCTTTTTTTTTTTCTTACAATTTTAACTCCATTTATATGGAATTTTCAGAACTGAAGCTTTCCTTTTCAATGTTGTCATCCATATTAACTACATATAGAGAGTAGTGAATTAAAGAGCCCCTAAACAAAACAAAAGGAATGTATGTATACTTTAGACATTTTAAAATTAGCAGGAAGAGTGAACACAGTTGCTTTTTCTTTTTATCTTGTGTCTGTCTTATCTACTCTGTTCTGTGACGAATAGCTTTATAAATGTCACAGAATTATTTCACACACCTATCATTTATCTTGATCTTTTTCTTATTCAGGTTTTACTGGAGGTAAAGTTATTTTGGTATTTTAGGCAAGCTGGAGCCATACCCTTTCATGGTAAAAAACAACAACAACAACAACAAACATCCAGGATAGAGACACATTTTTGCACACAGCTATTCAACATTTCTTACTGGCTTCTGCATTGGGTATTTGTGTTGGGGTTGCTATTTGCAGTTTATCCTATGTTACAAAATAAAAAAGAATGTGGGGTGAGCACAGGGTACAATGCCTTGTTGTTGTTACTAGCGCGGCTGGCCAGGGAAATAGTGGGAAAGACCAAGAAGGTACTTGTCCCTTGTGAGCCCCATGCATGTGCATCAAAGCAAAATTCTTGTAGTGCCTGCAGAGCCATTTAGGAGGAGCAGTCACAGCAAAAATTGAACCAAGCTCAGAGTGGAAGGCGGGGCAGGGTGTGCTGAAGGTGCAGCAGGCTTCTGCACAGCAAAGTCTCACAGGTGAGATGAAGAAAGTAATTTTGGTTTGCAGCAGAACCCCCAGGGTCCCCAGAGTGCCTCAATACTTGCTGGACTGACTGCAAGGTCAAGGAAGAAAGGAAAGAAGGGAGAGAGAGATGGAGGGAAGGAAAGAAAAAGTAAACAGTGCTATGCTGACGATATTGACTAAGTTGATAGAGAAGAACATTAAAACAAGACAAAAACAAAAAAACACTAAAGCTTTCTCATTTCGGGACCCCAACATGTTAGCATGGGGGAAAAAATAAACAAACAAACAAATAAGGTGGTCTTAATGTTCACTTCATTGGAAGCCCCATCAGCATCCAAAAAAAAAAAAAAAAAAGCCTTGTAGTTTCCAGATATTTTTCTTTATCATGCAGTGTATTGCATTATTTCTCCATAAACCCCTGAAACTAAGGCAATCTTTTTCTCTTTTTTTATAAACAAATATAATCAAATGTCTGGGAATTCTCCATTTCTTGGATCTTTTTTTCAGGACACTTGAAGAGATTGTGTGGGCTCTCTCCAGGGAGTCTGTCCTGAAGACATGAAAACACAGCCAGTATTGTCATGCCGCCACTTTTCATGATGTTATTGTGAGTCTCAAAACATATGGTGTTTTTCTTAAAGCTTCAGTTTCTGGAGTAATGACTGTTAGCTGTTTACTTAGGTTATTTAATATCAGTCATTGTGATTTTAATATTGAATAGTTTTACAGGCCTTAATGTGTGAGGCAGAAACCCATCAAATTTTGTTTTTGCAAGTGAAGAACCAAAGCCATGGCAAGATTAAGAAGTGTAAAGTAACACATGAAATCTGTTACATGAACCCAGGTTTTTCACATCCTCTAGACTAGTGTCCAAATTAATAATTTATATTTTATTCAGTTTTCATGTAAGATAACAAGCAAACAGAAGACTAGGGTATTTTGATCATGTAATAATGACAGAAAAATTTACATCTAAAATGTTAAGGCTATAAAGAGAAGTAAAACAAAAGATTATTTCTGCTTTATAGCATTTAAACAATTCTCAGGCTGTTCAGTAATTCTGTTATTCCCTTCAGTATGTGAAAAAGAGGAGTTTTTTAAAGAGCATCTTCACTGCATTCCTTCTGGCATCCCTTCATGATCAAAGACCTTTTGTACTTTGTGACCAGAGTATGATATGATACAACCAACCATTGCCATATGTCTTATTAAAAATATAATAACCAATTTGCAGTATGTTCAAAGCTTAGTAGGCCAGTAGAACAAACTGATAGACTTTAAACTGAATGAGAAGGACATGGTTAGACCATTTCTCTTCTGGTCCAGGAGAAGATGACCTTCCAAAAGTCTTCCAGCATGAGGACACTGGCTTGCTACTATGGTCAGTCCCCCCTTCTATGTGAAAAGGCTTGATCCCATCAAAGAAAATAATCTCCTGAGGATACTAAGAAATATTTCCTTTAAGAAAGGCAATAAAGTGCTTAGCAATCACCTTTTGGCTTGAGCCCTCTTTCTTAAGAAGATATAAGTTGTCATGCTAGATCTACTGTACCCCTTCCCTCATAAGGGAGGTATAAGGAACCTTGAATTGTATAATCAGAGGAGAGCTGCACAAGAGCTTGCATGAATTTCAGGGGCAGAATTAATACAGTGATACAGGATCTTGTGATCCAAAGTACTCTGAGCTCAATACAGGTTCTGCGTTTGCTTACTTTTGCCATTAACTTTTGCAGACCCAGTGCAAAGCCAGTAGAAGTATTGTTTCTGCCCTTCCAATCCAAGATTATCTTGGATGGACATATCTTAAATCCAGACTAAGGGAATGGTACCATTTGGAAACCCATCTGTTTAGTGACACAGAAAGTCCATGCTATTTCCCTGAGGTTTTCAGCTGCTTCTAATTCATCCTTTTCTGTTCTTTTACTGAAGCATATTTTATTTGACAACCTTGGCCCTAACTCACTTGACTGAACAATTAAAAGGCACATTTCGTAAAGGAGATAAAATATATTTTAGTCAGTCATTTTTTCTTTCCTATTTTCAGAAGTATGTTATATTGCTGTCCACCCACAACTTAATAGTGATTGGAAATGTACTCCACCTCTTCATTCCCAATTCAGTAGTCCCTTAACAGGCTTTTTCTGCTATCCTGGTCAGTAATCTCACATAAGAAGTCATTTTTAGGTCTCTTTCCCACAAGAACCATTCTTACTAACAGCAGCTGCTGAGCAGCTTAGCTCTTTTGCAGCATACTCTAAACATCTAATCTTTGTAACATCCCTGTTGCTGGAAAATCCTGAAAGATAGGTTTCTCTTTTATGTAGGTGAAATTGCAACACATTATGTCTTCATTTCTCCCACATCCGTTTTTCCTTTTATTGAAAGAAAAGATCCTACAACAAATAGCCAATATTCAGTGGTGTTTAAAAAAGACAAAAAAAAAAAAAAAAAAGGAATCTGGTACTAGAAATCCTTGAGCTGGAACACTGGAACAGGGATTACTTGCTGATGAAATATGCATACATAGCAAACTGCATGAATTCAGTTTCCAGTTCTCCTCAAAGTGAGTTAGTAAAAGAGAAGGGCAGGGAATTGGGAAAAAACAACAGCAACAAACATTATGGAAGCCTGTGACCTTCCAGTGAGGAGCTAACTATGGAGCTTCTGACAAGATAATTTCCTTCCTGATTATGCTTGAGAGATGATATGTGTTAGGGGAAAAATCTAGAAATGCTGAACCGAAGAAGCACATTTGTTAACCACTCTGACAGCCCACTCTCTGATCTTAGAAAATGTAAGCACGCTGAGTATGTCAATGGCGTGATCTGTATCTTGAGTACTCCATATTGCTTGAAAAAAATGTCTCTATGCAAAATAAATTTGTATGTATTAACTGTGGAGTAGGCATCAGAGTCTGCAAGGCCTGGCTTTTAAAAAAGTGTTCATCTTTGAGTGAAAGTGAATTACTAATGAAATGAAAAGAAATGGAAGATTACAGTCAATTGTGTGAGTCCTCCTAAAGTCTGTGTTCCTTTTTAAATAGAGGAGTAAAAAACACTGAAAAAAACTCTAGCATTGCTATCAAAGCCTTCCAGCATAACAACTGCTTTACCTACACTGATATTATAGGAAGAAAAATATGGTGACTCTCCTATGTCATATGATGAAATTTCTGAATATGAGTAGTCCAAAGCTTCACTGTGCATTCACCATGATTGAATATATCCCAGAAGTAACATGTTTCTTGCACATGTATAAAATAGTAACCTTTGATAAGCACAGGGTACAGAGAAGTTCAATTAAAATAAAATTACTGTGGGGAAAGGAGGGTTAAAATATGTTTCCTTAATTGAAAAATCACAAATCTGATGAGAGGTTGGAGGAGATTTCCCTTTTTTACATATATAAGTTCAGAGTGTTACATAAACTATACATTGAAAGTATTCTTCACACAACAAATTCCACAATCGGTGAAGTAATTTATCGATCTCAAAAATCCAAAGCAACATCAGTTCTTTGAGCTTGGAAATTGATTTATATTTCTGCCTCTTGAATTTATACTTCTTCCTTCTTTCTATGTACAAAACTAAGGTTAACCATGGACTTCAAGGCTGGACTTGTTTCCTGTGGCAGCTCCTGTGGTGGGGAGAAGGGCTCACACATACTCCAGTTTCACTCCACTACAGGTTGGAGAGCAATGAAAGACTACCCAGGTTAGTGGCTCAATACTTCAAAGAGGGAAAATCTTTTGTAATGTATGCATAATTAATGCTTATCTCATTAAAAAAAAAAAAAAAAAAAAGGAAAGAAAGAAAGTAAAACAAAAGTTTTACAAGACTTTGTTCATCCTTTCCAAACAGTTAATCCTCATTGTAGTTCTGGCACAGCTGCATTTTGGCTGTAAAGAAGATAAGATTGCATAAAATATTTCACTGAGAGGAAAATAGGAAAATCAGTTTTTTAACGCAACAGTCCTTGTAAGTCCTGTTAGCAGCAGTTCACTGTGTTCAGACTAGAGGGGGCTATTTTCTAATGGTATCAAATATATCTCATTTCACTTCTTGTCAAAACAGCCATTCTTAAGAATAAGAGAATTTACTGTTAAGATTGATTTTTCTCTCCTCTTTGACTTGATATAGATTTGCATAATGCTATTCATTATCATCTTCATTTTGACTTTTTAACCTATATGGTCAGGTTCATCAGCTGTTATGTCACCATGAGAGTAGATCAATCATTTAAGCCAATTTTGTCTGTCATAATAATTGTTGACAAAGATTAACTGCCTTAAATTGGAATAATATTGTCATGTTCTGCCAGAAGTCACGTCTCCCCTTACCCTCCCAGATCTACTTTCAGTACAGATTGTGACTTGGAGAATGAATTCCTTGTGCATTTTTATCCTAAAAATTTGAAAATGGAAAAATGTCTTTTATCTGCTTATTGCATAGACAAACTGCAATCCCCTACTATGAGTCAAAAAACAATAGCCAAGATGTTTTCTCACCTATTAAAATGTACAGAACAATGACATGATTTATTATGACTCAGAAAAAAAAAAAAGATTGTATCATACAATAACATCACAGAAGGAATAAGTTTTTGACTCCTATTTGTCAGTTGGGAAAGCCCTGCTTGAAATAGCTTCTTGCCTACATAACATCTATTTATGACTCCTTTCATGATATAGTAGTGTGCTCATGAGTAAATCTACTTGTATTTGGTGGGTAGCAATAGGTTTATTTCTAAGCAGTTAAATTTTTCTTAAATATTGTATGTGTTCCCCGTTTCCCTGGTGACCTCACTGGAGAGATGCTGAGAGAGTCTTGGAGCAGATGCCTGCAAAGGAGAGCTATCACAAAGTATAATATCAGAAAGAAACACTTTCTGGTAAGTACATACTTATCCAATATCTTAAAGATACAAATCCTCAAGCTGGGTTATTTAATGACACCTTCAGACAGAAATGGGGAAAAAAAAATAAATCACTATGACTGTATACATTCTTGCAAAGCTCCAGTTGGATACTACACTTCTCTGTGCCCTACGTAGCTTTGTAGGAGGGTGAAATGGAGTTGCCCAGGGACAGTTACCCAGGCAAGAGGGTTACTGCTTGCAAAGTTGGCAGGGGTTTTCAGTAGAACAATAGAGAGTAGTATGAGTGGAAGACCTTGAACCATCTGCGGGGGTTTCAGACATTTTAGAGTTCTCACTTTCAGTTTAGGAAATTCCTTTACTCCTTTGATTGAGTTCTCAGAACACTTCAAACTGATCCTGACTCCCTGTAAGCAAGAAACACAGCTCACAGGATTTCAATCAGTTTGAATCACCCACAGGTAAATTAGTGAAAGTCACTTGAAACTCTCTCTGAGAAATCTCTGCTTTCAGAATTAGCACTCTTTCATTTATTTTTTTCCTTTTTTTTTTTTTTAAAGAAATGTTGAATTTTGAACAGCTTCTGAACAGCTTCCATGAAGAAAATTTACATGTTGCTGATTTATTAGAGACAATGAACAAGAAGTCATCTGTACCTTGTAATACCTGATGTCACAGAGAAGTCTGGAGCCAGACTAGGAGAAGGTAGCAATTCCAGTAAAACAGTGAATGACACCAAGAGTACTTGAATCCTCTATAAATCTTTAGAATACTGTATTTATAAATTGAGATGGACATTATGAAAAAATAGAGGACTACAACATGAAAATTCTCTCTTTTTCCCTTTGCTTTCAACTCAGATAGCATTTTTACTATGTTGAGAGGATTCACAATCTATCAAGCCTGATGAATGTCTCCCTGTCTCCAACAGAGAAACAGGTGGTATTTGTTTAAGAGGTGGCATAATTCCAAAATATGCCTATTGCAAGAGCTGCTGAACTCTGACAGAAGGGAGTGTGAAACTTAATTTACTATGGATGCCTCTTCCCAGTACTTACTCCTACAATTGAGTTCTGTGATGAATTTGCTGTTATTCATAGAGCTGAGTGACAATGGGAACTCTTCCCCATGGTGAATTTTGATATCTAAAAATGATAGTTAAAAACATTTCTCCATTTTTCTTAATTAAAATTTTGAAGAATTTTCAGAATAAGCTCAAAATTTCTAATGGAAACTTTACACATATAAATATCATACATTGTAACAGTCAGAAAAATAAACTTAAATGAAAAAGAGAGGTTCATTTCCCTAAAATAATTCCAATGGCATTGATACAATCCCATAATTCATTTTATTTCATCAGTAACCAGTGAGAAATTCTGACTGCATTTAAGTGTTTGTGAATAACTCAGACTGGCAGTAATGTCCCAGTCTGTGAACTCTTCCAGTATTAAATATCTCAAACTTTTCTAAAACCACAGTGTTAATACAGTATGAAACATTTTTATAGTAATATAATATATACTTTCTGTTCTCACTTTTTTGCTCTAATTCTAATACAAGTTGTAATGATGTTCTGAAAAGGAAAATATGATTGTTTTAAAAAGGTAAGGAGGCAATGTCTTTATTTCAGTGAAGAGTGTCTGAGGTTCTAAAACTGTGCTTTCCCTTGAAGAAGTTCTTTTTCTTTTCAGATAGTGGATGATTATCAGATAATATAAAAAATAAACAGTACAGATTATGTTTCCCTAAAACCTTACATTATATAATCTTTGTTTTAGCAGAAAGGCACTTTTGAACTGTTGGAATAGTTGTAGAGTCCAAATCACAATGCCTTTTTAGAATCTTAAATTGATAAACGTGTGACAAAATTCTGCTGGAGTAGTGTTGATAAATTTTAAATACCTAAGAGTGAAATGTCTTAGCTAGCCATGGAAAAGTCATCTTTCAGAAAGAAAACAACACCAAACCAAACCAAACCAACCAAGCAACCAACCAAAAACAATGCAGAGGTTGATTTCAAACACTCAGGGAATACTTTATGAAGCAAGATGGATCACTCAACTGTGTGTCTCTTTCACTCCTCTAACTATAAAACCAGTCTAAAAAGACTAGTTTTGGCTTAAATGGATAGCTTTTAAATTCGTAGTGAAAACAGATAAATCTTACATTCAAAATTCAAAATTCTTACTTATATTCAAAATATTTATCTTCAAATAGTGTAGGTTTTAAACTACCAAATGTTTTAACTTTTAGTTTTTTTGAACAATTTTTTAACATTTATTTTCTGAATAAATATTTTCTGAATAATTTTTCTGAACATTTATTTTCTGAAGAAAATAAATTATACTGGGAATTTTTACCTTCAAATACTGTTGAGATATACATATGATTTTTTTTAACCTAGATAAAAGTATTTATTTTCACTTGCCACTACATAGTTTTTCAAAGTAGCTAATTAAGAATAAATTAGGCCTAAATAAAATGTAGTCACAAGCAAAGTAGTCTAGAGTTGATAATAAAATATACCATTTAATTTTACACTGGATATTTTATATAGAAAGTATGTCCTGAATAAACAAGAATAAGAATGATTTATATTTATATTGAAGCTATTATACCTATATCAAAGAAGGCAGACTTTGACAATTAGCTACAGTTGTATATGGCATCAAAACTTTTTTTTTGTTTTGTTTTCCTAAATTTATCAATTTAAGAAATATAGAGATCAGAAGGCAAGCATATGGATGTTGATAATAAAGATATGTGTTGAAATACAATGTGCATGTAATTATTTTTTAATCCACTGTTTGGCAGATTAACTGAAGCTAATCCCTTACATTTTTATACAATAAGTTTCCCAGAAGTAAATAATTTAATTGTGTTTTCTATTGTTAAGCTTTTATTTTGACTCTGGAAGGAGTGAAGAACAAACTGCAGATAAATGCAAAGATTAAAATAAACTTCAGATATTCTTCATCAACTAGTCAATTGTTCGTGACCCACACTTCTCACACTTCTTATTGTACACATTTACAGCACATAATCTGAACATTTCCAAAGTGTTGCTAAGAGAGGTTCATTGAAAACAGAATATAAAAGTCCGGGAAAAACATCTCACAACTATAAAGTACTTTTCACTTATACTAATCTCCTTAAGAAATATTACAAAAAAGGGTTGCACAAACAGACATATAAACAAATTGTTACCTGTACTTCAGAGAACATTTAATTTTATCTTGTATTATTAATTACACTGCTTTGTAGTTCTATAATGCTTTCCATCTGAGTTTTTGAAATGACTTTGTAATTAAGAATGAATTACTGAGAGTAAGAAAATCATGTTGCTCTAGAAATTCTGTCATATTGTACCAAAATATAAGAGTGTTTTCTGAAGGCAACAGTAGATCAAGAACCATGAGTAAATGACAGATAAAAAGATTTATAGATATATCTTTTCAGTCTTTTTGGTTGACCTTAATTGCGATCATCTGTTTAAAAAAATGATATAAAATATTTCACTTTTGCAAGATCTATCTAGGAGTGTGAGAGGGGAGGGGACACATCACAGTGCGGTTGTTAGAAAAATATGTTGTGACAGCAGACTTTGAAAAATGTGTTCAAGTGAAAATTTGACTGTACATCTGACTGTAACAAGTCATGGAAAAACAAAAAAAAACAAAACAAAAAACAGTAAGTTAAAAAATACTAAAAATTTCCCTGACACCTAAGTCAATAGAGCTTAGTTACCAGACTTTAAAAATGCTTTCAGCTCCCACACAGCAGAGAATATAACAACAGGCTTAGTTTTATGAAGGCAGCTGAAAACAGGAGAGTCACTCAGCAATAACTGTCAGAAGGCTGGGCTGGTGTGGGCTTTGCTGTTAGTGATGACCAACAAACAGAGAGAAACCCAGTTTGAGCTTTATATCTACAGTTCCTACCAGGAAGTTGTCATATAAGGGAAATGTACATTCATACATCTATTTGTACACATGCGCACATTTACATATATGTGTGTGAACACAGTGTATGCAGACACACATATATAACGTTCAAGCTAAGAGGCAGATGTATGCAATGCTACACAATATTCTGTAGGAAAAACTATGTTGAAACTGTTAGTTCTCCCATACATGTACAATTCATATGCTTAAACTGTATGAAATGGGCAGAAAGATTGTATTACACAGGTTGGTATAAAGCATACTTTTATAAAAAGTATAATTCTTTTTTGTAAACCGTCTTTACAAATAATAGTTACTTGTACTTATTATATTGAATTACATTTGTTAATAGTAGTGATAAACCGATTGCTAATTCATGAATTATAGTAGTAGTAACTATTGAAGTTACCGATATAAACTTTTTAAGTCCAAGGAGATCACTGAATTTCTCAGACCAACCTTGTATAGAGTAATGCATGGAGTTGTAAATTTTAATACCATTAATACTATATTTAATACTATATTTTTCTGGTGGTAATTTATTGTGCAATGATATTTTCAGCAAATTTCAGTAATTTCTGGGATTTACAGGAAAGCACATCTTTTTTACTCCAATGTAAAAATTCTGTGTTATGTAAATTGTCATTTGCATTCTAATCTGGAATTTGTTGTGTTTTTTGTTTGTTTTATTATTCTTTTGTTATTTCTGCCACAGATTTTATTTTTTAAGAAAATCAGGTAGCAGTCTTGCAGAAATAATTGTTCACATAGGCTTAAGGTATATTATTATTTTTTTTTATGTCTGTTACTGTTTGTGTGCATACATGCATGTGTGTGTATCTATTCGTGTATGAACCTGCCAAGATTGTCTGGCTGCAAATCACAATTTACACATCTTAGGGATTGTCTAGTGACTGAAATAGCTTTTTTTTTATTAATATATAAACTTTCCTATTTAATGTATTTATTATCAAGTGATCTGGTAGTGGCTTTCTGATAATTTTGCTTGACATCTTTCATTATAGATTATTCTGAGGAATATTTGGAGAAGTTCTAACATCTCTAATGTTCGCCAACTCTATCAGAAATTATATGTAGAAAAAGCCTATGTGTTTGAGAAGTGTCTTTTCTTTTCCTTTGCCATTCTGTTCAGGTGTGGTTCTGATATAATCAGCATGTAAAACTGACCAAGATAATAACTGAACATGAATATCCTAATCTAAGTGTTGGGCTCATGCCAGTGCCTTGGCAACAGTAACAATGGTAAGTGATGAACTAGAAATACATCAGTGGTTCAGGAAGGGACATAAGAATATAGAAGGCTGAAAGGTTCTAACCGGTCTTTCATTTCTAATTCACACCCTTGAGCATGGCATAATGGGAAGTGTTAGGAAAACATACAAGGAGGGAAAGAAAAGTGGGAAGAAGTGGTCTGTCCCAAGTTATATATTTAAGTCCAAAGACCAGCAGTAGTGCCTCTTCTCTATCCCACCCTTCACACTCACCACACATACCAGTTTACATGTTACTGATAACAAACTGCTCCAGCCAATAGTTGACATACTGAGTTCTGTAATTTAAGAGGTAAAGAGGATGATGTTCACTCTTTTGATGATTCTCAGGCAGGAGTTACTATCACTAAGCACAGAATAATTGAGGCTGAAGGGACCTACTGAAAGGTCTGCAATGGATAAACCCTCTGCTTAGGGCAGATATAACTTTGAAGTCAAATCAGGTTGTCCATGTCAAGGTCAAATTTTTCCAAAGATGAATCACAGAATCACAGAATGTTAGAGATTGGAAGGGACCTTGAAAGACCATCTAGTCTAGTCCCCCAGTTAGGGGAATCCATTAAGTTAGGTATATTTATTTTTAGCCCTTCCCTTTCATGAAGACTCTTAATTCAAGTAATTAGAAGCTCTATAATGAAAACCTAAACTGGAAAAGATAATAATTAGATAACAAAGCCAAGCATGCCAAAACAAGGAACTGACATATTTAGTTTTCTACAAAATTGTAATACTATCTCCCTGGGTATCAGGATACATCAGGTATGTGATCACATGATCTTACAACTCCCACTGTCACCCAGCCTCCTAAGTTCATTCAATGTGTAACGTAGCACAAAGAGGAAAAATAAATAAATAAAAATAAATTACACAGACATATTTTCTCTGGTATTTTCTCACTATCAAGAAAAATGTAATAACTTTCGCAGTGCAAGCTAATTTATTTTGTAATAATAGTTGTACTTAATAAGCAATAATCAAACATGGAACCATTTATGCATTGTTCCTTCTATGAAAAGTATGAGTGTGAGGCCTTTTTAATGAATTTAAAATCGACCTGCCTGTTTTTTTCCTCCTTATTTTCTGCCTCTTATATTCTGAATAGAGATACATATACACATACATGTAATGTGTGTATGTTATATAGACAAACATCAGAATTATCTTAAAAAAAATAAAGGAAAATAGAAGAAAACATTAAATGTGTCAATGAATACATAGTATCAAATAACACTCTGGTATTAGGAACACTGCTTTACTTACACTAAACAGAAAAAGTCATCTCCTAGTTGAAGGAATAGAAAACATCTAGTCAAACATCAGGAGATCTCAAATACAAAAAGGTATAGTTGTTTTCTTTTTGTCTCTTCATTTGGACTCAGATACAGGAGATATTTTAAACCAGAACTTCAATTCCAAACCCCTGTTTTTGTTATCAATAAAACATTTTTAGAGCATCTTTTTTCTACTTGAGTCTTGCCACTGCTGACCTATAAGATTTTTGTTTTCCTCTCAGGCTATCTCTTAGAGCTTGGTCTTTACTCAAGTCCCCCCCTTTTTTTTTTTTTTTTTTTTTTAATCCAGCCTCTCCACTCCATTTCTGAGTCTCCACTCCATTTCTGAGTAACTAAAAATAATTCCTTTCTACTTCATTAAAAATAAGAAATAGATTTCAAAGTATTTCATTCCCAGCTGGCAATTAATAGCAACAACATGCTGTAACTGTCTCTAAATTTTGTAATCTGTGATATGTTTAATGGTTACAGAAAAAAACAAAAACTAAAACCACGTGTTCAGAAAATAACTGGATTTATGAACACAAGCAATTTAAATAAGTGATAGATAATTTGGGAAGGTGTCAAACATCTATTAAATGCATTAACAGCTGTAAAATTAGTTGTCAAAATCTAATAAAAGTATTGTCATCCTTGCAAGCATCAAAGATGCATACCATATGAATAGTACCTGTGTTAATTCATCTATACTGTGCTCTAAATTATCTTCAGTGTAGTTTGAGTATTTAGAAAGTCTGCCAAATTATGAGCAAATAACTGAAATTAATAACTGAAATAACTAAGCTACCTTAGTTCCTTTTCTGCCTATAAATTATATATAACATGGTAGCGCTTTTTTTTTTTTTTTTTTTTTTTTTTTTATTTATTTATTTCTATTGACCACATTCAATTGCTGCCCGTTAGATTTTAGCACACATTTCTCTGTCTTGGTTGTGCCCTTGTTCTGTTCAACAATTGCTTCTGTTCAACGGTAGCACGTTAGTTATTTGTGAAACACTTTTTACACGGTGAAACCTACATATTGATGTTAATAGTCTTCAAATGGAGATATGTCCATTTTTGTAGAAGAAAGAAGTCAGGAGGAACTGCTGTGGCTTGTCTCACTGCCAGCATGATGGCAAGAGAGCTTCAAATGGAGCAAGGGTTGATTTACCAGATGGGTTACCTGGTATTTGTTCTGCTCCTTTTCCTGTATGTTCACTGTAGGCTGGTCTCCATGCCACATGGTGCAAGAGGGGTCATGCTGTTGGGCTACTCCTGCATCCCCACAGCATTCAGATCTGCCAAATATTTTAATATATTGCCTGTCCCTTTTTGCTCAATCAAGGCATGTTCATTTCCTTTGGAGCCATAGATCATAAAAACTGTATTTCCGTATGACAGTCAGAGATAAAAAATTGCTCAGGGCTTTTTTGGCTGTGGAAGAAAAGAATGCTGTACCCTACCTTCAGTGAATACTACTGTCAGAGTTATCTTGCTTCACAAAAAACAAAATACTTTTGCGTACTTGATAGCGCTAGGGAATGTCATTCATCCACACACTATTAAGAATATGCATCATGTGACCATTCATTCTGATATGTCCATATCCCACAGATATGACATGTCTATGTTGCATTAACTTTAACATTCCACAGAGGCATTAATTAGATGTATTTCTGGAGTGATGTTTATGCTGAAGATAGTCACCTATGTATTAGTACCTGGGTACTTAGGTACTAATCCATATGTAATATGTAGCTAAGTGGTACCTAGTCTGACATGGGGCTGTATTGCCACATTTGGAGTCTTGCTCTGTCATGGGCTGAGCAATTAATTAATTCAGATTCATTAGTAAAATGATGACACCCAAACCAGATACTCCTAGATAACATATACATCAGCTGCTTCAGTTCTACAATCCTATCAGCTTTTCTGCTCACCACCCTTTCCACAAACTGCTGCTAGTGGCATAATCAGCTCTTTGAGTGCTTGGATAACAGCACAACCCCTGAATGTCTGCTGTCTCAAAGAACAGGCTTCCTTTAGGAGACTTCCTTCATTGCTTATCATCTCAAATCTCCTCTGAGATCTATGATTGGAAATATTGTGTCTTGTTGCATGATTTTAAATTTCAAGAAAGAAACAATTTTCTGATTTCTTTGTTATATAAACTTGGAGATGGTGAATGTAAAATACATGAAAATCATTTGATGCTACCCGTAGATATTCATGTCAAAACTATTTATGTTTCTTAATCATGAAAAAATGTTTATATTTATCAAAGTTACCTGCTAGTAGCTAAAAAAAACTTTGTTATTGAACTCATAAATACAAGCTTATCTCCAAAGACTTTTTAAAATAAATGAAAATGATTTCATGACAAGTATCTAAACTGAAAGACTCATTAATTATCAAATATAAACTTGATTGGATTTGGTTAAAACTGAATTTCTTATCTTATTAAACACCAATGAAGCTGAAAGTATAATAGGCTTTCATTTTTATTTTCTTTTTTTCTTTTCAGGCTGATTTTTCAGATGTTCAGTGAAAATTCTAGCGCAAGCAAAAGAAACAAATAGAGTCAAAAGTATTGTTTCATATCTATTAAGTAGATTGGAAATTCATGAGTTAATATTGTACTTATAAAGTTATTAGCTTATGAACAAATGCTAACACATTAATTTCAGATGTACTCAAGCACGAAAGACTTGTGTTTTCACCTTGAAACTGTGCAAAGAGGGGACTATAAAATCATGCTGAGTAGAGCAAGCACTTCCCTCTCATTCCTGACATATAGTAGTTACCACTGTTCATGCAATTCAGTTCTGGAAATACGCAGTTACCAAGGCAATGCTTTGAACAACTCTTCTCAAACATCTGAATTATTATTTGTTGTTGTTGTTGTTTGTTTGCTTGCCTGCTTTCTTGCTTTTACCCAGATTTTCCTTCCATAAATGTCTCAGTTTTTCCATGAAATACTAAACAACAGATCACTGCTAACTCTTAATGAAATGAAATTCTTTGCTTGCAAACCAATTAACAACAGTACACTTTCAAAATTTATACACTCCAGCCAAAAGTATAATGGTAGGTTGCGCAGCCCTATGACAAAATACCTTGAAACAAAGTGGGACTGAGTAGGTGAATGGTTATTAACTTGGTTAGTCTGCACTGTTGTTATAACTGTGCTATTAAGCCTGTGAGGTTGAAGCTATCTTAGCTATATGGGCTTGAGTTGAAGCCATCTTTGATTTTATCACTGGCCAAGTCAGGGTGCATTTCCATTCTGGAAACAATATAGTTAGATTCCCAGCAGTAGCCTCATGATAAAAAGGAATTAAACTTTGTTAAAGCTACATATTAACCATCATTTATAGCTGTTAATCAATCAATTAATTAATTGATTTATGTGAGAATGTGAGTACATTTAAGAACATAAAAGGCAAAAACCTCACATGGTTGAATATTTGTGGATAAACAAATGTCAGAAATCAGAGAGCAGAGGTAAACTGTCAATCTTTGCAGTGGAAGAAAATCACAAATGAAGATATTAAGGGTCCTGAATGGGGTCCCATGTCATTCGACATATTGATAAATAGGCTGGAAAGGAAAGCTTGTGGTGAAAGAAAGCAATGTGGTGACAACAGCTGTAGCCTTGTTGTAAGGAATTGCAGAAAGACGTCATAAGACTGGAACAAAATAAGAGAGAAATTTCAGTGCAAATAAATGTGGAGTGCTATACAAAAAAAACATTCTAACTCCACACATAAAATGACGGTTTCTCGAGTTACCCTCAGGAGTGAGGCTATCTCTCATAACCCTGATAACAGTGAGGGTTATGATTGGTATGATAGATAGTACCATGAAAATGTCAGCTCAGTACTTGGTAGTTGTCAGAACCATGCATGAAATGCCAGAAATTATTAGGAAAAAAAAAAAAAAAGAAAGAAAGAAAATAAACAGAAAGCATTAATATGCCACTGGTATAAATTCATAGTTTGCTTGCCTCTTGAAATGCTGCATGCAGTGCTTGTGCTCTCATTTTAAAAGGGTGTAGAGAACTGGAAATATTAAGAAGAGGACAGCAAGAAAGATGAAAGATATGCTGTGGCTTCTGTGTAAAGGATGAGCATGTTGGGACACTGAAGTTTGCAGTAGTGACACCTGAGAAGAATTATTATGATGATCAATGTGTGATTATGTGTGGCATGGTGAAGCTGGAGATCAGTGGTTCAAAACCTAAAAAGCACCACATGAAGGCAGGGGAAACAATTGTTCCAAAAAAATCAGATTGAGTTTGTTCTTCATGCAAAGGCTAGCTGAGTTGCAGAGCTGCCTGCTGAAGCATGTTATAGATGTTTAAGATTGGATGGACTCTGGAGGAAATGGGAAAACTTCACACAGAAAAAAACTATCCCTGCTTACAAACTCCCTGAACTGAAAACAGCTAAAGCCAGGGAGGGTATTCATTTGCCAATTATATACTTGCATCCAATGTTACCATTGTTCAGAATAGGATACCTAGTTATATGGTCTTTACTCTGACTCAATACAGAATACAGCTTTAAGTCAAGGAAAAAGAGTCTGAGTCATGTCTCAGAATTAAATACAAGGGACACGGAGACTAGCATCTGGCTTACACTTTTTTTTTTTTTTTTTACCTCTAGATAACGAAGCCCAAGCTAGTAATTTTTAAGATTATTTAGCCTCAGCAACGGTTATTTTACAGAAGCAATGTCTCACAGTAACATCTCAGGATTTGCGCAGGCCTACTGGATGCCTCTGAGATCTCTGCTCTCTTCAGAAGAGGTGTTGGTTTCTGCTTTCTGTAGGGAGTTGCTTTGACACATTTGGCACCCTTCCACCTAGCACTTTTCAGCATATCAAGAGACATTCCTCAGCTCCCTGAATTCCCTAAATGGGTGACAATGGGTGAACAATTGGCCAGCAGGTCAGGCTCAAAGGGCAGTAGTAAATGGGGTTACATCAGGCTGGCAATCAGTCACTAGTGGGGTTCCACAGGGCTCCATTTTAGGGCCAATTTTCTTTAATGTTTTCATAAATGACTTGGACACAGGAATTGAAGGTATATTAGCTAAATTTGCAGATGACACTAAACTGGGAGAAGCTGTTGACTCTGTTGAGCTGTTGACTTTGTTGAGCTGTTGACTCTGTTGAGGTCTTGCAGAGAGATCTTGACAAATTAGAGAGCTAGGCAATCACCAACAATATGAAGTTTAACAAGAGCAAGTGTCAGATTCTGCACCTGAGATGGAGCAACACTGGCTATATGTACAGCCTAGGGGACAAGAGGATGTCCATGGAAAGGGGCTTAGAATTAGATTATCCTGAAAGTCCCTTCCAACCCAATCCATTGTATCATTCGATGCTCAAACATCAACAAGCTCCCTGCATCCCTCCTCTCTGCTGGACCATATGACACGAGAGTCATCCAAGCATGTCCCTCAGCAGGCCCAAGTCTGCTCACCTCAAGTCCTCTGCTTTGCCTTGGTCCCATCTCTCAGAATCCTCAGCTCTACCTTTCACCCCTGGCTTGCACATCCCTGAGCAATTCATGCTGACTGCTAAGTATGATGTCCTGCAGGTCACCTCACCTCACTGGCTTCAAAGTATCCCATGTCAGCAAGATGTCATCAAGGAGTTCCCAAGTCCCCTGGAACATTTGTGTAAGGACATGCAGAACAAGAGAGACTTGGCTAGTTAATACCATCTGACAATAATCCTTTTTCTGCTGAAACAAAACCCTTGCACACTGTGGGAGGACCTACTGGGCATATGATGACTGAATGGGCATCACTCCCAATTATTTTAAACATTAATGTAACACACTAGGGTTAGGGTTATTAGGGTCAGGGTTAGGTTTAGGGTTATGGTTAGAGCTGGGATAGATTTGGGATAGAGGTAGGGTTAGGTTTAGGGTTAGGGTTTGTGTTTGGGTTAGGGTTACCAATGTTAGAATAAGGGTTAAGGTTAGGGTTAGCAATTAGGGTTATGGTTCAGGTTTGGGGTTAGGGTTTCGATTCATATTTGGGTTAGGTTTAGCATTAGGGTTAGAGTTCAGGTCAGGGTTAGGTTTTGGGTTAGGTTTAGGGGTAAGGGTTAGTGTTCGTGTTAGGGTTACGTTTATGGTTAAGTTCAGACTTAGGGGTTGTTAGGGTTAAGTTTAGAGTTAGCGTTAGGGTTAGGGTTATGGTTAGGGTTATTTATTAGGATTAGGGTTATCTATTAGAGTTAGGGTTAGCTATTAGGGTTAGGGTTAGGTTTAGGGATGGTAGGGGTATGCTGTTCAGTGTTAGAGCTAACGTTAGGTTTAGGGTTAGGGTTACCAACATTAGGGTTAGGATTAAGGTTAAGGTCAGGGTTAGCAATTTCAATTAGGATTCAGGTGCTGGTTTGGGTTCGGGTGTATGTTAGGGTTAGGGTTAGGTGTTGTTAGGGTTAGAGTTAGGATTAGGGTTAGGATTAGGGTTAGGGTTAGGTGTAACCTTCCTTGGGAACGTTACCGAAATATATCAAATAGTTTCCTTTAATGCTTCTCCTGATTCATTTTGATTTCTTCCATTTATATATCACAAATCAGACTTTAGCAGAAAGACATTTCATTTTTATGTGCAACTACACTAAAAATTTTATAAACCGGGCTTCATATTCTTGTCTTTCAAAGCAGAAGGTGATGAGTCTGAAGTTTACTCTGAGTTCAGAAAAGTTATTTACCTGAGAGTTGCTTCCGCAAATTTTCCCCATTCAAATTTCATCTTTCCCCATCTATCAATGCACATTTTCACCTGTGTTCAACATCATCATTACTCCTGAAGTTAAAGAGCATTCATTTAATTTTAAATCCTCTCTGGATGTGACTATCTTGCTGTTATTTACTGTATCTATCTTTGACTGTTCTAATTTCCTTTATAATATCAATCTCAGTTTGACTTTTGTGAATTCTTACTTATCCATAAAGTTTCTGTGTTCTGAGAAAGAGATTTCTTTGATGGCCAATCCTATATTAAATTCCATGCAAGCATTTTATTTATTCGTAATATCCTCTGTGAAACCATTATTCATCCAAGTCTAACTGGAATTGTTCCCCACAAATTTTCTCTTCTGTTTGGGAAACAAGGTCCAGAGAGCTTTCACACCTTTGATTTAATGAGATTGTTCAAATCTTCTATCTTTGCTGCCTGCATGTCTTAGTTTCTACAAGTCTCAAAGACAGAGAAATCAAGACACTTAGTAACAGAACAACTTATTTATATATTCCTATAAACTGAAGCTGGACACACATGTCCATTTCCAGTTGAAACATTATCTGATAAATGGCTATCATCCCTGTCCTTTTCTCAATTGTTAACAACTGTCTATTCCTCAAAAATTACAGCCCTTTCCAATCTTCAAGATGTGTTTTTCAATTGATTGCTCCATTCTGGACAAAACAAGCCAGGTTAATTTAAGCAGTCTGAAAGTTTTTCTTTGCTAACCCAGCGATTTTTGTTTGAAATGGATTGGAAAGTGATCAAGGGAGCATCTCACCCAGCAAAACCCATAAATTAGCAGTTTTCAAGAGGATGTGGCAGTGACAGACAGTGCAGGATGAGCTTGATGGTGGTAAATTTTTGTCCAGAAAACCAAGAGCCAGAAGATGATGCGCATGCATATTCTAGTTCTCTCACAACACAAAGTCAAACAGGTTACCTCAAAACATCTTTGATGGTATTTTAGATGCATTTGTTTGAAAACATTCTGGCAAAAATTGATGTTTGCATATTACTTAATAAGATTAGAGTTTTAAGGGTAGCACTTATGTTTAGACTTTATATATATATATATATATGATAAATTTTGAAACTTATGTAGGTGTTAGTAACTAATTAAAGGAATGATTTTGTGACACAAAAGCAATTCATAATCCTGTTTAGAACAGGGTAAGTACCCAAAATTACTGTATCAACATAGCCAAACACAGCAAGTATGATGCCCCCCCATAGCAAAGAAGTGAAACTTTTTTTTTTTTTCAGATAATGTAACATTAATTAGCCAAAATATTATCAGTTTTTTTTTTTTTCTTTAGAAAAATGAGTTAGCAAACATTTAACTTGGAGAACACCAGGTACCCAGGATCCCATTGTTACAACATGGAGGTAGTATACAAGTTCCTAAAAACATTCCTACATCGTTACAACACTCCTACAAAAAGCTGCCTTGTGTCCTAGGCTAAGTCCTTGAACTTGGATGACAAAAGAAGACCAGCTGAAGAACAGTTTTCTGAGAATGTTTCATATTGTTCTTATTTTTACAAATCATTTACCCATGTGAAGTTGCTGTACAATATTCTGTTAGTCTTGGAATATATCATTCCATTTCTGCCCTTAAATCAGAAACAACTTTTTCTTCACTGCACACTTCATTAGTGGTGAGCAGCATTTGCGTTTCTAGTACATGCCTACTTGTATCAGGACTTATGTGAGCATCCGTCTTTTCAGATCTCCCTAATTCTAATAACACTGTTGAGTAAATCTCCTGTGATCTGATTTTATTCTCTCTCTATATATATATATATAATGCTGTTTGTTGTTGTTGCTGTTGTTTTTAAATAATCATAGTTTATATGCTAGTTTAATTCACTTGGAATAGTAATGGGATACAAGACATAATTAACTGACATAGGTATTTCTCAGAGTGTATTATACTTGCATCTTTCCTAAGTTAAGCCAAAGAGTCCTCAGAGCTTTTGAAAATCTGATGGTTTATTTGAGGCTCAGGGATACTAAGATATCTGCATCTGCTTGACTTGGGCATGGGAGAAATTACTTTGAAACTTAAGAAACCAAACATTCATATGGTGTACAAAGAAGTACATAACATTATGATTATCCAAACTGCAAGCACATAGATGTTTAAATCCCCATTTTATTTTAATGGCAATTAGATATCTAAATCAGAAAAATCTTGTGCACATTGTAAAGCTTCTTAACTGTAAACATAGTGACACACCACAAGATGGTAATTACAGTCTACTGTATTTGTTCATCCTTGTTCTGTATAGGAAGATATAGAATCGCAGAATCATTGAATGGTTTGTGTGCTTCAGTATGTTCCCGTGAGTCATCACACCCATAGTAAAAAATGCGTTCCTAGTCTAATCTAAATCTACTGTCTTTTAGTCTAAAGTTGTTAGCCCTTGCCCTGTCGCTACACCTCTCCAGATTTCTTGTAGACCCCCTTTAGGCACTGGAATGTTGCTATAGGGTCTCTTTTCTCTTCTCTAGACATAACAGCTCCAACTCCCTCATCCTCTTTTCACAGGAGAGACATTCCAGCCCTCTGATCATCCTTGTGGTCCTCCTGTAGACCTGCTCCATCAGGTCCCTGTCCTTCTTATGTTGCTGGTGCCAGAATATGCATGTTGAAAGAAAATATGGCAAGCAAAAAATGTCCAAACTGCCAGTTACTGTCAGTGAAAAATATGATGAGTATTGAATACAACCTTCACAACAGAGAAGACAGAAGCTGATCCTTTTTGTCTTGATTAGCATGTCAAATTATTGTTTAAATAGATATAGCACCAGAAAATCAAGGCCCTGCTCCCCCCTCTATCTTCAAGTCACCTTCTCTTGATGTTCTGCATTTTAGGAATTAATTAACTAATTAAATCATTTGTCTGTAAAGCTTTTTATACCACATTTCAGTTTTATTTTTAGAAAAAAACAAATAAATAAAAAGGAGGGGGCTAAAGCACTAGCTACCGCACTTAGAAGCATTATCACTGATAAAAATCAGATATGCGGGAGCTTATTTGAACTGTTCAATGACATTAAAGGTTAGTCGTTATAAATACGGGAATATCTGCAAAGATTTCAGTTTATTCCAAGGTTTTTCTTTGAAGAAGAAAAAAAAATATATATATATCAAACAAATAACATCCTCTTATTCAAAATCTAATAATAGTTCATAAAACAAAAAGCAGAACAGTGACATCTTATCTCTTGGCACATATAAAGAACATTGGAAATGTTTGTCTTAGTGATGACTTGCATTGCTTTCCTATTTCTTTTCTCTGGAGCTCAAAGGCACACACTCTTTGAAACGTACTGGAAAATTAGACTGGATGAAGTCCAGAATATTTTTTTTTCCCGTAATGTAAAAGCACAATAGAATAGATAAGGTGATAAAGACTTTAGAACACATGCTAATTGTTTTAGAAAGTCCTTACTGCAATGAAATACCCAGCCGAAATACTTCTAGTAATATTCCCAGTTTATCCATGGAGTAGAACTATCTTGTTTTCTCAGTAATCTTTATTACTAAAAGTGAAAAAGGAAAAAGAAAAAAAAACAAAGAACTGTAGATATTAATGCAGTAACTAAACTTCTAATCTCTGTGTCCCCTTATTTATCTAACTGAGATTTCCTTCATGTCTCAAATATGACATTTTTTATTTTATTTTTTATTTCGCTAATGTTAAGGAAGCAGAGTTAGTCGTAGAAAAAAAGAAGAAGAAAACACCAAGCTGAGCTGAAAAGAATCTGGATATATCTAAATTTAGCATAATATAAATGACTAAATGATAAGGCACAAATCATCATGCTAGTAGGCCATCCTGCCAGCACTCTCACTGGAATCAACAAGGTTTTTCACTAACAAGGGAACTTGGAGATGACAGTGGTACTCTATATGAGTAGCAGACCTTGGTGTCAGAGTGATACCACAAGTATCACTTTTTATCAATTTGGAAAAAAAAGTACCTCCTGACATGTAGTATAGTCTAAACATCGAATCATAGAATCATAGAATAATTAAGGTTGGAAAAGACCTTCAAGATCATCTGGTCCATCATAGGTCCATCACCCTACTGCCAATGTCACCCACTAAACCGTGTCCCTAAGCGCCAGGTCCAACTTTTCCTTGAACACCCCCAGGGACGCTGATGCCACCACTTCCCCGGGTAACCCGTTCCAATGCCTGACTACTGTTTCTGAGAAGAAATGTCTCGTAATTGCTAACCTAAGCCTCCCCTGGTGCAACTCGAGGCCATTCGCTCTAGTCCTATCACTAGTTACCTGTGAGAAGAGGCTGACCCCAAGCTCCCAACTTCCTTTCATGTTGCTATAGAGAGTAACAGCTTTCTGTTCCATGTGAAGGTACCAACCCAAATGCCAAGACCGAAGTTTCATCCCTTCCCCTTCCCCTTCCCCTTCCCCTTCCCCTTCCCCTTCCCCTTCCCCTTCCCCTTCCCCTTCCCCTTCCCCTTCCCCTTCCCCTTCCCCTTCCCCTTCCCCTTCCCCTTCCCCTTCCCCTTCCCCTTCCCCTTCCCCTTCCCCTTCCCCTTCCCCTTCCCCTTCCCCTTCCCCTTCCCCTTCCCCTTCCCTCCCCTCCCCCTGCCCCTCTCCACCTCCACCTCCACCTCCCGCTCCCTCTCCCCCTTTTCCCTTTTCTCTTTCCCTTTCCCTTTCCCTTTCCCTTTTCTCTTTCCCTTTCCCTTTCCCTTTCCCTTTCCCTTTCCCTTTCCCTTTCCCTTTCCCTTTCCCTTTCCCTTTCCCTTTCCCTTTCCCTTTCCCTTTCCCTTTCCCTTTCCCTTTCCCTTTCCCTTTCCCTTTCCCTTTCCCTTTCCCTTCCCCTTCCCCTTCCCCTTTCCTGTGATTCACATTTCTTAAACCATGAATTAACAGGATTTTCTTGCATGTGCTTTTTGTTTATTTATTTTTTTCCCTGGAGGGATAAAACATCCTCACAGTTTCCATGTCACAGAAATTAATATATATTTGTCCTTCATTCCTGACATTTTTCAGAAGCTTTCAAGATGTTCATATTTTATAAAACATCCAAATATGTTAATAGAAAATAATGACAGAAGTAGTTAATTCCCTCAAGGTAACAAGTTGTTTTCAAAGTAGATTAGAGAATAGGCCATGGATCTTACTACTGCAGTGAAACTTTATGCACTGTATTAATTGGGAATGTTTTCCACACTGCTTCAGTAATCAATTTTCAGTCCTGGGCAGCAGACCAAAATCTGCTAAGAATCAGAGTCCAATGCCCTTGGCCAGAGTAATTTAGCTTTTTTTTTTTTTTCTTTTTTTTTTTTTTTTTTCCACACACACAAGTAAGATTTGCACCCATTAGGAAGAATCAGCAGGAAATAGGAAGAAACTGGACTAATGAAGTTAGCATTCAGCAGACATGAAAGGCTAATTATAAACGGAAAAGAACACCGAGCTTGGCGATCCTGAATTTTGATTTTATGTATCAATTCTGACCAGAGAATGAAAAATTAAAATGAACTCATACAAGCAGCGTAAATAAATTAAACACCCACTCTAGTGACTTTCTGCTTGAGAAATCTGCAGATTTGATTTTAATTAGCTAGTTAGAAATAACAGTGATAAGGGACAGAAAAATGTGGGTGCATCAAACTCCATATTTCTCCTTCCCACACTACTTCAGTGCCTGTCCATGCTGTTGATGGAATATCAACTTTGTCAATTCATTGTGAAATCATGAACTAGTCAATATTTTTGTTTCATTAAAAGGCCTTCCAGCCAAACAAAATAACTGAAACTTTGGTAATATTAAAACTGAAGTTCTGATTTCTGAATGAGAATAATTTACCCTGTTGAAAATGGCTATAAAAGTGTACAGAGAATTTACTAAAAAACATATTCCTTCCTTTCATGAAAACTGTAAGAAATAAAAAGGGATATCTGTAAATCTATGCTTGAAAATACACACATATATATAAAGAGCATAAATTATCTGATTTTTTTACAAGTAATATAATTAGAGACAGCTTCAAAGTGGGCTAAGAGCATGAGCTGTAAGCATACTGTATTTACTGATAATTCAAATACACAGTATAGGTCGGAGTGATCTTTCTGTGTATTTTCAAAAGCATTGAGCTTCAACTGAAACTGAAGTCATTTAATTCAGTGAAAGTTTACCTACTTCATGAGAATGCTCATGAGAATGTGTCTCAAAGGGAATTCAGAGCACAATTTGTAATGAATGTTATAATGCAAATCCATTTGTTTCTCTCTGGAGTATTATTCAATTTGTTATTAGCAACGTATCTGTTTAGACATTTATTTAAATAAGTTATATATTATTAAAAAAAAGAAAAAAAGCATGATTAAAATAATGTATATGCATCTGTGATTAACCCTCTTCTATTCATTTGCATTATTTATGGATTATATTCCTTTCTCAATTAGGAATATATAAAAATTGAGCATATGCTTATGTCTGATATATTCTTGTCAATGTATTAAATCAACTTCTAAGGCATATTCACATTTTTTCATCTCCTGAAATGTGTGTTCACGTGCAATTTTATAACTCCAAATTATGTGTACTGTAAGCCCCATAGGAGAAGAGGGGAGGGGAGGGGAGGGGAGGAAAAAGGAAGGGAATGAAGGAAGGAGGGAAGGGAAAATCTTTTGGTCTCTGTACTATCTACCTCTCAAAAGCATACTACAAATACAATGGTACAGGTGACAATTCTACTCCAATGAAAATATCAGAGACTTTTGATGCTGGGGTTTCAAACACAATAGAAAGTTCAAGTAATTTCTTGATACTGGTCCTGATTATTCAATAAATTTAATACGTGTGAAAATGAAGTGTCTAGAAAGTCTTTTCCATTTATTAAGGTGGAGAGTGACACTGTAGGTAGTTATGCCATAGAGACATTGTTTTACTGTTAGATGTTATACTTCTACATGAGGGAGAGAGGAGAGGAGAGGAGAGGAGAGGAGAGGAGAGGAGAGGAGAGGAGAGGAGAGGAGAGGAGAGGAGAGGAGAGGAGAGGAGAGGAGAGGAGAGGAGAGGAGAGGAGAGGAGAGGAGAGGAGAGGAGAGGAGAGGAGAGGAGAGGAGAGGAGAGGAGAGGAGAGGAGAGGAGAGGAGAGGAGAGGAGAGGAGAGGAGAGGAGAGGAGAGGAGAGGAGAGGAGAGGAGAGGAGAAGGTTTATGAAAAAATTTTGAGCATAAGCAGAAAGCATCATAAGCAGAAAGGCTTATGAAAAAAATTGTCTTCTTTGGTAGTACTTAGATTGGTTTTCAGTTCACATGGTCTAACATCGCAATATAAGTGTAAGGGCAAAGTTTCAGAAAGGAACAGCTGGTTACAGGGTTGATTTGTCCTTTTTGAATGAGAAGCTGTCATCAAAGTAACACTTTTCAGTGATAATTACTGGTGCTAACATTCAGTTTCTACTACGCCAACTCCTTATTTTACCAAGCTGTTATCATTCTTGGGGAATGAAAAAACATTCCAGAGAGTCTTACAAATAGCACTACTGAGGACAAATGGTAAAATTCCTGTATTGGATGTAATAAAAATATACCAGATAGAACTACATTAGTACATAACTTTCCTTAGATTAGGGAAAATCAAAGACAATGGCCTAGACTTGCAAATGTTGAGGACAGTACAGGGTCCTACATAGTAGTACAGGGTCATTTCTGAACAGGTCATCTTGAAAACAGTCTGCAAAAGTGACCTTAGATGAGAAAGTGCAAAAACAGTTGGAAGAGGATGGACAGTTTTTTATTGTTGCCACAAGACTGCCACATGATGAGTTTTCTTAAGGTCTTTTGTTCATCTCTTCAGTATTTGTGCATGAATATAGTGCAGTTACTACAAATGAATATTTAACTACATTAACAAATGTGCCTTTACTCTTACTTAATCTTTTAAAATTTATTCATCTTTAAAATATATCTATATCAGGAAACATCTTTTTGTTCTTCTCTTAGATTTCCCTGAATAATAATTGTGTTACATCGGGTAGCATAAAAATGTATTTGAAGTCTCATCATATTTTTCTGAAAAATCTTTATTAGACAATCAGAGCTGGATTGTCCTCTGTCTCCTTTGTCTGAATAAATCTGTGTAAGTTTTCTCCTATTGACTGATTACATTGCTACAACGCTGAATGAAACAAACGATCTTGCTAAGGTTATTTATAATTGTAAAACTGCATAAATTTTATGCTGCTGTGATTTTATGGGCTTCTTATTCTGTAGTGCCTGCAGTTTGTAGAAACTGTGCATTGCAAAATAACAGCTAACTTGCCATCTGTGGGAAGTTGTGGTGCTTGAGTTTTGTTTCATTTTATCTTTTTGTAGTTTCTGTTGTTGGTTTCTGGGAGTGTGCATGTGGGCAAAAGCTGTGCAAAGCTGGCCCTTGGGGCTGACAAAGTACATTTCCTTAATATGTGCTTTACAGCAGTTCCATTTCCCTTTTACTTACAATTTTATTTGGCTTTTTAAGTTATGCTAAGTGCTAGGCCTATTCTCTTCATTTGTTTCTGAATGGCAGCTAGCATAAGATTTAGGAAAGCTGAAGTAGTCCAGATATCTTCCTAATTCAAACAAATAACTTTGCTTCAATACATCCTTTTTTCCATTGTGTTACTTAATTCCTATGGGAATTAATTAATTGATTAATTCATATGGGAATTAAGTGACTGGAATAATTAAGACGACTGTAAATTGTCATTTGAGTGAGACAGCAAGAAGGGAGAACAGGATTTCAGTGATTTCTCTTTTTTAATTTTGGAATCTATAAACAAATCATGCTGGATACTTATGCTATAAGAAATTTCTTGAAGCTCACAAATAGTCTTACAGAATGTAATAAATTAAGTATCCTATCTTAGAATTAAAGTTCTAAAGAAAAATAATGTTCTCTATAAAAATAATTTTAAATAAAAAAAAAAGAGTGCTTTCCTTGGATGAAGGCAGCTTCAAATGGAATGAAATTCTATTCCACAGAAAAGTAGTATCCTGAATCCACAATAAGGACAGTTGCAGTTTGGTTTTTGCAGGTTAACTGCATGAGCTATCATAGAATCACAGAATTCCTTGGGTTGGAAGGGACCTTAAAGATCATCTAACTCCACACCCCCGCCATAGGCAGGGATGCCACCCACTAGGGTGGCAGGTTGGCCAAGGCCCCATCCAGCCTGGCCTTGAACACCTCCAGGAATGGGACATCCACAATTTCTCTTGGCAACCTGTTCCAGTGCCTCCCTAACTTTTAAGTGAAGAATTTCCTCCTAATGTCTAATCTAAATCTATTCTCTTTTAGTTTAAGACCATTCCTACTTGTCCTATCGTTATCTACCTGAGTAAATAGCCCTTCTCCATCCTTTTTGTAAGATCCCTTTAATTATTGAAGGTCACAGTGAGGTCTCCCTGGAGCCTTTCTCTTCTCCAGGCTGAACATGCCCATCTCTCTCAGCCTTTCTTCACAGGAGAGGTGCTCCAGCCCTCTGATCATCTTTGTAGCCTTCCTTTGGACTAGCTCTTACAGGTCGACATCTTTCTTGTACTGGGGACCCCAAACCTGGATGCAGTACTCCAGGTGGGGTCCTCACGAGGACAGAGTAGAGGGGGACAATCACCTCCCTCGACTTGCTGGTTATGCCACTTTTGATGCAGCCCAGGATGCACTTGGCCTTCTGGGCTGCAAACATGCAATGCTGGCTCATGTCGAGCCTTTCATCCACAAGAACTCCCAAGTCCTTTTTTGCAGGGCTGCACTCAATGAGTTCTTCTCCTGGTCTGTACTACTGTCTGGGATTGCCCTGACACAACTGCAACACCTTGCACTTGGACTTGTTGAACGTGGTTCACTTCTCCATCCTGTCCAGGTCTCTTTGAATGGTATCTCTTCCTTCTGTTGTATCAACCACACTTCTCAGCTTGGTGTCATCTGCAAACTTGCTGAGGGTGCACTCAATCCCATTGTCTATGTCATTAATGAAGATATTGAAAAACGATGGTCCCAAAACAAAAGCAGTGACCCCTGAGAGACACCACTTGTCGCTAGCTTCCAGCTGGACATAGAACCAATGACCACTACTATCTGGGTGTGGATGTTGAGCCAAATCCTTATCCACTGTGTGGTTTACCCTTCAAATCCACACCTTTACAATTTAGAGATTAGGATATCCTGTGGGGCTGTGTCAAAAGCCTTACAGAAGTCCAAGTACATGACACCAGTCTGTCTTCCCATGTTGAGTGATGCAGTCACTCCATCATAGAAGGCCACCAGATTGGTCAGGCATGATTTGCCCTTGGTGAAGCCATGCTGGTTGTCCCAAATCACGTCTTTGTCTTGCCTATGCCTTAACATTACCTCCAGGAGGATTCATTCCATGATCTTCCCAGGCACAGAGGTGAGGCTTACTGGTCTGTAGTTCCCTGGGTCTTCCTTTCTACCCTTTTTAAAAATGGAAGTGATATTTTCTTTTTCCAGTCACCAAGGACTTCACCTGACTTCCATGCTTTTTCAAATATTATGGAGAGAGGCTTGGCAACTACATCAGCCAATTCCCTCAAGACCCTGGGATGCATGTCATCAGGGCCCATAGACTTGCAGTTGTTACATTGCATCAGGAGGTCCTAAACTTGCTCTTCACTGTTCCCCCAGCCTCCACCTAGAGGTTCGGGGACTCAAGAGATGTGGGCAACCTGACTGGCCATGAAGAGCAAGGCAAAGAAGTTAAGTACCTCTGCCTGGAAAGTTGATCTAGGTTATAAAACGTTAAAAGTGATTGTGGCTGAGATTAATTAGTGATCAGAGGACAGGAGAAGCAATCAATAGCACATGATGAATACAATCTATCACAATGCTACCTCCACAGCGTAGCTGGGATGCAATTTCATGTATCAAGACACATATCACATTCCACCGTTAGGGTTGCTTTCTTCCTATGCAGCACTTACTGGATCTTCTTTCTGTTGTTATTTCTCTGCACATAATTAAGATTATTATTAATAATTTATTTTCCCTTCATTGTTTGTGCCAAACAGAACATCCTCCACCTTAGCAACAGTCAAAATCTGTGGCATAACCAACTAAATAGTTTGTTAAAAAAAGGAAGGGAAGGAGAGGGGAGGGAAGGGAAGAATGAAAAAGTGGATAATGTAGCACCTCAAGAAATTGGTTGCAAAATTACATATAAATGTGACATATATATTTTTGAAGAGCACAATTAACTCTGAATGAGTTCTGAGAAGTGCAGGCAGGGCTAGTGGGTAATGGCAGCCTGTATAAACATGTCAAGGGTCAAATTATTATCCAATAAAACCAGATAAGCATCTGATCCCTAATTCACATATTTTTATATACTACTGGGAAGGTTCTTTTGTGATTTGAATTTCTAAAAGTTTACATGAAAATTATAATATGTTCAACTTAAATTTCGCTGAAATCTCTCACTGTTACTGTTCAGCTTCTGTTCCACGAACCACCTTTGAAATCAACTTTAATTATTATGAAAGACAGAGTGTGATTCAAGTATATATTACTGTTGCTACTTAATTTCTTTCTGTGGATTACACTTTTATATACCCATAAAAAGTGTCCTGTTTATATTACTCTAGGCATAGTCTTTTAAAATGTCTTGGCTTATTGTTGGCAAGGGAACCTTATAATGTGGATGATGATGGGATAATAACTTTTATTTTGAACTTCTATTACTTAAAATTTTGCAGCATTCCCAGAACAGGATGTGCATTGGGGCTTGTTAGCTCTGTAATTGCAATCCTTACCTTGACGGCATTTTTGTATGCCTGGCATCCAAATGGACAGCCCAGGGAACTGAAGCCTGAAGATGTTTTGTTCATTCTTTTGATTATTCTCAGAGTGGCTGGATTCAACAAGGATCTTAAAGGCTCCTTATCTGGAAGCTTTTGAAAAGACTTTCCTTGAGGCCAGTTAACTCAAGCTTGGAGTTCTCATCTAAAATTTGCACCTTCAGAACACATAGGCAGCTAATACAGATCCATTGTGCTGTGGTCTAATTACAGGTGCTATCACATAACAGAACAACGAATATGCCACCACCAGTGAACCCAAAGGAATTAGCATAGTTCAGCTCTGCAAGTAATCTGAAAATAACCATATTTACTCTTGTTCAGGCCAAGCATGATGACCAAAGTGGGTTTCATATTGCATACTACTACTTCATTTCAGTAGAGAAATTCACTCTATACTGATTTAACAAGGGGAAGTACATATAATTCCACCCAGAAAGACATTGTTAATTGCTAGTGTGTGTGTATATATATATATATGCACACACACAGACACACAGTCTTCTTCATTCTGTTTTAATGGGAACACTTTTTTGAAAAGAGGATGAAAAAGCATTTCCAATTACCCAGTGACATCCTTTCTTATTCCTGACATATTACATATGGCAAGGATTCTTCAGATAGAGTTTCTTGGTGAGAAATTTCTCTCAGACCACCTCATTTATCCTTTTGCTCCTAGCCAAATATTTTATCTATTTTTAGTTTCTAAACAGTCTACACATGTGTAAACACCCTGTACTGAGATTTTGTGTTTTTTTAGAGGTTAATATATATGCGAACTAGGTCAGTACTGGAGACTGACTGGAGTTCTTTAAGAAGCCCCTCTCTGGTGGAGAAATGGTTTTGGAGGTACAGCAGGTGACTTTCTTCCCCGCTGGGTCAGGAATGACTTGTTTCCAACAGCAAAGGAATAACTTGTTGATAAACAATAGGCAGTAATAAAATCTTAGCTTTTCTATAAACATAAAAAATGCAACTAAGTCTGTATAAATGCACTCTATTCTGCTCACTGTTAAAACACACTGTATATAGAAAAAAATAATTCAATGACAGTAAGTAGACAGCTGCAATGTTCTGACGCTGAGAAATATCATGGTGGAGCAGATCCCTTCAAGGCTTTACATATCTGTGATGAATGGATAAGATTACTTCTGCACTGGCCCTGAGAACAGAAAACACTGTGGGAGTACTGCAGGTACTGAGGCAATAATATCTCTTTACAGAAAATCTCTATTTTAGCTTTTATGGAGCACCTCCCATAAGCAGGGAAAAGCATACTTCAAGGACAATGGTACTGAAGGTACAGGTATTTAGATGGTATATCATACACTGTTGCAGACTGGCACAGTGAACAAAGAAGAAGAGAGATACAGAAGACAAGAAAACAAGGTCTTAAGAGTAGTTTCCTGCATCTGTATTATTAAGCAGGGATTTTCAATCACATCCATTGTGATATCTTCCATTCACAAAATGATATGAAAACTCACTGTCATAAGTCACCTGATGTGTTAGCCTCAGAGAAATGGCTACTTACTCATTTTTAAGATACACATGTAGACATAATTGTATTCAGTAGTCTAGATGAATGGAGTCAGATCAACCGCTGAGTATGATCTTGGAGTATCTCTCTCTTTCTTCTTCTGGTGACCAAATGCAAAAACAGTAACTACCATATTGATATTCCTCAATTTGGCCATGAGTCATGCATAAGATGTTACTGCCTCTTTTGTGTTTCAGTGTTCAGATGGCATAAATGCTCTTATTAAAAGAAAGAACATTTTAAGGATTATTACTGATTCTTATGTGGAAAGAATTCTGCACAACACTATTAAATCATCAGTTAAAGTCTGTATCAGTAAGGATGCACTTGAACCTCTTATTTTTATTGGGAATAGCTGATACATTTACACATCAGAGAGAGAACTGGGTATAGACGGAAGAATAAGGTAGCTGGGAAATAGGAAGAGTAAGCAGGAAGGAGATTATGGAAGAAAGATTGAGGAACAAATAGGAAAAAAGATTAAATACATAGAGGAAGAGATTAAATAGCCATCGCTTTTTTTTTGACTGAAAAGGGTGGGAGCAAAAGGAGACTTCTTGGAGATGTTCTGAATTTGACGTTATATAACAGGAACATGATAGCCTTTCTTTTTAACCCGTAGCATGTGGCAACAGCTAATTAAATTAAGGGCAGTAAAGTTAAAAGGAACGAAAGGATAAGTCTTCTTTACACAGTGCATAATCAATTTGTGGCATTCACAACCACTGCAGGTCATGTAGATAGACATTGTGGTTGGATAATTTTATGACTAGCAATAACATTTGCAGCTCTGTCAACTTAAACAGTGATAGGAAGATAATCAAAGAGACTCTTGGAAGAACACTGCCCTCAAAACTCAAAGGTCTGCTATATTATGAAGGATGCAGCATCAGCTCCAAATGTCACATTATTTATCTGTGTGGGAGTGCATAACACACCAAAAATTAAAAGCTATTACATCTCATTTCCAATGGTCAGTAAATAAATGGTCAAGGCATAGATAAATATCCTGTTTTCTTCTTGATCAATGACCTTTCAAATTATGTTAAATAAGTTGCCTAGAGTAGCACTCTTCTTTCTCTCCCTCTGCAGTTGACAGTGTTGGGGCCTTATTCTCTACACAGGGCTCCGATTTTGAACTAGAAATCATGAATTTAATTCAAATGCAAATTTAGAGGTATTTTTTGGTTGGATTATTGGTTTTCAAGATTTTGCACTTCATCTTTCTCAACGTTGAACCCACAACCAAGAAAAAAATAACTGCTTCTCTTACTCCTCACCGTGAATACGTTATGATATTTGTCCCACTAGAAGCTATGAACAAAACCGTCAAAATCTGGGACTTGTATCATAAAACTTACCATGGCTAAATCATGGCTTGCCAAAGTTCACTTCCAAAAGAGACTAAAGAGGAGAGCTTTCCATAATCTTTTATATCCTTGTGTCACACTGATCAAGGTTGGCCTATCTAACTTTATCCCTCGAAACATAGTACATGGTTTCAAGCAATACTGTGATCTTCTCAAGAAAATTTCTGCTTCTAAAATACTGTCATTTTACTTTGTCTGTCAAACAGGATATCTATTTTTACAGTTCTAGATAATTTCTTAAAAGAAAAAATATTTCTGAATCAGTATCCTTTCCAGCAACAACTTGCTTGGATGTTTCTACAAGTGTCATGTGCTGGGCACTGTGAGATCCACAGCTAACCATATTAAAAGTTTCTCTTTACTGTTAAAAACAGATACATTTTTACAGGACACTTCAGAAACCAAATGAAAATGAAAAATTTTTAAATTGAGTCAGTTTTTCAGGCTGAGCAACTATAACATCTGGCCACTGTATGAAGCTGTGTAACAATTCTCCTTACCCAATACACACATGAAAGGAAGATGACCACATTTTAGTTTTGCCAGCACCTCCAAGAGTCTCTCTCTGACTCTACTATGAGATGTTATGTTAAAATATATATTGCGTAGAACTAACATAATTTTGTTCCTGGAAAGGAAAACAAAAAGTGGAAAACAGTCTATTCAGTCAATGCATAACAAAAAATCTGAAAATTATGAACCTAGAAAAAAACCTCCGTATTTTATGCTAAATAACATGTCTATGTGAGTGCAAAATTTGATATGAATTTCTAAAAATTATGTAAAAAAATCAGCAAAGATTAATATTCAAAAGTTTTCTTTCACATAATTAAAAAAGAATGTAAAGTACATGTTAATAGCAGCAAGGCTCAAGAAATGATTCGTGAAAGGTACTCTGATCTCTTTGTGCATATATTGCCTGGTGATTTCCGAGTACTAAAACTGCCATCTATTCAAACAGGGGTTCACAGACCCAAATCTTGATTCATGTAGAGATCAACCTGAAATTAAAATATATTTTTGTAAAAAGAAAAATTAGGGACGTAATTGTTTACATGTTATCATGATAAAAGAATTTAAAACGTTACTCATAGAAACATCTAGGTTGGAACAGACCTTCAACATGCTGAAGTCCAATAACCAACCTGACCTACTGAGTCCCATCACTAAATCGAGTTCCATCACTAAACCATATCCCCTAGTGCCACACCCACAAATTTCAAAAATACTTCCAGAGACAGGGACTCCACCACTTTCCTAGGCAGTCCATTCCAATGTTTGATCACCTTCTTCCATGAAGAAATTCTTCCTAATATCCAAACAAAATTAAATTAGATATTATTGACCAGTCTCTTGTGTCAAGGTTTCTGCCAAATATTGGCTTACTGGCTGTCACTGATATAAAAATGTACCTTTTCCTCAAGTCTTTTGAAAGTGAGGTAGCATAGCCTAGGACAGAGTGCCCAATAAGTTATGTACCAGCTGGCAATTCTGCTGGGATATCTTAATGCCATGCTTAGGCAGCTTTGTCATTTTCAAATTTGACCATAAACTCAAATCTCCTGTCTCAGCAGGACACAGATTACAAAAGCAAGGATCTATCTTTGAATATGATTTTGTTTTAAAATCATCAGTGTTACAGGCCCAAATTCCACACAAGGTCTGAATAGGAAAGCACCAAAGGAAAATTTTTAAACTAAAATTTTAAAAGTAGGTAACTACTTTTAAAATGTGACAACTTGTTTCTTCCTTACAACTAGAGTTAAATGGTTCTTAATGTGATCAATTAGTCTGTGGCAAAGTTGGAGGAAGATCCTGAATTTTATGTATGTATGCAGCAACAGAGAGCATAATCTGCCTTTAAATGCAGATAACTCTGTGTACATCTATTTAGACATCTTAAAAATGGGTAGATAGGAATTCACCTGTGCATTTAATTCAGGTAGGTATCTATTTTGCTCTCAGATGTCATGACTGAATAAAAAGCAATATGGAAAATCAATTCAGACTATAGTTTAAAGTAATTTTTTTTTTTTCCTGACTCCTGTATTTCATTGGTTTATTTTGTGAAAGACTCATGAATTGATTTAAACCACTCTGATACTCTGAAATATGTTTGTAATCAAAGCTGCTCAAATTTCAGGCTGTGTTTTGACAGTTACATTTTTTTTTACATCATGTTTGTTATGTAAACTCTGTATTGACAAGCAACAGCACAGGTAGCTGAACACCAACAATTCAACCTGAAACCTGGGGTATTCAGATGCCGGTTTGTGTGTATAAACTAGAAAATTTTCCTTGACTTGAAGCTAGCATTGGCAGAAAGGCCTTCATGAAATGCCAATAATTACATTTGCATGATCACAGATTTCCTACAGGACTTATATCATAATCTTACTAAGTATCCACTATACACTTGTTCATGGCAATAAACAGAAAGGTAAAATCCTTGTTGCGCTCAATTCAGCAGGAAATAAACCAGAAACTGTGAACTTCCCCCCCCCCCCCGCCTTTTTTTTTTAATTACTTTTAACATTATTGGTAAGGCATCATGATGCCTCTTACATATCGGAATGTTCCTTCTCTGTGCATGCAAGTCATAGAGCCTTGCTGTATAATTGGCCTAATGTCTTACTATTTCTGTGATAAAATTAGCTAACCATTGGCCTCAGTGTTTCCACTCATTTTCTTCTCTGTCAGCACTTCTAGAGATTTCTGACTTGTATTTAAGCAGAATTTTATCTTTGCTCCATCTTGCTGAAGTACTTTTGCATTCACACTTCTAGAGATTTCTGACTTGTATGTAAGCAGAATTTTATCTTTGCTCCATCTTGCTGAAGTACTTTTGCATTCAAAGCTACCACAACTGCGTATGAAGCGTATGAACTAATTTCCATTACATTGTATTTTAACCGCACAGCTTCTGTTACCACTTGCCAGGAACATGCTTTATAAATATATATATATAGATTTGTTTGTTTAAAACAGAAAACAAACAACAACAATAAAAAAGAAAAAAAAAAGAAGAGATTAAGAGAATGCTATCTTCTCACATATCAGAAAATTTCTCATCACATGTTCTGTTAGGGTGATAGCCCTATAATCAGTCAGGAGTCCTACTACCAAGCAATCAGAAGTTAGAGACTGGGTTTCCATTGCAGTGCCTAGCAGAGTCACAGACTGTCAGACCTAGGATGACTATATGGAAACATTTTGTTTTTATCCTTGGTCTAACTCTGACTAAGCAGAGCATGTAGGCAGCTGCTTGTCTTTAAACCTGCCATGTTCACGTATCTTGGAGTTCAAATACCTGAACTGAAACAAAAGGGCTGAGTAGCTTGCCTTGTGGGTAACAGTACAGGATTTCTTCTTGCAGTTTGAGTGTCTACATTTAGAGTGGACTCCAAAGCATTTGATAGGGAGACATACAAAAAATAGATTCAATTTTTTGGATTATTAGAAAAGTGGTCCTACTGAGATTTCATGTGAATTTCCATATATTATTTAAATCCAGCAAGTTGAGAGCCTAGGGCAGGAGAAACATCTGATTACAGCATAAGATATTCTGTTGGGAGACATAGACTCAGTCCCTAGAGCTGCCACGATCTATGTTTTTTAGGTTTTGAAAACACAACAAAATCCTTGCTATTTTCTTTTTGTAATCTGGCTGCAGTTCTAGCTACAGTATAGTACCAACTTCCAGTGGCTGTACTTCCGGTGTAAGCTTATGCAGGGGGTAAGAATCTGTCCTCTTTCTCCTTCCCTCCTTCCCCATGATGCACAAAGTGGAGAGGCTCACAGTGAAGGATGAAGTAGGGGGAAAAAATGCATGTCCTCTGGTGCTATTTTTTCTCTGGCTTCCCACATAAATTTCAAAAGCTGCAAGGAAACTAGCACTGCACCACAGACGCAGTAGCTCTTGGTGCTTCAACAGGGAAGCAGAAAATTTTCTTACAGGATTTGGGTGAGAAAATAAAGCTATTTTCTTTGGTGTCCTCTCTACTCTCCCAATAAAGTCAAGCCTGTCCATAGAAGCAGAAAAATAATACACAATTAACAATACAATCTTACAATTTCTGTGAGAAGAAAAAAGATCCAGAGATGTGGAGATCTACATTTTTAATGTGCATTATTTCATAAGTAGCTATACCATAGCATTGTTTTAAATGGAATTATTTCAAAGTGAAAACACATGTTTTTTCTCAGTTAAAAGATTGCAACCTCATCCTAGAGGCTATCTGCTAACATGTTATGAGAACTTCAACATTGAATGGCATTAAATATTTACCTAAAAGAGTGGGTTGGAATTTGACTTATGTTGTGGCTTATTCACAAGAGAATGCACTTGTCTCTGTATGCCGGTATTACAGCTGTTTCCCTCTCTTGTATTATTTAAATTTCTGAATTAAACTACAAAAGAGTACCTTTGGAAAAGTAACAACTAAGCTATAGAACTCCTTGCAATAAAATATGGTGGAGACTAACAATATCAGGAGATTAAAAGAAGAGCAAATAAATAAATAAATAAAATCCACGAAGCCCTGAGTAATTGGAAAATCAGAGAACACACCAGAGACAGCCACCCATATAAAGTACTGCATCCCCAGACAGTAGCCAGACACAGGCTTTGGCCAAACCAAGGGAATAGCAATTTGTACATTTTAAGGAATGGAGGTAGCATATCAACCTGCCTTGTGAAATCTCAGCACAGGGAGCATTAAGCTAGCATTATGAAAGCACTACACTATCACGCACTTGCCTTCATGCTCCTATGCAGGTAGCAGAAACAGACAGAAGGCATTCTCACTGCTCTGCCATTTATTGATCTTCATCTGTCAAGAATCCCTGTAAACTATCACCAGCTGACTCAAGTAAAAGTAGCTTTTAAGCTTCTTTAGTCTTAACATGCATCAAGATCTGAACTCAGCATGATAAAATCACTAGTTCCCTGGCTATCCTGTCTCCGATTTTCTAGGTATAAACTCTGACCTCCTGCATTTCCACACTGTTGCAGGTCAACTTTGAAGGGCGTACACATCATCTCACCTGCTGACCCTGCCACTGAAGTTTTGCATTGAAATGCAGCAGCATGTCTTTCAAGTACCTACTTCTTTCATAAGAGAATAACCATTCTAAAAATAGAGCACTAAGTCCTAGGGCTGAGCAAAAGTTGCTAAGTCAGAGAAAGAAAAAGTCAGCTAGGTAAAAAGAGTGGTGTCTGGGGGAAAATAAGTAAATAAGTGGAAAGCTAGAAAACCATTAGTCACGCCAATGGTTATGTTGGACCTGATGTTATGTTTTTCTGCAATCATATGACCCATGTTAAAAATCAGCAGTTAATACATTAAAACCAGGCAATATTTGTATTTATTTATTTTTATTTAAATGCACAGAAGATATTTCCACAATATTAGCTTCATACACGAGTGTTTAAGAAATGAGATGAGTATATGTGAGTGTGTGTCTGTGATTTTTATGCTTATGTTTATACATATTTAATCTTTCTTTCTCTGGGGCCAAATTCTCATTTTGGTCACAAGAAAGTAAGTCCAGAGTAATAGGATGGTTATTATGTTTCCATATAGCCTGCTCTTAGATAACAGAGAGAATTTGGCTAGCAAGGAAAGAAAAAGAGATAAATGTGACTTCAACATGATCTATTCAGTTTCTGAAGTGTGTTTCCTGTTATGACATTAGATAGCATAGGACAGCAGTAGGACTTCCAGTTTTTCAGAAAGGGCTCCCAGGTGCTAGCCCTGTAAAACATGCAATGACCAAGTTAATGCTACAGTGCAGTTAATGTTACAGTGCTCTGACTGCACACCAGTGAGGACTGGGGAGAAGAAAAATGATTAACATGAGTATAGCCAGATGAAAACCACTGATATCTTTATAACATTGTCCATCTCATCTTATGCAAAATATGTTTTTTTATTGTCTATCTCATCTTTCTCCAGCAACTGGAAGGCTGGAAGGGAGCACTGGTGTAGACTTGGGAATAATTACCACTTCTTGAACTAGTCCTTTGATCTTGCAGGGCTGTGCTAATTCCAATGAGATAGGATCTTTTTACACTCATTTTTAGTACCACATCTTTAAGCTTTCTTTAAAGTACCTTCCTAAATATCACAATCTGATTATACGGCTGAAGTCCTTCATCCAGACTTCCTTGGTAAGTTATCCTGACAGCTTTTCAGCATTTTTTTTTTCCACATTAGCATAGCTGGAGGTTAGATTAAAACTAAATACAAGGGAATAGAATTTCTCTGCCTTCAGTCTTGAGGGAATACCTGGACTGTTTTTTTGCATTCGCTTCTTTTCTTGATGTTTCTTATGATCAACTATCTCCCCACCCCACTCCACCCCCCTAAAAAAAACCACACCACCAACAACAAAAAAATAGACTATTTTTGATTAAAATGTCCACATCTTTACTTAATGAAGTTATGTCTTCATTCACTGTGACAGGTTCTCAGAAAAGCTGATACGAGATGATTAAGGTCAATTAGCCACCAGAGGGAGCCCACATAGCCCCTTGAAGGTAAGAGAAACACATTATTAGAAGCAAATCAAGATGGAAATGCCAACCACTTCTTTGCACAATGTGAAACCACAGGTGGCATTTCAGTAAGGCTGGGGTAAAAATACACCATGTGTCACCAGAGATGCTTACAACAATAGGAGAGAAAATCCAGCTGCCAAAAATAGATATAAAAAGAAAACAAGAAAGGGAAAATACCGTGAGTCCAGTTAAATTGGCACAGCTCTAACAACATGACTGCTCTGATTTGTGTTAGTTAAAAGTCAGGCCTGGAAAGCATGAAGTGTTCAGTGGTCTAGTGTTTCTTCTCCATACCAATCTCAATGAATTTCAAAACTCAGATTGAAACTACTTATTTAGTTTTGCATCTTTAAGATGAGAACAGTTGGGAGGATTTAATCAAAAGCTTCATGATTTTTATTAGGTAATGATGGCCAAGTGTTCCCACTTAAATATAGACTTCCTCCCCTATCTGTATTCACATACCAGCCTGACCTCAAGAGAAATAAATTACTTCTAGTCCTCTGTGTAACTCAGACAAGAACAGAGTTTGTACTGGGAGATTTTGAAGAACTGCTGCAACAAGCTTTGTGATAATTCTTTCCATGCCTGCATGTGCATAAGAAGCAGTCATGGCTGTGGTTTCTTTAGCACTTCAAGACTAACCCTGTAGCTATTCTTTGAACACTTCAGTCTTCTTTCCAGCTTCTGTCAAGGCTTGGATAACAATGATAAATGAATACACACAAACATGTACCTTATATATATACACAGGTATTTACAAAATAACTTTCTACATCCTTGTTATTAACACCTACCTAATTACAGTGATGTTAGTAGAAGTAATTGAACTTTTTAATTCAAATCCACTTGATTTTCCTCAGGCTACACATAAAAATGACTCAGCGGCACAGCTTCCTGCTCCCTGCTACTTCTGATTCCAGCAGTCCTTCTGCACTCAGGAACAGATGTGTGAGTGCATACAAATTTAAGCTAGAAACTAAGCTAGAAACTTAGTTTCTAGCTTAGTTTCTGGATAGAGGCAATTGAGGATTTGTTCCCATTTCATGTAAAGGCTGTTTGCCAGTACTGAGTACAGGCTGGTGATGAATCTGATCAAAAGCTGGAAAACTGTGTTATTGCAACACAGTGCTAAAACTGATGTGCTATGCTTGGGAGCAGAGGAGCTTCAGTCTTACTTCTGAATAACAGGCTATTTCCTTTCTTTAGTGTTGCTTGAAGATAGCTTAGCTTCAATACTTAAGTTTTTGTTTTGCTTTGTTGATTTATATATATATACATATATATATATATATATATTTCTCCCAGGGGAGGGGTAATTTTCTTTCTGCTGAGGAGTTACACATTTTGGAAGTGTCAGGGATTATACATCTCTATAGTCAGAGAAGAATTTATCTTCTCCATCAATGATATAGTCTGAGGATACTCATAACTATTTTTTTTCTTTTCTTACATGAGCTTGAAATCAAGCAAATTACTGACTATACTTCTCTTCATATTTTTAACTAAATCAGCAAAGCCCCATATTCAGAGTTAATCTTGTTGAAAACATAAATTTGATTTGAACATGTTGAAGTGTTGAAGTCAGGTACCCATTTTTGCTGCTTTCAATAGCTCCCCAAGAAAGAGATTCACCCCTAAACAGTGGAAATACTGCTATTGTTGTCTGTGAAATTCCCGTTTCTTCCTGTTCTGCCACTATGATATAACATTAATTTCTAAAGATACAGTTAAGAATAAGACACTTGTTCAATTTCCTCTGATGACTTCAGAATAGTTCCTATCTGAAACAGAACTAAAAAGTTGGAAAACACTATCATGGATAGCAGAACATTTAGTAAACACTACTATTAAAATTAACAAATTAAGTACAAGGAAAATAAATAAATACAAAATACATTGCTGTTTAAATTTTACAGAATGGAAAACTTTTTTTTTTTTTAAAAAAAAAAAAACAAGCAGAGGAAGAAAGGAAATAAAAACAGTGCTTTAATAAAATATTGTCATAGGGTGGTTCTGAAGTAGAGACACGCACAGTGATGTTCAAGCAGTTTTTAATAACATATCGTACTGGATGCACTATTTAAGAATATGTAGTTAATATATGCACAATCCAGAGCACATTTGCACAGACAAGTGAAGAGGCATCTAAATCAAGGTTATGCATCCTAAGTGAAATCTGTATAAGCTACCCACCCATGAGCACTGCAGAAGCAACTGGAAATCATCAGTGTCCCTGGCGGGCTTTCAGATCAGTTCCCTGAGTCTCCTACCAGAGTGGGATCAGCTGTTCTCTGAAACTTCTTCTTTTCCCTCAACAACAACAACAAAAAAAAAACACTTAAATGATTAGTCTTCTTGGTCTAAAGTAATTTATAATGGTGTGTTAGTGATTAGTGGGTTTAGACAGAAGGGTACACATACTCCAAAGGTTTGGACCCCTCTAATTTGATGAGCCAAGCCACTTTCACATCAAAGTGCAGCAACTTCAGTTGCTTTCACTTAACATTCTTTTTGATTTAGTCCTTATTTGCACGTTTATCAAGAACTCGTTGTGACAAACTATCTTTAAGATAAAGGGAAGAATAAATTCATTTGACTCTCAGCTGTTCAACACAAACTTTCCATTGTTTTCTTCTACTGGACATTTAGTGGTATGCTTTAGATTTGACCCAAAGGCTAAATCGCTTGCTCTTTCAGTAGTTATTTAATAGGATCTTTCTCACCTACAACACTCAGAAATAACAAGACCAGGTTAAGAATAGCAGTATTTTCCTTCAGTCTTACTTGATACATTAGCATCCCCCTAACAGAATTAAATAGATCATGCTTGTACATCAGTAACTGAGCCTCTAAACCACACCAAGAGACTCTGTTGACAAGTGCTGTAGACCTTTCTCCTGGCTGGTGTCCTCTTAGTTTCTAAACTCAGTTAAATCATGCATACATTACATTTATTGTGTCAACATCCTTACTCTAAATCCTTCTACATGATCTGATGCTGAAATATATGAAAAATCACTAAAAACTTAGCATAGTAAAAGAGAAAATTTGAATTGCCTTTTGAGCCATAAAAGTAAGGTTTAGGGATGCTCTTTTATATGTACAGTGATTTCATTTTATGTTTTATTCAGCTGTTTGTATCAAAGATTTCAACAACTTTGAAGAAGGGTGGCATTAGAAGTTAAGAAAATCACTCTCCAAGGATATCTTCATTGCAAAGAATTATTTCAACAAAAAACGATAATCTTTTACTAATTTTCACCTGAAGATTCCAAAAATAATTCCACATGATCACCTGTTCTTTTACTTTTTTATACTTTGGGGACACACTATGATTAAATGATTCATCTAAATTCAAACGGCGAATATAATGCAGGGGAAACAGCAAAGTCCGACCTCACTGATCTTGTGGTCTAGATACTGGAATCTTCCATCTTAACATCAGTGTCCAGAAACAATTATGAGTGCAGACAGAAATAATGAAGTGTTTATGCATTCTTATGTTTAGACAAACTTTTGTTCTCAAACTTGAAATTTTAAATGTGAGTTACATGCATGAAACTATCATCTGGTATATAAGAGAAAAAGAAGAGAAAAAAATGAAGAAAAAAAATACTCATCTAATGTGTATTGCTGGGTGGTATTTTGTGGTCATTACAACTAGTTTATTTTTGAAATGTGTTAGTAACTTGAAAAACTCCTATTACAACACAAGAAAGTCTTCATAGAAGTATTTAATTTAAAAGAAGTCTTGTGCTAAAACAGCAAAGTAATGCTTCCTTTCAGTGTTGTGCTGAAATGAAGTAAGTGCTGTTTGGAAAAAATGCTATTGTTGTTGTTATGGTTTTGCATTGGTGGTTTGGGTTTCTCTTCTAATTTAGAAAGTTAAAAGCATTCTATATTCAGGGTGAAAATGTTTCTCATGAAAATCAGTGAGAACTCTTTTCTGTGACTTTAATTACATGAACATTTATTTCTTGTTTTCCTGGAAATTAAGCCATGTTGCACCACTGTTGTCTGGGCAAAGACATATGTTAGTTTGCTGACCTGTTATCTCCAGCTTCTTTCCATATTTGTTCTTCACCTTTGGATGGAAAACAAAGCCTACATATCCCCCCCACCGTCTTTTTACAGTAGAAAGATGAGAAGCAAGGGGACAACATCTGGGAGATGTTTGGAGTATCTGAGCTGAAATAGAAAGGAGAAGGAAATGCAGGTTGAATTAATCTGATGTGGGTCTATGTAGCTTTTTCCTGTCAATGATGAACTTATTTTATTTTTAGACATTTAAAAAAAAATAAATCATAATGCAGCTGGATTCTGGTGTGCTCCTGGGTACCATCTAATTCCAGAAATACCATACTGTTGATTTAAAGCTAGGTCACACTTCAATAAAAATTCAAAACACAAAGTAGAGCAAGTTTTCAGGTAATCCATCTTCCAAGACTTCTCTGAGATTGTATGATGGCATTCCTCTGACAGCTTCATGACACTTCTGAAAGTTCTTCAGGCAGACGGGACTTCTAAACTGGCTATTTCTACAAAAGAAAATCACTGAAAAAAATCATTTATTTTTACATGAGAAAAAGACCATGACAGGAAATCCTAACTGTTGTAAATTACAATAAAAACAATAAACTAATAAATAATAATAATAATAATAAACTTAGCGTGTGAACCATAGTATAAGGAATTTCAAAATTAGCAGTACTTTCAAAACACTTGTCAATTTTCTTTCTACATCTATTGTCTACTTTGTATAAAGCACATTTTCCCTTGTTTCATTATTTTTACAAGAAACTTACCACGTTTCTTATTTCTTAAAAGGAAGTGTGTTTTTTAGTCTATGACAATCTTACTTACTTCAGTTTAATGTGTCATCAGTCCAGACAATAATAATAAAGAAAAACAAGAATGTAATAAAAACCAAAAACTAATAAATAAATAATTTAAAATAATAATAATAATAAAAGAAAATAAATCAGCATATTTCTGCCTTAGAGATTAAAATTATCATGACTTACATGTGGCATTCCATTTGAACTTGTGAAAATGTATATTCTCACTCAAGCATGATAACTGGACTTGTATTTCTTATCACCCTATCAAATTAAAAAAAAAAATCTAGGAAAAAATGTGTAGGAATATAAAAATAAAATTGCTTTGACATTATTTCTGTGTGTATCTTTATATATACTCTTTACATTTTCCACTAAAGTATGGTATTTGTATTTCCTGTTTCCTAAGCAAATTTAATATTGCACTGCATTTCCTTTATGGATTCTTTAGGCTAAAAGTATAAGTGACTATAAATATAAAACTTACACAGTGGGGAGAGGGATCCAGATAATTCTGCTTATGAAACATTGTGTGGGGCTAAAGAGAATGGGGAAGAGACTGCACAATAAATTATAGTCATCTGAATGACAAATATTCAAGACATATTTGAGTAGTGGAGGGAGATGGTTGCAGCAGCTAGACCAAAAAAATCTGTAGGTGCATAGTAGAACATGAGCAGCAAAATTTTGGCATGGAGTGAATGAGATTATTTGTATTTTTAAACAGCCATGAAAGCAGATGGATTTCTCTAACCTTAAGAAAATTAAACTGAGGTGTCTCAGATGAAAGTAGAGTAATATCCTCACAACAGAGAGAAAAGGTCCTCAAGAAAGCAAATTGTGCTGCTAGCTGCCTTGAGACAGAATTAAATCTGAGTCACACTGTCCAACAAACATTTCCTGACCCAGATAGCTTACTGCCTACAGGTTTTCCTAAACCGATAGCCAATACAAAAAGTGAGTGTCAGGAACCCATTGTTCTTGTATCTCCATGGAAGAAGAAGGCATATCCCTAACAGGAAAAACTTATAAATTAACTTTTAAAATTAATCAACATGTATATAACACTTTCTGTATTACAGAACCCTCTTGTCAACTGTGGATCATTAGCTTATGCTAATCAGTTCACATCACACACATACAAATAATAAATAAAACTACTGGCATAGACCTTGTTTCTTACACAAAAGATTCACTTCAAAACTGAAGAATCCTTGGAAAATCCAAGGAAAACCTTGTTTTCAAGGTTTTCATGCTAGTAATATCCACATGGTAGTGTAATTGCAGGCCTATGCATTAAAAAAATAATAATAAATAAAAATACAAAGGACATTTACCCTGGAGATTACGTTTCTGCATTGCAATAATACTTTTATGTTGACTTGACCAACACAAAGATTTTTTTCCCCTCTTTCTTAGAGTTATGTTTATATTGTGTGTATTTTTAGCTTGTTCTGTAGCATGCCGGGTTTTCAAACATGGCAGAAGTCCCACAGAGGATATCTATGTCTGGTAAAAGTGTGCAAATATGGGGTATTGTAAACTGCATACATAAAATGATGCATGCACAAACGCTTCCACACTGTGCCAGTCTACTTGGCTTTGGTTTTCTGGCTTGCAAATACAAATTAATGATGTTGCCACACGTAATGTGATGAGCTTCACATCCCAAAAATTCTGTATAGAAACTAAAGCCCGCATAAACTTTGGAAAAAAACATACTTGGAAAACAATGTTCTGGAAATTTTATTAAATTTTGCCATACTCATATGAAACTATTTTTCTTATTAGTTGGAGAGAAAGATCATTCCTTATAGACATTGATAGTCATTTGTCATTTAGGATTATTATTATTAAATACATATTTCTATACATTTTTTTTTTACTTAAGTTTTTTAAAACTTACTTTGATCTCTTTTTCATTGCTGAATCACTTAGTCATGCATGGACAACCAACCAAGCTGGGGACAACTGCAAACAAAACAAGTTGAAAAAAATTACAATTTCACAGTCATTTGAACTCTGTTCTCAACCAGGGCTCTCCTGCACTGAAAGATCCTTTTAAAGTTAGTCAGTTGCAATCTAATAATCGCAAACCCAAAAGTAGGTTTTATCTCTCTGTGTCTTTTGTGAGACTTATTATTTACCTAAATTAAAAAGGCAAGGAATATAATTTGAGCACAGAGGAAATTTTCTGATATTTTCTTATGGCTTTTAACAATCTCTTCTCTTAGTACATAGTGCTATATTTTAAATGACACACTTTGGCTCTCAATTGCTATTAATGTCAGTTTGGAACAAAATGTTATGTTTAGAAATAGGATCTGGGCTCATAAATCAAGGAGGTACTTCTGAAAATATTACTCAAAATTATTTCTCCCAAAATTGTCCTTGGATGGCCTAAATCTCCACTCACATAATCTCAGAGTACCATAAAATTTCATATACAGCTTTTGGTTTTGTGTATTTCAAGTTCCATATTTATTGCACAAAAAGATATACTTAAAATAAGACTTTAAGAAATAATCATGGTTGAAAAAAAAACACATACTGTCTGAGACAGAGTCACGAGCCTGCCATAGCACAAATGTCTCCTGCTATGCAGAAGACAAAAGTTCCCTCATCCCGCCAGGCAGTAGGAGGAGACCTAGGCCAAGGAGGGGAATGGAGGCAGGTTCCTGTTTGGGGTGGTAGGCGAGCCCTGTCCCCGCCCACCTCACCTTCCCATCTACCCTTATATAACAAGTATGAGGGTCTAGAACATGACAGTCAGAACAACGAAGTAGACGAAGGCCCGTCCCAGTTGGAGAGGGTGCCTAAGGCAAGGCAACCTACCCCCCGCATTGCTACATCAGCTGTCAAAAAAGAAAGAAGGGTTATTGTCATGGGGGACTCCCTTTTGAAAGGGACAGAGGGCCCAATATGCCGACCGGACCCAACCCACAGGGAAGTCTGTTGCCTCCCTGGGGCTCGGGTGAGAGACTTCGCTAAGAAAGTCAAGCGCCTGGTACGGCCCACCGACTACTACCCACTACTGGTCTTTCAGGCTGGTAATGACGAGGTAGCAACGAGAAGTCCGAGAATGATCAAAAGGGACTTTAGGGCTTTGGGGTGGCTACTTAAAGGATCAGGGGCACAGGTTGTGTTTGCCTCTGTCCTTCCCATAGGGGGGATCGATGCTGACAAGCAGACTCATCACATTAACACGTGGCTTCGGGACTGGTGCAACCAGCAGAATTTCGGGTTTTTCGATCACAGGAAGGTCTACGTGACACCGGGCCTGCTGGCACCAGATGGGATGCGCCTCTCTCAGAGAGGGCTGAGGATTTTTGCTCAGGAGTTGGCAGGGCTGATAGATAGGGCTTTAAACTAGAGTCGAAGGGGGAAAGGGATAAAACCAGGCACACCGGTGATGAGCTAAGGGATGGTGCGCTAGAATCAGAGGGACTGTATGCTAGTGAGGCCCTTCGGTCAGCCACACAAGGTGCTGCGTGTGGGGAGGCGCATATGAAGTGCTTCTACACAAATGCACGCAGTATGAGGAATAAAATGGATGAGCTAGAATTCTTGGCCCAGTCCCGCAGCTACGACATCACTGGCATAAGTGAAACCTGGTGGGATGAGTCCTGTGGCTGGTGTGTTGCAACAGATGGTTACAGGCTCTTCAAGAGGGACAGGCAGGGTAGGCGAGGTGGCGGGGTGGCAATGTATGTGAAGCATGGGCTGGACTGTGTGGAACTTCAAGTTGGCGATGGCAAAGTTGAAAGCCTCTGGGTAAGGATTAAGGAATGAACAAATAAAGGGGATGTCACTGGGGGAGTCTATTACAGATCACCTGGCCAGGACGACAACGCCGATGAATTATTCTTTGCAGAACTAAGAGATGCCTCGAGATCAACTCCCCTTGTCCTAATGGGGGATTTCAACTTGCCAGACGTCAACTGGGATCACCACACGGCAGACACGAGCAAGTCCAGGAGGTGCAGGTGCTAAGAGAGCCAACTAGGAAAGGTGCCCTCCTAGATCTGTAGCTGGAGAACAGAGAGGGTCTTGTGGGAGTCGTGGCAAATGGCGGCCGTCTCGGTCATAGTGACCATGAAGTGGTTGAGTTTAGAATTTATGGTGACAGAAGGAAAACTGCCACCAAAACTTCAGCCCTGGATATGGGGAAAGCAGACTTCAGGCTGCTCAGGGAACTAGTCAGCAAGGTCCCCTGGGAAACTGCTTTTGAAGGCATTGGCATCCATCAGTGCTTGTCAATCTTTAAGCACTGCCTCCTAAAAGCACAAGATCAGGGGATTCCAAAATATCGGAAGTCAGGCAAGCGGGGCAGAAGGCCGGCCTGGCTGACCAGGGATCTTCTACTGGAGCTTAGGCGAAAAAAGAAAGTGTACGGCTGCTGGAAGGAGGGTCAGGCGACGAGGAAGGAATACAGGGATGCTGTTCGTGTTTGTAGGGAGAAAATTCGTGTGGCCAAAGCCCAACTAGAGTTGAAGCTGGCCATGTCTGTGGGAGACAATAAAAAAGTTTTTTTTTAGATATGTGAACAGGAAAAGGAGAACCAAAAAAACATAGGTCCGCTACTAGATGGGGAAGGTCTCCTCACAGACAATGACATAGGCAAAGCAGAGACGTTTAATGCCTTCTTCGCCTCTGTCTTCAACACTGATGACGGGCTTCGGGACCCAGGGTACCCTGAGCCGGAGGACCATGACAGTGGGAATGACAAACTCCCAACTGACCCTGAACATGTGCGGGATTTGCTGCTCCACCTGGATCCATGCAAGTCCATGGGTCCGGATGGAATTCATCCCAGGGTGCTTAAAGAGCTGGCTGACGTCATCGCGGGACCTCTCTCAATTATTTTTCAACGATCTTGGGAATCTGGAGAGGTCCCATTGGAGTGGAAGCTGGCAAATGTTGTGCCAATTTTCAAGAAGGGTAAAAAAGAAGACCCTAGCAATTACAGGCCTGTCAGTCTCACGTCAGTGCCTGGTAAAATTATGGAGAGGATGATCCTTGAAGTTATTGAAGGGCACCTGGGGAACAATGCAGTCATTGGTCCCAGCCAGCATGGGTTCATGAGGGGTAGGTCCTGCCTAACAAATTTGATTTCTTTTTATGATAAGATCACCCATCTAGTCAATCAAGGGAAACCAGCTGATGTGATCTTTTTGGATTTCAGTAAAGCTTTTGACACGGTTTCCCACAGGATCCTACTGGACAAAATGTCCAGCATACAGCTAAACAAACACATCATACGATGGGTGAGCAATTGGCTGACGGGCAGGGCTCAAAGGGTTGTGGAGAAGCCTGGAGAAGAGGAGGCTGAGGGGGGACCTCATTGCAGTCAACAACTTCCTTGCAAGGGGGAGTGGAGAGCCAGGTGACCTATCGTCCGTTATCACCAGTGACAGGACCTGTGGGAATGGTGTTAAGCTGAGGCAGGGGAAGTTTAGGCTAGACATCAGGAAGAGGTTGTTCACTGAAAGGGTGGTTGCACACTGGAACAGGCTCCCCAGGGAAGTAGTCACTGCACCAAGCCTGTCTGAATTTAAGAAGCGATTGGACTGTGCACTTAGTTACATGGTCTAAACTTTTGGGCAGACCTGTGTGGTGCCAGGAGTTGGACTTGATGATCCTTATGGGTCCCTTCCAACTCGGGATATTCTATGATTCTATGATTCTATACTTGTATCTAAATAAGGTTTTATGGCTTTTGTCTCTTTGTTTAAGGAATGTGCACATCGTAGAAAGAAGAGATGTTAAATCAAATGAGTAAGTATTTGTAGAATCTGTGTGTAGATTTCTCCTTTTATCCAGTCACATATTTTTGGCAGTTCTTCATGTCTAGGACCATAAAAACTGGTCCTACCCATCATATACATGCATACCAGTTTAAAAACACATCAACCTGCTCTATTTCACTAACAGGAAAAAATCCTATGCCTTTCTGTAGCATTGAAAAAAGCCCAACCAACAAATTTTTCTTTTGAAAACCTGATGTATAACAAAACAAAACCCTCAAGTCCCTTACCATGGACAGCAGAGTTCTTTCCAAGGACTTAGCAGGCTCAGGATCAGGTTCTGCATTTCAAGCCAGAACAGAATTATTTGAAAAAGCTTCTTGCCTTAAGTGTTTGGTGCTTTTCATACCACAGTCTCCTGAAAAAGAACCTCTCAGATGTGTTTACTTATGGTACCTTTTTAAGCTTCTGAAGTGATCCACAGTATGTATATTCAGTTTTAGCAGATTAAAAAAAAAGAAAAAAAAAAAAGAAGAGAGAGAGAATGAATACACTAACAAAAACCTGGGCAGTTACAGAAGATATGGGCATCAATAATATGTTTCTGACATACTCTCTTTTGCAGCTTATTGGTACTTATCCTAGAGTTTTGAAAACTTGTAAAATGTCGCGTTGAACAAACAGTAAAATCATGGTGTTACCCATTTCAAAATGTCAAAGTATAGCAGCTACAATTTGTCATCAATTTTTTATTTTTAGTTTTCACCAATGGGCAACTTCGTATTTTGGGGTTCTTTCAGTAAGAAAAGATCAACTATTCTCTTTTGATTATAGCTGGTACTTCATATCATTGCAGTATATTTCTTTTTTTATTATTATTATTCATTATATAATAACAAACTCTGAGTATTTGGGTGTGTGTAGAAACAAACTTTTAGGTACAAAACTTCTCCCCTTTTTGCATTCAAAACTCCTATTAATATTATCCAAAGGCAGGAGTTTCTAAGGAAAGCAGAAATGAGTCTTTTAAATATGTTTTTTTTTTCTTTGTTGCGATGTTCTTCTTCCTCTCTGAGAAAACAGATCTTTTACTTAAGCTTCCCCATTTGTCACCTTTATAATTATCAGTCTCCTTATAAAATAAAACAAAACTCAGCCTAGACCCAGGATACATTGTGCACTTCTGGCCCCTGAAGACATGCACGATCTATGAAGGTCACTAGAAGATCCTGAGAGACTACTGAAATGCAGTTCCCTGACACAAGTACAGGAAGTTCAAGAAATGTGTTTCCCTTGTGCCAGGCTGCAGAAAGAGGATTACAGGTGTTTTCTGGTTGGTCTGAGTGGCCCCATCACATGAAGCTGTAAGACATCCCCAATTTTATGCCCCAAGTGGGGCAGCTCATATTAGGGTTCAGTGACTATTCACATTTTTAACCAGAAAATGAAGGTGCAGCAGGAAAATGGCTTGGAACTGCAGGCTACACTGCCTGTATAACATTACCACAAAGCACGACTCGTCTTCCGCAGTTTGTTGCTGGGGGGCAGCTTTGTTAGCAGAGGGGATTATTCCTCCTTTGGCTACCCTGGCTGGTGATGGAAGGGGTGACCAGTTAAACATGCTGGTCAAGGGGCACCTTCTACCCACTATGGGTGTGGAGACACCATAAGAAAGCAGGGAAACCTGAGGGAGACTGACTCCCTGGCAGCATCCTCATCTACTCTGACACTGGCAGTGCTTGCTGGTGGCTGTGCACGGGGGCTGACAGGCAGATGGGAAGGCAGCCCAGCACCTACAGGCTTTTGCTGCACCCTCACGATGCTTCCCCAGGTCCCTCCAAAATTTACATTTTTTAAGTCTAGCCTTATTACAAATTCTTACTTGTCTCATAGTTTTGTTTCCTAAAAAGCTAGTAAGCCATGCCTAGCAGCTCCAGTGTACCAAGCTGACAAATAACATTGGTATTGGAAGTTACTGTCAAACCATTAAATGTGGTTTGCAGTTAGCCATCTTAGGGACTGATGTGGCTGTGCAGCCCTTTTGGAACATATTTGACACTGCTCACATTATAAGACCCTAACATTGCCAGAAATCTTCACAGTATTATTCTATGGCACGAACGAATGGCTGCATAAACAGTGTGACACCCTGAAGTTTGCTCCAGTTGTATTTCCCCATCTTCAGTTTCTGTCCACAATATGCAAATAGTTGTCCTCATAGAGACAATTACTCAGACAAAAACACAACTACATGTAATATTTCCACAACTCCTATTTTCCAGGATAGTGTTCTAATACAATGTCTGCCTTTTGTACTCTCTCTCAAAACAAATCAGAACTTAATAATAGAGCAAGCATAGACATGTACAGAGAGTGCATTAAAGTCACCTCCACTTTTCCTAACAAACACATTGCCATCTGTCATCCCTGTAACAGCCTGTGAAGGCAAAGGAATTTCAGTTTGAAGAAATGATCTAGAAAGAACCAGTCACTGCATTTGCATTGATTACTGCAAATGTGCTGCTGGAAGGGCGAACTTGTTGGGGAACTGGAGTCTGAACTCATAATCTCACACAAAGGTACAGGAGGGAAAATGGGAACCTAGAGAAAGGCATAATTATAGTGTCTTCCTGTCAAATGGCTGGAGGGATAAAATGTCATCTTCCTGCATTAGAAATAAATTAGAATTTCAATATTTAAATCCTCATCAGAGAGAAGATCTGTCACAGAATAACCATTAATTTCTATACTGCGTCTAGGGTAATTTTTCACCATTGCGGGCATTTTGACTGTTAAATGCTAATATAAATTAAACAAATGCTTATGAAGTCTGAGATATCTAATCAAGAAAACTCAGAAAAGATTAAAATGACATTCCCTCCTATCCCCCCCCCCTCCCCCCTCCCCCCTGCTTATAACAGTTGCTGGTTGTGATATCCAGATGTGAAGCATCTAATGAGCATAATAGCAGCTATTTTAGGAACTACTGTAGCATCAATATTATTTTGCAGATCACGATGCATTAGAAAAAAATTAAAGACAAGGAAATTGTGGTGTCCCTGTCATCTGATTTCATCAGTGGCACTTTGTAGCTCATCCTTGAAATCTGTCAGAATCTCAGTAAACAACATTACTTCAGTGTCATCTATATTCACCAGAAAGTCCTAATAGCTGCTGAGGTAACCTTGACTGTCAGTCGTGAACAGGAATGGTAACCAATAGTGACCACAATTAGGGGTCTGGTCACATCATTCTTATCCACATAGTCTTTTCTTCACCTTTCTTCAACTTTATATTTCCTTGTAACCTCATATCCCTTCATTCAATCTAATGGAAGGTTTGTAAGGCAAATCTTACATTAATTCTTCTCCAATGGATCTTTTCTTTATATCCATTAAAAAGCGGTAATAACAATATAAAATTAATATTTTTGCTCAGAAATTACAAATAATTAAAGTTGCCATTATACAATAATGAGGTATATAGTTCCATGTAAAATAAAATAGTAATAATAAAAATTATAATGATATCTTTCTTCAGTCCCTTTCTTGATAAAATAGGTTCTCAAGTATCCTACGCCTTCTACTAACACCCTCCTTCCAGCTACTTCTCTCCCTCAGCATTGCACTCTCTGTGACCTTGTGCATCCTAGAAGACAATGTAATGAGGAGCAGCCATAGTTCAGGAGACAGAGCAGCAGCAGGTGAATACAAAGATCATTGCTGAAATCCTTGGATTTGTGAAATAGCCCTGAAGTTATACAGAATAGTCACTGGAAACAGCTTTTGGGAGAAAAAATAAATAAATAAATAAAATTGTCACCTGAATTGCCTGTCTGGATTTGAACTTAACGTGTTAAGAGAAATATATATTGGTAACTAAAGTGACATAGTCAAGTTTATCAGGAATGTAACTGGGCTAACTTCAAAGACACAATTAATACAGATGCACCAAGCAGCTGCACCAAGTGCCAGACACAGATGAAGAGACATTTCTCCTCTCCTACCAACTTGGTCAGCACTAACCTTAATGTCCACTTAGCAGAAAACTTTCCCCATCCTGAATCAGCAAACAAGTGATCACTATTCCACCCCTTTTTCATCTGGTTAGTTATCTAGATACTTATTTTTCTTTTTTTCCTTTTTTCCCTTGTTCGTTACCATAGTGATAGAAAGCACAAGGTGAGAGCACAATGTTTAGTGCACAAAACAAGGAAGGCAAGGATCACCCACTAGACTTGCTGGCAGAGTACTTTAAGTAAGCTCCTTTGCTGACAATAGAAAGGCTTTTTTACGATAACACTTGGGTGTTTTTATAGTCACTGTGCCTTAAATAGCGTGCTGAAAGCTCATCTGAGAAATGTCATGACCCCGGGCAATCCAACTATGCTTTATTTTTTCTGTTTCCCACATCATCATCATTAGGAGCGATAATTCAGGAGGGCAGATCTGGCTTTCAGCTATACCCATGAAACCTCTGCATCTTCAAATCAAGGTCGTAGTAACGTGTGCTTGGAAGTAAGGTGGTGTGGAGATAGCTCAGGGTATGACGCACTGAAAAAGCCTTTGTTACTGCTGCCAAGTTGTCAGGCAAAAAGAACCTGTCTTAATTGTTAAAGCCCAGAATGAGCTTCCAGGTTGGCAACTCACACAAGGAAAGCATCTCTTGAAAATTACTGCAGAGTGCAACAGAGAGCAACATTAGGAGGCAACTTAGGCACTTCTCATCCATGAAAACAGTATGTAGAGTTGTTCATCCAGGATACAAATAATTCATCTTCATTTACAAGTACCCTGCAGAAATACATGCTTGTACTTGGGAACACCACTCTCTTTACAGCTTTAACATTATTTCTGAATCTTAGAAAGCATCTCTCTAGCATACAAGGCCTCACTAGAAAACACTGCCAAGAGAAGAAAAAGAAGAGAACTTCTTTTTAAGAACATTTGATGAACTATGAGTGAGAATTCCTACTGGTGCAGGAGACAATGATAAGTAGTAGTCAGGAGAGGTTTCCACAGACAAATGAGAGTGTAGCTGAATAATAGCATGTTTTGCTCATTTAGCTCCTTCATTGCTCAAAAGCAAGGTTTGCATCTACAGTTTCAGTAGGTACTTGGAAAACTGAGAAAACAAAATAATATCTTATTTGAGGATTGCAGAGTGTTTATATTAGGAACTCTGATGCATATTTTGTATCTGAAAGTGATGTGTTTTGTTAATCATGGTTTAAATAAAACTTAAGTGCATTTTTCTTCCTTGTGGCATCCAAATATTACTACTCCTCAAAGAATAACAGTTCCATCATTTGAGAAAACTAAAATTAAGTAATTAAATAAAAATATTAACCTTTATTTTCTCCTTTCTTTCTGATGTGTGAAGTGACATTACATGACTGTATTCACTATTCATTAATGTAAGTCACTGTTTATAGTGCAGTCCCGCAGCAGTAAATGTGGCCAAGCTTTATATTCTTATGCCATTAAATATCTAACATTTTATTCCACTCAGTTGTAGAGAATGTGCTGAACAGGTAAGAGAATAATTTCATTCTTCTGTCTGTATCATGTTATTTTACTAGTTTCTTTAAAATAGTGCTATGTAAGCATTGTCAGAGTGGAAAGGATTCTGCAGAAAACAAGTTCCACAAGAACAGATCTAGAGTAGTATTAGCATCAAATTACTTTATTTCAGTGTGTTTCTTTACAAAACAGGGTTGTATGCAAGTCTTATACGTAGGAGAAAAAAAATAATTTCATTTTCGGGTGTTCTAGAGAATGTTAGAAAATTGAACTCCCTCAGCTCATAGTGGACTTTAAATATATGCTGCCAGACAGAAATTCCTTCTGACAGGATTCCATTTACTGAGTCCTTTGCATTCCAAGGGACCTACTATGTTTCAGTCAAAGAGAAAGCAACATAATACAGAAGATGTTGTCTGCTGTGGATGACTGCAACCAACTTCAACATGCCTGTAAGAAGTTTTGTAGAAGAATGCTACTTGTTGAGCATTTCTTTGGTGAAGGTAGCTTAGATTGAGCTTAACACTGAACACTGACAAAGATGCGATGAGAGAAAGATGGAACATGTTTAAGAGCAGTGGAAGATGTTCAATAAATTAGAAGAAGCTATTCTTTTAAAATTCAAGCCATTTGGATCACCCTCAACGGTAGACTGAGAATCAGCAATGTCTAGCCCAATAAAAAGCATTAGGAGCAGCAACTAAATGTTTTGTTATGAATATTCAACATGACATTTATATCCTCTTTGCTTACAGAACATTCAAGGCTAAAGAAATAGCAAACAAGATGCGTGCCTGACTTTTCAAAACTGATACCAGTGGAGAACGAATTTGTTCTACCATCTTTTTCATCACCTCATTGAAAACACCACTCATGTCCTGCAGCAGTAGACAAGAAAAGGGGATAATACAGCTTCTCAGATGATTACGTGAAAATTCTAAGACAGATTAATATTAAATTCAACTAATAAGTGATAAACAGATTTAATGTGGAATGAATGGCATGAGGACAATCAATGTATCAGAATCATCAATGCCCTGAACATTACTATTTAGGTGTATTTCTCTCATTTCCAACAGCATGCATAAAATAAAATCTGTTAGAAAATCAAACTGTGTTTTCACAGCTGCAACTTGTGTCAGACTAGAAGCAAAATATATGGCTGCAGTGATTCAGAGCACTACAGCTATGAGAAGGTGATGCAAAGCCAGTACATCTTAATGGCCTATCTGGCATAAGCATCTAGAAGGCAGGGCAGTTAAAGTGACAGGTTGTGCCCCCTTAGACCTAGACACATCTTGTAGTTGCATTAACAAGTTGGACTGCAAAAAATATGCTACCTTTCTGTTGTTTTAACTGTAGTTTGAGGATAGCGTCCAGAGTGCAAATGTGTCTGCTTGACTGAGTGTCATACCCCTGCAATTTTCAGCTGTCTTTTCATTTGCCCACATAACACATACATCCTGACATGCACATTAGGATGTGCTGTTATGGTTGCATCCAAAGCAATCAGCCATGGCTAAGTCCTCCCACTGTGGCATTAGTCTGTGATTTGATTCTATGTAGTCTGGCAAATCAAGCTGCTGAGTGAAGGGTAAACAATATCTTGCACTTAAGTTTTAACTTTTTGCATATACATTTTGTAGACTAATGACATACAGCCCAAGGATATTCCCATGTTATAAGTTCCAAGCTGTGATTAGTATTTAATGTGACTAGTGATGCATATCCAACAGATGTGTTCTTAAAAACAAAGAAGACCTAGTCTCTTATATCTTTGAAAATAGCTTTTTCTCCATTCGTGCACAGAATTTACATAAACCTTTTCACTTTAAAGTGTTCTGGTGCCCAACCCTGCAGCAGACAAACTTGATCTCTAGCTGATTTAATAGAGAGACGTCTCTCTACTGTATGTCACTCTGCATCTTTATATACTAAAAGAGAGCATATATAATGAAGACAGTAACAAAAGAGAAGAACAGAACCGTAAAACAGATAAGACTTACAATTAGAGTGATCTGGCAGGATCTGTAGTCTTGTTTAACTCACAGGGTTATCAGTGTATGTATTCAGATGCAAACCTTGACCCAGCTCCAGGAGAAGCTGCAATCCTGACAGATAACACACATACAAAAAAGATTGTTTGACACATTAAAGCAGTGGTTTTCAACTTTACGGGTGAACATTCCCTTTAATAATGTGAGCTGTCACTGAGTCTGGTGTTAAAGCAGGCCCCAGATGATCAGCACTTTATTTGCAATGTTACAGGGCAGTACTTGAGACTGACAGAGGCAATACTTAGACCATCTACCCACTCAAAGTAAAGTTTAGCAACTGATATGCTGATTGCAATATATATATATATATATATATAAATTAAAAATGTGCATGCCTTTCTAGATTTAAGATTTTCAATTCTTTCCACTCTTTTCTCACTACTGATGATTGTGAGGGCCTTAATACTTTATTATACAGGTGAAGGAGGTTCGCATTATCCCAGCCTTCCTGGGATGTGCACACATTAATCTCTCTGGATGTCTGGGCCCTAGAATGGGGAGAGAGTGACTGGAAAGAGGCAAAGAAAAAGCAAGACTTCGCAGAGGAAAGTTGGTGCATCCCAAAGCATCACTGCAGCAAAAACATCATGAAAAGAAGAAAAGCTTATCTCAGGCTGTTTCTCCTGTCCCAGATGTAGAAAGTAGGGCTGAAATCACTTTTTCTATTACAAAACCTGAAACTCATCCAGAAATTCCAAGAAACAAGGACATAAATTTTCTTCTACAATTTTGAAAAAAGTTGGCTTTTAAAGGAAAACAAGCTATTGCTCATAGTACCAGTCACAATCAGCAATTCATGCACTTGCATATCTACTTTTATCCCACTACTGATACTAATCATACAGTTAACTGAAAGACTGAAGGTGGTTTTTTTTTGTTTGTTTGTTTGCTTGTTTTTTATTACTAATGTTAGCATGTACTCTGCCCTAGCTGTGTTTTGCTTTCAAATGGTAAGTACCTGAAGTACCTCAGTCTCATTGCTTTTCTGTTTAAATAAAATCATATACCTGGTAAATGACAGCCCCATAGTATGAGACTGTGATAGCAGTCAGAACAAAAGTTTAACCAATAATGTTATCCTTAAAGGATTTCTCTAGATAGCAGAACTTCATTTATCACACAATGTACACTATGCAATACAGTCAAGCTTCCAGCTGACTTCTATAATTTTGATTATCCCAATAAAGCAAATATTTATTAACAAAAATCTAAAGCCCCAAAAATACATCCAGTGGTAACAAATGCACATATGCAGACTAAGAGATTATTTATCCCATAGTAATTTACTTACATGTATATGTATCTATAAATTCAAGGGCTAAAATCTGGAATACAAAAGGCAACAGATTCCACCAAATTAGTCATATAATTGTATTTCTATATTACCTCAGGCACAGAAATGAGTTGCAAAGCTGCAGGTGAATTCCACTTATTACCTGAGTAAAGGTGTTATGAAATCCTTAGGAAGGCGTTTTCATAGCACTGCAAAATAAATGAGTTTTAAAAATGAGATTTCAGCAGCACTTAAACAGTCTTCTGCACAATAATTAAGCTTATTCCAAGTCTGTAAAGCTTTATGCAACATTTGGGTAAATGCACTATTAGAAATATTATTTTTATAGGGAGCACAGCAGCAAATATACCATGTGGGAGTTTAAGCAGCAGACACCAAAGAGGGAACAATACTACTGAGGGGAAAAGCCACCTCCTGTTCTGTATTTCATAATGTGAAGAAACTGTGGAGAGTTTGCTGCTTAATGGCCTTAAGTTGCAGGCAGAGTCAGCAGTCATCATTCCACGAGCTCATTTGTTTGGGTCAAGCAGAGAAAATCGTCAAACACGGTCATAAACAAGGCTGTAGAGAAAAGGCAAATGATGCAGTTACACCAGCTTCCTGACTGTTTTACACTCAAATAGACATTGTTCCTGGAGGGTGAGGAAGTGGGAGGAAAAGGGTACTCTGAGGACTTAACTTACTTATTTTGAACTTTCTGTGGCTCCTTTTCAAGGCAACAATAAATCTGGCATAACTGGAAAAAAAAACAAAAAAAAAAAAAATGTATCCAGCTATAATATTATACATATATATATTAGTATATATATATGTATTAATTAACATGTAGAAGTCACTGTCTTGAGATAACTGCAAGGTTAAGAGGTTAATGAGAAGCAAGGTGGTTTCATGGTTTAAACATGCATAGCTAGATTAGGTAGGATACAGATGCATGAGATTCTGCACCCACCAGCTTATTATTTGCATTCCATTTCGGGTTAATAAACTACTACAGAGGATGCTTCATTTTTGTATGGGTTTCTATCATCAGTGTGCAAGAGCACAGTTCAAAATAGGGAAGCTGAGCAGACAGTTGTACTGTAACATCCCCTTCCTTGCTATCCAGCACCAGAGTAAATTGTTATTATTGGAATTAAAAAGAAAGAGTGGTCCACAGTTGTATAACAAAGAAAATTAACTTTTTGTTTGCAGGGCTTTTTGGTTCAATTCTGCTCTAACTTTCCTCCAGAAAACAATACATCTGTTACCACAAAAATGAAGAAAAACTGCAGAGAGATATCATAGGCACTCTGCCTGACTGAGTACACTACAGGTATTAATGTTATAATACTGTGATCAACACTGTATCCACATGGATCTTGGTACCCATATGAAACCTCTGTGTTGTTAAAAAGCATCAGTAATATGCTAAAAGTTCAAGATAATAACAAGAAAGATCAGGTCTTCTGCCCTTTTCCCAACATTTATCTCTGTTTCTTTTCTGAAGAGAGGAAACCAGGGAATTTAGGATGCTCAAATCAGACTCCAAAAAAACTTGCAGTTGTATGGTACCCAGAGTCAAACCAAAACTCCAGTAAAGCACCAAGGCTCTCTACATTCCAAGAGCATAACATGGGGAAAAAGAAAAAAAAAAGTTGCTTAGATCTTGCCACTTGTTAGCGCTGGCTATGATGCTATGATGCTATGATGGTGAAGATGAAACCCTGTTTCCCCTCAGGACCCAAACACATACACGGTTCGGTGAAGGTAACTAACTTCTGATATTAAAGCAGTCACTAAGTATAAAATTCAATAATCAAATTGCACAGAAGCCACCATTTCAGTATCAGCTTACTACCCAAGCTTCTGTGCTTTGTCCCTGGGTGGCAGTGTAAGCCTCATCCTCTACATCTCAGCTTTGACAACAAGGACAGAAGATTCCTGACTCCAACAGCCTACTGCCTTGAGCATGGACAAATGCCTTTGCTTTTCCTGCTCTCCCGTATTGCCTGTTCTGACACTTATAGTATTCCATAGCTGCCACATCTTAAAAAAAAAAAAAAAAAAAGAAAAAAGAAAAGAGAGGGGGGGAGGGGCGGGGAGAGAGAGGGAGAGTATGGAAAATCACACAAGTCAACACAGACAAACCAAGAAGCAAACGGAATTATAAATTTGTTACCTGAAGTTGATAGATGAATGACCTATACAGACGCACTTAGGAAGAAACAAATTCTGAACGCACCTATAATGATCAGTCCTGTATAGACTATAAAACGTGAGCTACTGCATTTAATTGATAGAAGTAGGAATCATCATATTAAATAACTCCTACTTTTTTTTCTTTTTTTTTTTTTTTACTTATTGAAAACAATAAAAAGCCTTTATGAATAATGTACAACTGATTGTATAGTCGTTATGAAAATAAAATTTCTGCCAAACAGGATAGCCCATTTTTTTTATTGCAGTCACACAGTTTAAGGTCAGAAGATACCATTATGCTTTTCTGTGAATTTATATAAAATGCAGACCACAGTGATTCTAACTCTGATAGTGGCATACAATAAATTGCTTGTGGTCAAACTGAGGCAAAACTTCTAAAAAGTCATCCAGTCTCATGAAAAACATTTCCAGGAACAGAGAATACACTTGTCCCAATATTTCAAATTTCTTAACCTTAACTTCTTTTATGCTTATTTTCACTATACCTTTCTCTCTATCCAATCTATAAATGCTAGATCCCTTTATCTTCTTCTTATTATTTTTTCTTTCACCTGTTTCATATCTCACACGTCAGTGGAAACATCCTGTGGATACCACTACACGGTTTCCTCAGTGCTTGCCATTCTTCTTGTTTTCTTGATATATAAATATTAATTATAAAGAAGTCTCCTGACAGACTGGCTATTGAAATAATCAAACATAAAATTTTAGATTTAGGGAGAAAAAGAAAAAGGAGCAAATAATTTGTATTTTAAACCTAATCCATTTTCCTGGGTTCTAAGTGAAACAACTTTCATCATGTTTTCAAAGCAAATATTAGTCACAAATAAAAACATCTGAGAGAAGTCTAAATTAAATATATGTTTAAATAAAAAGGTGTCATAAAAGAGTGACCAACTATTTCCTCAATAGTGTTGTTTAAAGGAATATGATTGAGCCCTTTAGTCTGTCTCCAATACAGGACCTTTTCCAATAACACTGCCTTTACAGAATCACAGAATGGTTAAGGTTAGAAGGGACCTGTGGAACTCATCTGGTCCAACCAGCCTGCTCAAGCAGGGACACCTAGAGCAGGTTGTCTAGGTGAAGATTCCCAAGGAGGGAGATGCCACAGCCTCTCTGAGCAACCTGTGCCAGTGCTCAGTCACCTGCACAGTAAAGAAGTGCTTCCGAATGTGTAGGTGGAACTTCTTGTGTTCCAGTTTGCGCCCCGTGGTTTTTGCCCTCTCTCCATCTTCCTTGCACCCTCTCTTTAGGTATTTATAGACACTAATAAGATCTTCACTGAGTCTTTTCTTATCTAGGCTGAGTAGACTCCAGGCCAAATGGCCTTAGCCACCACATTGTGAGGAAACTGGTGGGAAAGAGAAACTAAAACCCAAACTGTATCACTTCTGTCAGGTTATGTGATAAAAGCCTATCTGCACATCACAGAGGAACAAAGAGAGACAATGTCAGGTGGGGGGAGCACAAATAATCCCTTTCCCCGGCTCCTACCAGACCTATCACAGGAGCCATCAGCTTATCAAAGGCCTGTCTCCACAAACTCAGAAAGGCACAGGGCCACAATGGCAAGAAGGAACACAAATTAAGGACTGAGAGGAAATTAAGGACTGAGAGGGTTGTGCCCAGACCCCTACCTGAACTGACCCGGAACAGCCTCAGTCCCAGTGTCTACATGTGAAACCCATCTCCATGAGTCCACACCAGAGCATGTCTAAGACTGAGGGAGGGTGTTGTGATTTAATCCAGCAGGCAGCTAAACACCACACAGCCAAGAGTGATAATATAGAGGGAGGGATAAAAGATAAAAAGGGCTGGTCAATACACTTGTCCAGCCATGCCCTGCTCATGCTCAGTACAGTCTGTCCTGTCTTTTCATTCAGCTCTAACTCTTGCCTGGGTGTGGGACTTCCTGCTTCATGTGCGTGGGTGCTCTTCATTCTTTCCATCTTTCCTGGCTCTCACCCACTGTCCTCAGCACAGCACTGCTGCCTTGCTTCAGCCAGTTCAATAGCATGTGGATATGCTATAAACTGGAGCAAAGCTAAACAGTTTGAAATCCCAAACAAAAAGTAATGACTTCATAAAAAAGCAGGTAGATTTACAAAGTGAGGTTTAAGTACTACCTAAAGTGCTTATCCCAAAGGGATGGAAACATTTTCTCAGCAGAGGGACAGAAAGGAGCAGTTGAAGCTTGGAGTGGAAAAAGCATAAACATTAAATTATATCTTCTGCAGTGGGAAAGTAAGTCATGAAGCCACATAGCTTGGTGGCACTCATACTTCACTTGATGGTAATTCTCGTTGACCTCTTTGGCAGCATATGTACAAAAACTTGTTTGACACAAATTCTGTTTTACAGAACAATTTAAGAAATGGTCAAATATGAAAAATAGTGTATAAGAAATATATCTAAAGTGACCATATACACTCCTTTCTGATAGTCAGTGTTTCTTTTCATCACAGAGACCGCTACGGTGTTTCAAACAGAAAGTAATCATGCACGTTTGTGGTTCCTTTTAGATCTGTGGTTATCAGTGATATATTCTTCATGATCACTATCTACCAGTCTAAACCACCTACTTAGGTACTGGAGTGAAATATTAATGTTATATATTAGCATAGATTATACACTTCACCTGAAATGGAATAATATGTGTATAGGTTTTGTTTGTTGTTTGTTTGTTGCTGTTGTTGTTGATATTGTTTTTCAGTTTGTTATTGTTTTTAATGATATCAAGTGGACCTAAGTACCAGAAACAAGAATCCTTAAATTAATATATATATTATATTATATATACATCCAAATTTAAGGATATAATTTTAGTATTATCTCTAATACTTTAAAATAAAAGTTAAATGTTCTAATAACACTCTACACCCTTACAAATCTAAAGAATACAACCTATGTGTGAATCTAGGAAAACATTGAAACTTCAATGATACTATATTTATTATATTCAAAACCAAAATTCATTTTGTTTTGAATATTTTTTCAGTGCTCCTTAGGAAAATTCAAACAAATTACAAACTAATGAAATTCTTTCTTTCTTCCAAGATTTGCCATGAACCTGGAAAATGTCCAAATGTTATTCTCTAAACATATTTGGAGTAATGGAAAAAATTTATTTAGTTTCTAAACTTGTCTATTTTTTCAACACTTGCCACAGCAAATAGCCATATTAGAAAGCTATTTGGTAAAAATAAATAATAATAATAATTATTATTTTTACTATGGAGCTCCATTAGCAATAAATACAAAATCATTTTTAAATTTTATATAAAATATATCTGAAAAAAAGAAAGAAAAAATATAAAACAAAACACCTGCATTTAGAAAAGAAAAAAAATAATGTACTTTAAAGGGTTCTAAAACTACGATGGTGCCATCCTGTTAAACCTCCAATATAGTAAAGTACTTGCAGTACTTAATTTTAAACATATGGATAGTCCCATTAATTTCAGTAAGTGTTAAATATGTACTCAAAGCAGAATATTTATTGAGTATAAATTTTGCAGACCATTTTAATAATGCAGTAGTTATTATTTGCAAAAAAAAATGTTCATTTTGAAATCATAAAACACAACATTTGCATGAGGCATCTTTTCTAACCATTATTTAATGTCAGCTAGATGAGACCAGAGGACCAGTGGTCAGTTAAATATCAGTCAAAAGCTAATGACAGCCTGATTTTCAGGCTCACAGAAAATTAATTGCTCTACTTGAAAGAACAAGTTCATTTCAGCTTCATGGATAATAGAGCTTTCCAAATTCTAATTAGACTGCGACTTTAAAACATTTAGTGTAGTTAAACTTGCTGGGGGAGGGTGTTAGGGAAGCTTACCATTACATTTTCTTCATCATAAAAAGTTATTGTAGAAATCAGAGGTATTCTCCATTTGGTTAAACGATATATATATATATATATATATATATGGATGTTTTTGTGCAGTATGCAGTTTCTTAAAATCAGATTTAGTTTCACTCTCAAAATATTAATGAAAATTTCCTAAACAGAGCTATAGAAAAATTTCTGTTTAAAAACAGCCAAGAGGTCTCAGTCTGTTTACCTATTGCGTTTAAATCATGCCTACAGGGATACAAATGTCAATGTCCAGGTAGAACTGCACACGTGATTCTGAGAAGGGAAATATATATATATAACTTATGGCACCTCAGTTGAACTAACAATTTTTCTAGGTTCCCCAATGACAGAAGCCTCATTTTTCTATGAGGATCCAAATCCAGACTTCTGCTTATTGAAATGTTTCTTAACCATGAGTTTTTCCTCACCACCATCCTATTTATAGAATGAGTAATTGCATCTGTAGAGTACCTGACAACATAGTTTAATTAAATATTTTGTTCCATTTGAAAACTATGAGTATTGAAAACGAGAATAGTTTGATTCTATTTGCTTTTCCTATTTACTATGACCTTGCCCTGAAAATTTAGTCCCAATGAATCCCACTACTGAATAGGATTCACTCCCACATGAGCGCCCTGTACTCAACCTCCTGGCCATTAGACTGAAATGAAAGAATGGGGTATGCTGACTTTGAGAGGATTCATAACAATAAATCTCTGAAGGATGCAAGGTGTAAGTTATGAGCTAATAAATCCATAAATAGGATAACCTTTAATCAGGGTACCCAGATCTTCAGAAATAACACCCCACTGACTCCACTTCTCTCCATCTCTTTCCCCAAGCTTCCAGGATACAGAGGGGAAGAAACAAAACTTTCAGCTTGGCAGGGAGGAGAGACGTAAGGACTAAAAGGGCTGGAGCCCTGATGCAAAGCTACACAGTAGCTGTTTCTCAAAATGAACATGGCCATGCTCCAGCAACAGAGACAGCAATTAGGCCATCAACAGCAAGACTGCTGGCTTTGCAAAATAACCCATCATTATAAAATGATGGGTACTGTCCAGGATTACACCACCCTTCCATTCTTTTCTTTACCCACCTGTCCTGTATTTGTATGTTTTAAAAGACAGATGAAGGAGCCTAAATATTCTGTGGTAACTGTTTGCTTTATTCTCTCTCCCCCTCACCACCCTATCTCCCCCCCACTCCCCCCCGCCCCCCCCCCAAAAAAATGTTCAGAGGGATAAGAGAACAATTTTGTTGATTACCCCATTTATAACATCTATAACATCTCCAAGAGACATTAGAAAGAGTTGGAATATGGTTAAATACTTCACTTTAAAAATTGCCCTCAACACAACCTTGTATTTATGGCTGTTTGCTACAGCTTCACCTAATCTTATTCCAATTCTGCAACATGGAACAGCACGTGCAGATTTCTGCTGCAGAAGGAAATCATTCACAGAACATTAAAAGAAAATACATAATGCACAGGAAAAGAACTGAAACGGATGATAGGGAAAACATTTGAGTGTCAGGTAGAGATTTATAGAATGGACCTAGAATACTAATCTTTATTAGTTTTTTTTTTTATTATTATTATTATTATTATAATCTCTTACCTGTATTTACCATCAATTCAGTTTTGAAAAAAATAAATAAATGCCTAGACCTTCTGGGTAGGTGTTGGAAGAAGGATCTTATGGTAGATGCTTGTTTTGCCTTTTTTTTTTTTTTTTTTTAACTGGTAGGTAAATAACTAAATAGAGCTCAAAGCAGCATTCTCTCTCCCTTAGAAAATTCCTTTGTGACAGACCAGATGGGAAGCAACATCTTAGCCTAATACTGTAAGAAGTAGCTATTACTACTGCCTGTCAATTTTACATGATTAGAAAAAAATCTTAATAATAGTTAGCTCTGGAGTTTGCTTGTAATAAATAATCAAATTTCTGATGCACCCAAGCTAAATTTCAAGGTTCAGTGATTCAAAAACCTTCTGCAGTTGTATGCCTTAAATATTATGCATATTTTAAGATCAAAAACAGACAAAGAATTGACCACTGAGGAGTAAATGGATTTCAAAAATAGGAAATTGATTTTTATTATTCAGCACATATTCTAGACCACAAATTAATTAAGCCTGTTTATTGTACTACAAAATGGATTGTATACTGGTTTTACTTCATGAAGTAAATTTTATGTGCAACATTTAAGATGAACCAAAATATGCTTTTAGCCTAAATCATATCATGAGTTTTGCATAACTCACCAAAATATAATTATTTAAAACTTAAACCAAATTTTCCATATTAAAAAAATTATATGGGATAAGTCTAAGTCAGAAAGCTGTGGAATTTATTCCGTTACCATTTTGGACTTTTACAGTTGTATTTTTTTCACGATCAGTGCATGATGTCTTCCATTCTGAAGCTCAGAGGCATGAAAGTATAATTAAAATATATCACTGGAGATGAGAAGCAGACAAATTAATTGGCTTGGAAGTCTAATTTATACTCTTTAAACATTTATGAGGATGCTAAAATGAACAAAGGAATATGTCTCCAAAAAAATCATTATCACCTTCAGTGTAAGTTTTTATGCTACCTTTGAAAAATCTCTTGGTATCTAATGGTATCTAATCACATATTGTAAATAATACAGAGCTAATTATAATTTGCCACAAGGTGATGTCTCAAATTCTGGAAGGCTTCCTTTAGTGAATTCACAGTGTTAACAAGAAGCAGGACTAACTTCATAAAGGCAGTAAGATATAGTTTAGGGCTATAGAATATGGGGCTCTTGTTTTTGGTTGTTGCTGTTTGATTGGTTGGTTTGGCTTTGTTTGTTTGTTTGTTTGTTCTGTTTTTGTTTTCCAAAAGAAAACATCATTACTGCTAGAAGTGTTAGAGGCTTTAAAATAGTGTATAAATCTTAAAGGTTTGTTTTGTTTTGTTTTGTTTCCTTCTTCCTTGTCATAAACTTGTTTAGTAAATTATCTTAAGCTGCAACATTTGGAAAAAATACCATTGAAAGTATCAATTCTAATGAAATACAGATGACAACAATTCAGTTTTGCCTTCACAAATAGCTCAAGACTAAGCATGCCAGGAAGTGACGAGGTCAGATTTAGAAAGAGCATATATGGAAAGATAGAGGTTTCAGGACAGCCAGATGGATCTAATAGAGAGTGGAAATGGCCAATCTACATGGAGAAGATGGGGCAACATGACTGCACAGCTGGTCCCAACAACTTTTCATTTCTCCATGGTACTGAAGGTCGGTCCACAATGATGGGAAATAGGTAAATACAGTTGTGCCTGAGACAGCAAAGTTGTGTAGCATTCCCAACCAGCTCTCCCTTCAAAAAATTTTGCTACCGAAATAGATCAATGTCCTGTCCGGAAGAGAAAGAAGACAAGTCAACAACTTGGGTATATGGATTTAACCAATATGGGATTTAGCTACCCACTCACCTTTTCTTTTGGTTTCTGCCTAGACCAAGACAGAAGCCACTGGCTGCACAAAAGAAATCTGCATTACATACAGACACAGAGACACTTGGACCTAACTCTGCAGCTATTAAAGGCAGTGACAAAATTCTCAGACACTGACCTGATTTGTAGAGCTGAATATGCATGTTTCTTTATTGCAGGGAGTATTATTTTATAACCACTCAAAACAGGTATAAAACACATATGTATATAACACCATTTCCTCTAGTATAAATTAAATTTAAGTGAAGAATCATCTCCAATTCTCCAATGACTTCTTTTTTTTTTTAAATAAATGTCATTCTAACACATTATAAGAGTTATCACAGTTCACTATATTACTGAACATATGTTTTTCTTTGAACTTTTTAGGAGCAATGGAAGTTTCAGTAACTATTTGGATGCTTGATTAGAAAAAGTGTTTTGTCTTTTTTAGTGCATCATAAAACTGGATAAGAATATAAATGTAATATAGTTTATCTCCATTCAGTTGGATTTGTTACTACAGGCTCACAAATGTTTGTGAAAAAAATTTTATGAACTGCACGTGTCCAGTCATAAAATAAAAGCTTTATAAGTTTTTCTCACCTTACTGCATTAAGGCAATACAAATCACTATTTACAGCACTTTGGGAAGAGGAATGTACAATTTACTTTCATTTTTGTTATCAGATATTCTTGTAGTAGACCTGAGCTTGTGAAAGTATTTCTTGTTTTTACAGCATGTTAAGATGGCCAAATATTTTTCAGTGCTTTGGAAAATAAGGCTTAATTTACATTAAACTCATTATTTTCAAAAGTCTGATTCTACAAGTTTTTGGACATTTTTTATTGCTGAAGGGCAATTTACTAAAAGTTTTCTCCTCCTTAGCTTTCTTATGATACAATTCACCTTTTTGAAACTGGACCTAAGGTAGATGGCATTTTGAATATGTAGTCAGCGTAGCTTTATTGACATCGCTGCTTGTGCATATATGACTTAAAGGAATAATGCTAGAAATTTTATATACTTTTCCTCAGGAATGCAAAAAGGGGGAGGGGGGGGAGGCAGGGAGGAGGAAAGAACTCATGATGAGAGATGCACAGATACCAACATAATAAGAGATGAAAAATTCTGCATGGAAATTTTATGCATTCAAAAATTCCTTAAAGGACATATTAATTAGAATACTCTTTAGTATTTTGTTCAAATAATCTGAATCCAAGAGAAACAATGTGCTATCCAATCCAATATCTGGTTTCCAAGAAAGACTAATAGATGGTACAGACTGGAAGAAGAACTCATTGAGAGCAACCCTGTGGAGAGAGACTTGGAAGTTCTGGTGGATGAAAGTCATAGAACCATAGAATGGCTTGGGTTGGAAGGGACCTTAAAGATCATCTAACTCCAGTCCCCCTCTAACTAGATCAGGTTGGCCAAGGTTCCATCCAGCCTGGCCTTGAACACCTCCAGGGATGGGGCATCCACAACTTCTCATGGCAACCTGTCCCAGTGCCTTAATAGCCTTACAGGGAAGAATTTCCTCCTAATGTCTAGCCTAAAACTATCCTCTTTCAGTTTAAAACCACTCCCCCTTGTCTTATCATTACCTACCCAAGTAAAGAGTCCTTCTCCATCTTTTTTATAAGACCCCTTTAAGTATTGAAGGCCGCAATGAGGTCTCCCCAGAGTCTTCTCTTCTCCAGGCTCATGCCCATCTCTCTCAGCCTTTCTTCATAGGCTCGACATGAGCCAGCAGTGTGCGCTTGCAGCCCAGAAGGCCAAGTGCATCCTGGGCTGCATCAAAAGTGGCATAACCAGCAAGTCAAGGGAGGTGATTGTCCCACTCTACTCTGTCCTCGTGAGGACCCACCTGGAGTCCTGCATCCAGGTTTGTGTACCACAGCACAAGAAGGATGTGAACCTGTAAGAGCGAGTCCAGAGGAAGGCTACAAAGATGATCAGAGGGCTGGAGCACCTCTCCTATGAAGAAAGGTTTATTCAGATACTAAGAAAAGAAATCTGTGATTAATTTTCTTGGCACCATTTATGTTTGTGTATAGGATGTCATATTAGCTAACTTTTTCTTAAAAGCTGACTCAGTCTTTGCAATCTCATTTTGCTGAGAAGTTTTCTACCTCAGATTATCTTCATTGCTCTTTTCTGTACTTTTCCTTGATGCTTACGTGTATTTTTATACTTTTTGTTGTTGTTGTTGTTTAACCTTGTTCTTCTCTCTTTCTCTCTCTCTCTCTCTTTTTTCTTTTTCAGTAGAGATTTCATCAGCTGAAAAAAGCTTTTCAGTTGATCCAAATTCATTCATCGTGATTCTTAGATCAATGGCTTGCTGCGTCTGGAGACTAAGCATTTATCTCATGAATAATCCAGATGACAATGTAATAACATGTCTCTTCTTTGCTCTCCTTCAATTGAGTCTTCAAACTCTTAGATCTGTTCTTCAAACTCAATTTATTATGCATCACGTACTGGGATCCTTTGTCCATCCTCTTATGTAGAAGAAAATTTCCATTATTTTCAAATCTTATCATTCTTGTCTTCTCTTTTCTTCTCTCAATTTGTAAGGGCTTTAACATGAGTAAATCTAGAAGCCATTCTGCACTTATCATAGTCTGCATTTGTGATTTAGTCATATTGAATCTGGCTATCTTAGGTACCGCTATTTCAACAACACTTACTTTTTCATATTTTTAATAATATGAAAAATTCATCATATGTAAATACCTAAGGAAAAAATACTTCTGAGTATTCAGAATAACAGTCATTTCAGTTTCTCATCCCTCCTAACAAGTAGTTTTTTGTATACTTGTATTTGTTCTTCCACTTAAATTTTGGAGATTATTTTCTGACCTTTGGTTAGGACACTTTAGAAACCCAGGAGTATGTTTTATTCTTATGAAAGTCACTGATGGAAGGAAGATGGCAAATCCTATTCATGTACAGGAGGACAATACCACAACTAGTCAATTCATAAATCTTTTTGCATCACTAACACCCAGAGAAAGGAAAACATGCACCCAACCTGCACTGAGAAATCCTATAACCTCATAAATTAACTTTTCCTATATTGTTTATTTTGAATATTCTTTAATTCCATTCAAAAGCCATTGATAAGCTTCTACAGTCATATTCTTTTGCAAGTTCCATGAAGTAATTTACTTAGCTTATTACCAAAACAACAAACCACCACCAACAATAAAAAAAGCACGTGTTTTGAAGATAACCCAGTAGCACAGTATTCCTGATTACTTACATCAGTCTGGGACTGCCCTAGAAAAATCCAGAAGCCTTACTGAACAGGCAACCTAGCTGTGTACTATAAACATCTCTAGTTTAACCATATCCTAAGATCCTGCAGAGGTGAACACGCTGAAATAATACTTGTGTACACGTTAGTGTACAGGAAACAATTCTTTCTTTTCCCTTCAGAAAGGAAATTTTCATTTTACAGAGGCTGAAATACACCTGACATGACACAAAACTTGCTTGGAAAGTTAAATGAACAGGAAGAGAAGATACAAATAAAACCTCCACCTTCCTTATTATATTTATGTCCAAATGTTGTATTTTAAACACTGAATGACTGAATAGAGAGTCTGTAATTGTGAATAATCAGCATGTCCAAGAGAATATCCACTGTGTATGGAAATACCTTGCATTACAAAAGTAATATTTGTCAGGCACATATATTGCAATCTATCCTCTCAGCTATAATTAGAACATCAGAGAGATTTCAGACCTCCCTTCTTGCTTTAGGTATAACACTCAAATAGAGACAATATAGCTATGCCTTTGTTATATATTCTGAATTTAGTGCCCCAAAGAGTTGAGCTAATACTTCAACATCAGAATTATCTGGACACTTTCAGCAATTCACTGTTAAGCCCTCAATCATTGTGCCAGGTTTTGGACCAAAGGCACATATCTGGTCCAGTTAAAACCAATATCATTTCTGCATCTCCTTGTCTAGCAGCCTTAGGCACTGAAAACTCAATTCCACAATATTTCTGAGCTGCTTATGTTGTGCTGTGAAAACTGATATGTATTATTCCTTGTGATGAACCTGTTGTTTCCTCTTGCATATCCATTTCTGCATAAAACTAGCCCAACTCCATTCTCCTACATACTCCATAAACTGCAGAAATGCTTCAGTAACAGAACTTAAGTGAAAAATAGCCTATAGATCTTCAGCCTAGAAGTCTATGACCAAGAACTATCCCTTTGAATTTAGGGATCATGAACAGAAGAAGCCCACTAATGATATAACTGGGGTGCATTCTTCACAGTTCCTTCACCCTCTCATTGTTACAGTCATAACAATTTAGTTATTTATGCACTGTAAACAGAGCAATAAAAGTTAGCAAATGGAGACATGGTCAGTGACCCTGGCCAGAGTGAACTTGTCCTTATTTGTTACACAAGGATCTGTGAACACATAACCAAAATAATGTTAAAAAAAGGAGATATGTTTTAGGAATTGACTAGATGTCAACAGTTATTACAGGAACTCTATATGCCAAATTTGGACAGAACAACAATTAAAAAAACATAAACCTTTCCCTGAACTTTTAATCACCTCTAAAAATATCCCCACAAATGCTTTTAAGTTGGAAATTGCTTAGTTATGGAGTGTAGCTGAGAATGTGGACTGGCCTTTAGATTTTTTACCTGTTATTTTTACCTTCTTCCTTTAGGAGAATTTAGGAAAAAATATTGATTTTTAGTTTACTTCTCCTTTCTTAGGGAACAGAGGTCAAAAAGTCTCTTCCACATTTTTAATTTGATGTGACATTAATGTCAGTGGCACAACACGTGTTTGTAAAGAGAATCTTATACTTATGATCTTTCCAGTGGATGGCTACCTAAATACATAATGGAGAATTAATTAATAAAAAATACTTATTTGGAGGACTAAATCCTCTAGAGATTAAAAATGCTAACAGAGAATTCATCAAGTTTCTAAATAACTTATAAATATTTGTTTAAAGGTATACTTTTTTTTTTTTTTCCCAAAAATATCTGTGTTTTCTTATTTAGGCAGAAATGAAAAATCTATATTTTACATTCATAACAACACTTGTCTTAATTAAAAAAAATGGTAACACAAGTATTTAATAGATAAAACATCCAAAGATTTGTATGTATCCATTTCTGTATAATCTATACACCTAATACACCTAATGATGTGTATATGTGAGAAAAGTTTACCTGAACAGAAAAATCTCTGTGGACCTATGTGAAGTAACTTGTATAGATTGGAATGATGTTCATAGAAGTTACAGGTATGATATACATACTGACTTTGAAATTTTACTCATCTTCTCCTCAGTCTTCTCCCACTTATGTGTGATGCTTATCCAGCCCTTCCTTTATGTGATTTGGGGAAAAAATCAGATCGGGTCAGAATGTTCTATTCTATTTGCAGAGTTGTATAGGAGAAGAGTACTGTGAGGCAAACTTCTGTGTATCTCGGGAAAAATACATGTTGATACCAGACCAGTGAGAAAAGAGGTTAATTTCAAATGCGAACTAATTGCTCCTACACATGGTTTCATAGTTCTGGTGGAAAATGCAAAGTATCTTCTGGTGCTTGTTCAAATATTCTGTCCAGTCTAGTTCTAGAAGTTAGAAATGGCTTTTGGCTGTAAATGAACATCTGTAAAAGACATTATTATCTGAAAGGTGCAACTCAGGTCAGAGCTGTCAATTCCTCATAATGATAAAATCCTTGCTTTTCAATCTGTATTAATGTAATAAAGTGAGCAATAAGATTAGAGGGAGCTGGCAGGTGGATCACAAACATTAGAAATGTTTGTGAATTAGAAATGTTCCTCAGGAAAAGACATAATTAATCACTACTTTAGTTTTTCATGGGGAAGCACTTGTTTCTGATAGAAGATTTTTTTCCCCTCTGTACTGCAGGCTTGCTTTTAAATAAAACATAGTCATTTCCAATGTATGTCACTTTCCCAGATTACTTACAATGCGGATAGTCAACCAAAGTAACAAGGTTGGAAACATTCCCTGGCCCTGCTCATAAATGCAGAAGTTGGATGCTATATTTATGTCTACTACCCCACCTTTGTGCAGCACATGAACCGATGGGAAGAGACACAGTCAAACAGAAAGTAGCCAGATTTAAGGTAGAGACAGAAACAACTGGACTGGAAGAGTCCACTATGAAAGATCCAGAGAAAAGCAACTAAGGCCCTCTTTACATAATAAATAAATAAATTAATATATTGATCATCTCCTCTACCTCCTCGTCTTTTCATGGTGATGAATCTTTTGTGCATGTCTGAAAACCATGCCAAACTGCTGTATGTCTGAAGCCATGTTGTCAGCTATAACTAATAGTTCTTGCTGTAGAGCTGCTGCTGACCTAAACTTTTTCTGACAGTGGTTTCACCCCATTCACATGATTGGTGTCTCTTAGAAAGTGAATGCGTCAGATGTGATTTCTGTAGTAAGATGATGTATGCAATTGAGCTGCTTATATAATCGGCCCTGTTCTTAGCATGGATATTTCAGCAAATGTTGTGTCAGATGCATATCAAGCATTTCATTTATCAAGGATGTGAATCTTTAACAAACACAGTAAAATCTATAGCCAGACAAACATGTGAATAGAAATACAATCAGTTTATTATGGGTCTTCTTAAAGTAGAGATATATTCAATTCAGTAGGTGATGTATTTGGTACTAAGAATGATGTATGTGATGTTTTGAATGATATATTTAACTTAGTTCAGCACCTGACAAATCCAATTCAGTAGGTGACACAAGGTATCATTTTTGCAGAAATATATCTGATGTATGAGGTTATGAATTTGATACAAATTAGGTCTTTTCCTTTTGAGACCAATACTTTACTTTTCTCGTAAGGTATTTGACTACAAACTGTATAGGATATACATATCTTTCACATTAAATACTAATAAATGACATGTCCATTATACCGTGTTACATTTATCCAACATTATGGATACTGAAATAAACAATGGGAAATGACAGAAACGTTGCTATTAAAGGGTGCTTTTGACACAAAATGTGAAAGATGTATATTGGATTATCTAAACGAGTACTATCAAGCATCTGGTCTGCCAGCAACTGAAACCAAAAGCCATTTCAGAGCTTTTAAATGAACTTTCAGTAGAAGTCTCCAAAAGTTATCAATTCTGCTTCTGAACATCCCTGTTTAGAATTGCCTGTTAAGAGAAAAAAAGTAATCTTCCATAGATACCAGTGATATTTTTGTTGCAGAAATTTTTATAGTATTTTGAAGCCATTCTAGACCTGTGCACACATATACTGAAGCAAAGATAAAACAACCTTCCAAATTACATGATCCTTTTCAAGGTTTTCAACAACAAAAGCACCAGCACCAACAACAACAAAAAGGGAAAACAAAACAAAACAAAACAGAACACATCCATTTTACATTAGGGCATTGACATTTCTATCACTGGGAAAGAAAGAAAATAAAAAAGTATTTACAGAAAGCTGAAGATGTCATCTGGTATTTGTAAAGTCATTGCATCTATAATATATTCATTGCTAGCCATGAATAAAGAAATGCATAGACCCTTGCTAAAACAGCTTATGCTTTAAGATGACAAGCAATACATGAAGGTCAGGTAAAAAGTAGATCATACACAAGCCACATCTTACATAAAATAGGAATAGTGAATATTGCTTACTAAGGCACATTTTAGCTAACAGCCTTGTTCTTTCAGTGTATCCTTGCCAAGTCTGCTGTATAGATCCCTCAAGCTTTAGAATTACAGGTGGCATATTCCACTCAAAGGACAAGCACCTTTCACTAACATCCATTGCTTCCTCAGAGTTTAATGCAGAGATAGACAAACATCATTTCAATTAGATTATGTCAGGTATGTCAATTTTCTATTACAACAAATCAAAGCATCCTGTCTGGCACCCAGGGCAGTTCTGGCGTAATCAGACCAAACTCCAGCAACACAAAAGTACTTCAGGAAGACCAGACATCACTGCTGCTGCTTCCTGAATTGCAGAACGCCACAAGAAAAAAGTAAATTTTAAATTAGATATGACACAATAAATCTCTACATATCAAGAGACAACAATAAAGGCATATAGGTTTTAAGATCTGAGCCCTCAAACTGAAATAAAAGTAGGTGTTGATTTTTTTTTGATGCTGTTGTTGATTTTTTTTCCCATACATATATAGCTACATGAGGCAAAATTACTGCATCTGAAGGACAGCAATAACCTCTTCAGATTTTTCCTTGTTAAAGGCAAATGATCAACCCATGACTGCAAATATCCATAGGTTATGTAGGTCTAACTTTCAAAAGGTCTCCTACCTTACGCATTTACTACTTTTAAGTGATAGCTAGGTTAGAATCACATAAGCAATCAATAACAGTAGCAAAACAGCTGTTGTTATGTTCTTAAATTGCAGCTATTGTAATTGTGGGACAGGGACAGGCCAAAGGAAGGAGGATCTGTTGATTCAAAAATACTGTGATGAGGGTTAGTCTGTTCCTCCACTACATAAACCAGTGACTTTTAGTGTAAGTCTGGCTGCTTGCTGGACATTTCATCAGCCAGTGTCAAATCTGTGATGCTGGTGATGTTCTGAAGAGCAAAACCAGAGTTTTCAACTCTTTTCAAACAAGTTTTCCAGAAGGTGGCTGCCAGAGCTAAGATCATCAGAAAATCACAGGCACATGTTTTCATCCTAAACACAATGGAAAGTGTTGAGCATAAAAATATAAATATAAATATGTATGTACATACATATATAATAAATGAGGCAGTGCCTTTATTTTTGGTGACAAGAAATCCTGGCTTAGTCTGGTGAATGGAGTTGCAGGTCAAACAATACAGATGTACTGGTTTTGGCTGGAATAGAGTTAGTTTTATACTAGTAGCTGGTAGGATGCTGTGTTTGGATTTAAGATGAGAACAATGCTGATAACACATTGATGTTTTCGTTGTTGCACAGTGGTGCTTACACTAAGTCAAGGACTTTTCAGCTTCTTGTGCTGCCCTGCCAGAGAGGAGGAGAGGAGGCTGGGAGTGCACAAGAAGCTGGAAGGGGACAGGACCAGGACAGCTGACCCAGACTGGCAACAGCAGCCTATGGCAGGGGGGTTGGAACTAGATGATCTTTAAGGTCACTTCCAACCTGAGGCATTCTATGATTCTGTGATATTCCATACCACATGGCATCATGCTGAACAATAAATGTGGTGTGGCTGGTTGGCATGGGGTGCTGCAGCTCAGGGATGGGTTGAGCATTGGTCAGTAGGTGCTGAGCAATTGCATTGGGCATCACTTGCTTTGTACATTCTTTTACTATTATAATTATTATTATCATCGTGATCATCATTTTTTTTTCCTATCTGATGAGAAGAAAGCTCTATTTTTATCATAGCATATCACAGATCTTGCTTCATATTTAATTTCTGTGAAGGTACTCCAGGTGGAGCGGAGCGGAGCGGAGCGGAGCGGAGCGGAGCGGAGCGGAGAGGAGAGGAGAGGAGAGGAGAGGAGAGGAGAGGAGAGGAGAGGAGAGGAGAGGAGAGGAGAGGAGAGGAGAGGAGAGGAGAGGAGAGGAGAGGAGAGGAGAGGAGAGGAGAGGAGAGGAGAGGAGAGGAGAGGAGAGGAGAGGAGAGGAGAGGAGAGGAAAAAGGTTCTGCAAGACAGGTTTTGGTTTTCAGGCTTGTTTTCGTTCATCTCAATAAATTTCTGGTTTTCAGCAAATTCTGTATATACCACTCTGCAGTCTCATTTGAATCTTGCCTGTACCATGGTTCTCTGCTTCTCTCTACAGTCTTTCAGATTTTTGCTCAACATGCAGTCTCCCAGATCATTTCTTCAAGCCTACCTCTGTGTTTTCTCTTGTCTGTTCTATCCCACCATCTTTCCCAAATATTCTCAGTCGTTTTTCCCCAAAACAGACCCTTTCACTCACTTCATTCACTTTTTTTTTTTTTTAAGTATAACACAGAAAGACAGTAGGGAGTTGTGACAGATCATGTGATGCAGTATGAACAAAGATTCATTATTACACAATTAGACTCCAATTCCAATCAGATATTAGAATTACCTAACTGAGGTCCATATCAGAAAAGAAGATTCTTGATTCAGCTTAATTATGTACATGCATTATCTAAGTTCCCCCCCACCAAAAAAAAAAAAAAAAAGTATATATTATATATATATGGAAAGCTTTGATTTTTGGTTTAATTCTAGCAATTAAAAAGAGGCTTGTGATAATACATATCCCTGCCTACAGCTGTTAATCTTGTAGTCAGAACGTCTCATGCTTAAGAGAGCTGTATCAATGAGCTCTCTGATGTTTTATTAGTCACACGCTTCTCACTTATATTGATACCCTTAAAGAAACTACCCAGTGAAGAAGAAAAGTCTTTTAATTAAACTAGGACATTTCTGGTACCCAAATGTCACTATACACACAAGCTCTCTGAAAAGTAACACAGTTTTGACAATGTCCTCATTTCAGCTGGGATAGAGTTAATTTTCTTCCTAATAGCTTGTGTGGTTTTGGATTTAGGATGAGAATAATGCTGATAACACACCGATGTTTTAGCTGTTTTAGAGCCATACTTTAAATCAAAGACTTTTCAGCTTCTCATGTTGCCCTGCCAAACGAGCATGCTGGGAGTGCACAAGAAGCTGGGAGGGGACAGAACCAGAAAAGCTGATCCAAACTGGCCAAAGGGATATTCCATACCATATGACATCATGCTGAACTATAAATGTGTGTGTGTGGTGGGGTTGGTCAGGGGGGTAGTCGCTGCTTGGTGTCTGTCTGGGCATCAGTCAGCAGGTGGTGAGAAATTGCATTGTACATCGCTTGTTTTGCATATTCCTTTATCATTATTATTATTATTATTTCCTTCCTTTTTATTATTATTATTATTTTTTGGTCCTATTTAACTGTCTTTATATCATCCCATGAGTTTTGCTTTTTTTCTGATTCTCTCCTCCATCCCACTGCAGGGATTGAGCAAACAGCTATGTGGTGCTTAGCTGCCTGCCAGATTAAGCCACAACACACAAACACACTGGAGTTTGAAAGAGCTCTTCTCCAGAACTGCTGGGTTCAGCTACAGGACTCCAGAGCAGAAAGGGAGACCTGAGGAATAACCAGAGGTTCAAACTAAAATGTAGAAAAACTTCAAAATATTAATTCCTGATAGTGTGTGGACAAAACACTAAATATACATATATATATATATACACACAAAAAAAAAGCAGTACCCTGTTCTCCCCACTTCTTTCATAACCTCATTAATATTTCCTGTTAGCAGTTCAAAACATTACAAGATCAAAAATCCCCTATCCTTACTCATTTCCTTCTCACAGGAGCAGAGACCCTTATTTTTACCTATGACTTCTGACTGTTCACAAGCTGTAAATGTACACACCTGGCCTTCCACTTATAGTTAGGGTAATTAGCTTCTGTTTCTTAAGGCTTGGTGTCAGTCCAGTCTAGTTGCCTTTTTCCTATATGTGCAAAAAGTACAAATACAGGAAAAAGGCCTCAGCAACAAACTAACAGAAAGGCAATAAAAGAGAGTAATGTATGACATGCTTTGCTGCATGCTGTTTGCTTATTGTTCTCACTCAGAAATATTCTTCTCTGAAAGCATAGACTTACTTAATCTTAAGTCAATTGAACTTGATCTTAAGTCATGAACAGCAGAAGACTTCAGTCCAATCTGTTAACACGAGGCTAAGTGCATCCTGGAAGATATTTTTCTGCCTTATTACATCTGTTATTCGGTCCACTTCTCATCTGACACAAGCTAGACCTCTATTATTTTTCCAGTGTCTAAAACTAATACTCTAATTCAGCTATTATTAAATCTTAGTGTTTTTTTTTTCTTTGCCAAACTCTGAGAGGAAAGTCACTGTTACCACACTTTGATTACAGCTTCAAATGAAACACTCCAGTCTCAAAAAACAAAAACAAAAAAAACCACCACCACCACCAACAACAAAAAAACTTGCAAAGCTATAAAATACCTGTCATGTAAGGTTTATTCTAATGTGTTGTGTGAAAGCTGAAATTAGCCTAAAGATATACTTGAAGGGTTGCATATTTTCATGCATCTAAAGCTGATAAAAATGTACGCCTATATGTATGCACTAAGGTATAAACTTTGATAAAAGGTAGAAATGTAGCACTGAAAATCTTATGTTACATCCTGCTATGAAGAGTTTATTACTGTCGTAAATGCAGTTTAAAAGATTGAAGATGGATCTAACAATTTATATCATTACAGTTAATCCATTTTTTTTTTACTAGGTAAATTAAATTTGAGTTTCTAGAAAACCTATTGATAGAAGTAGAAGTTTCCTGTATGGATTTTGAAGGCTATTTTATTTCTTCAACTCAGCTCTTACTTTAGGAACATTTACCTCTACCAGTCAAGAAAAAGACACTTAAAACCATATGAATTTTATTAGCTAAACGTAATCTAAAAATTAGAAGATTACATACATACAGGTTGTGCCTAAGTGAACCAAACAAGTTCTTATCATGCGTTTACATTCTTGTAACATAATTCATTATATTATTAGGTCTTATTAGGAGAAACATATTTTGATTTTTTTTTTCCTGATGTTTGCAAAGAAATAGTTTAATACTGAAAATATTAAAACATTTTGCCATTTTACAGAAGTGGATCATTGAAAACATACTTCAAAGCCTGTGCTGTGCTTGCAGTTACAGGGGTTCAATATAGTATAGATGCAGTAGTATAAGCTTATGGTACCAACAGTTGTTTATTATTGATCTAGTCCATATCTCTGCTGGTGTCAAAGGTGGCAGGAGCCCCACGGTTTGTGATCAGCAGTCTGATGGTGCCAAACAGCCGACTCTAATAACAGTAGTAATACAAGAACCACAGTCTTGGCCTTGCATCATTGTTCAGAACATGCATCACTCTCTGTACATTTCAAAAAAGCACAGGATCCTTCATGTTCTGACAAAAAAAAAAAAAAAAAAAAGTCCCTTGAAGCTAATGTTTGCCTGTGACTGAGATCCATGTCAAGAAGTGCTTCAGTAACAATGAAGCCATCCAATTTGTATATTTTTAGATTGAAAATATTTTTTCAGCTTTCATTTTGAAATGGCTTCATGTAATAGAATGCTTCATTTGATTTATTAAGGCAAGTTTTGTAATAGCCCATCTGTAAATTCCATAATTTGCTTGGTAGCTTGTTTTTTCATTTTGTTTGTTTGTTTGTTTGTTTCAGTTTGATGACACTGAAATAGTTTAGTTAACCAAAAAAACAGTGCCATTTTTTCTTTCTTTAAAATTATGTTTTATGTGAATTTCCACCCAAAGAGGTACTGTTTTTGTTCTAGTTCAGAAAGCAAAAAATTACTTAAAATACTGTTAATATAATATAAAGTAAAATAAATATATCCATGTCTATCATCACCCAAAGTTAAAAAAAAAAAAAAAGTCTTATTAAGCTACAATTTTGTAGCAGACTGTATTTTTTCATGTTTTTAATATTTAACAGACATGTTAAAGTTCTCTGCACCAAAAGCTTTTGACCCCTTCTTGTTCTGATGGTTATTGCTTGGAGTGTTACACTTCAGATTTGTGCAACTTGGACATTTTTTTTCCCTTTGATTTGCCTTGGGAGCAAACTGCTTTTGTAGAGTCATATACTGACATTTCTCTTCACATTCTAACTTGATTTGTATTCAGGACTAAGCAGTATTCGGGCCCAATGTATTTGAAACATTTCAAGGGAAAGAAAATCCACTTCTCAGGTGTGTTTGAATGAGGACCTGGGAAGGAAGACCAGATTTATTGTTAAAGCACACTTTTTTTTTTTAATGTGTGGGGAATATGATAATGCAATACATTTGTTTTATTTATTTTATTTTTATTTTATTTTATGTTGCTGTTGCTGGTACTGAAGTATTCACTCTTGGTTAAGGGAGAAGCACTATAGAAAACATCCTCACTGTTTCTTCTGTTACTCAGTGAGCTTATGTCACTTCCAGGAGGAGCCTCATCTTCTCTACATGGTGTAAGTGCCAGCTGAAGAACTGTTGACTGCCCTGTGATGCCCTAGGTACAGTGAGAGTGGTGAGAGTGGCTGGCTGTGGTGCCTGTAGGGAAGAGAGGAGGGAGATGGGAGATACGCATAGTTCACAATTATGTGGTTTTTTTTTGTTTTTTTTTTTGTTTTATTGCAAGCTAAGTGATTCATGCACTTTCTAAAAACAGCTGGGCTTTTTACAATTTCTTTGGCAGAAACACCTGATGTCCAAGTCAAGTTGATAAAATACATGCATGTGCAGACTATTAGCTGCCTGTCACTGTCCTTTCTTATTTTTTTCAGTTTTCTCCGTGAAAGACGAGACTCTCTAACACATTTCCACGTCCTCCAACCATAATAAATGCTGGGAAATGCTACATATAGTACAGTAAAGAGTTCACCCTTCACACTACAGTCCTACAAGATGAGATGAACACCAGGAAAGACCCCATAAAATTAAAGAACCTCAAATATTCTGACATCACAGAAAAAAATCCATCCAGAGCATGGTAGGTTTGCAGAAGAAATTTGAATTACACATTAGAAAGATGGAAGACAGAAGATATAGAGAACACCTGGTGTAATTTTGTCATCACTGATATCTTGACTGCTATGAGGTAAGACAAGTAAGAAAATATGTCAGCTACATTTAAGAAGGGACTATAGGCAGAAGGAGTTTGAATCTGATAGACAAGTTGCTTCATACTGTTACTGTTAAAGGCAAACCTCAACTCTAAGCTAAGTTATCAAGACAACTGACTGTCCTTATTTGTTTCTGGTCACCTGCCACAGTGACATTCATTCAAAATAACTAGGAGCCTGTTAGGACATCCTTGCCCACACTTTTCATTGGAAACTTCTATAAGGAATTATTTTTCTGTAAAGGATTATATAGTCTCCTCTAAGATGTACAGCTGTAATAGTTTTTTGTAATTTATGCTTAATATAATGCAAGATGACAACTTACGGTTCCATTCTCTATGTGTTAGCACTGTACAGGCAAACAGAATGTAACCTGCAAAGGTAGATGTTATCATAAATCTTCCACTCTCAACCCTCATGCAACCAGAGAGAAACAACTTGTATCTTAGTTAGCAGGACTTTAAAGATACTGTGAGATGTCGTCTGTGTGCTGCCTTTCCATACTCACAATTAAGAACAATAAAAATTATATTTCTCGCAAAGAGGGAAGAACACACACACACTATAGATACTATTTGTTATAGGGATAAGCAAATTGAAAATTTAACACTTATTTTTCATTTTAACTCTTCTACTTTGATTAAAGCTCATCCAAAACTGTTATGAAGAAGACTTAGGTTTAAATTTAGTTGGATATTTTTGGTTGGTATAGTGTGTTTTCTTCCATTCTGATTCTTGCCCTTCCAGCCTGTGAAATGCCTGATACAGAGCCCAAACTAATTGTAAACTGCATAGATTATCTCTTTGCTTCTTGGAAGAAAAATGCATTTTCAGATTTTTGCCCTTGATAGCTCAAATTCTATTAACAGCTGTGAACTGAACATTTTTGAAACAGTTATGCAAATGAATTAGACATTTACAAACACAGACATGCAGGTCTGCGCAGATCACTTCTCTTCTTAACAAAGTTGAATGCAAACTCTTGAACCTATCTATAAACTTTTTTTTTTTTTGTACTTTTTTTTATTCCCATACTATGGCATCTCAGAACAGAGTAATTTACTTTGTGATGGAAAAGTTGCAAATTACTGCAAAGAGAGTTTATCAAGGAAAACTCTCCATAAAATAAATGATGATATGCCCATTCCTTCACAGTCTCAGAGGGAAAGAAGGAGGGAGTAGAGCAACCCTTTAATGTTTGTATATAAAAATGCCACTATTTGGCATAGATTTGCTTCACTAGCCACTACTGCTAAAGACTGCAGACTCATGTTTCACACCTCTTTGTCAGAGGTGACAAACTCAAATGAAATGGTTTGGGCTGTGACAAAGGAGGGAGGGAGGGAGGGAAGAAGACCCTTATGTAGAACTGGTCTCTAGAACTTACAGGGGAAACATCTCCAAAGTAACACGAGGATTGCATTCCTCATTATGCTCATGTATTTTAACAAGCATGTGTCTAATCTTTAAGCAAGGATTGTGTTAATTTGTTTTATCTGTTTATTTCTGTAGACATCCTGAACTTTCTAGCAAGCATTTCCTTTCCACAGTATTTTGAGCCATCTCCTATCCTCTTTGTCTTCTTTGTAAATTTGACATGCACAGTGCAATCAGAACAATACTGTCTTGGTTCAGTGCCAAGATAAGAACACAGCTTGCATGTTGGACTCTGTTTAGCTCATTGCTTTGGACTCTTTCTCCTTTGGGATCCTTGTTTCCAATAGCTTAACTTTTGTAGAAATTCCTTTATTCTTAAAAAAATTCCCTCCCATAGTCTTATGAAATATTTTAGATATCTCCCTCTGTTCATCTTCGTAGAGCTCAACTTATTAAGGAGTGTTATTTACTCCTGTGGCTGAAGCTGGGACTGGAGAAGAAAGTCTGAATTTTAGTTTTTGTTTTTAATTCAAAATTCAATTTGCTTCCAGGTCAACCATAATTAGGCTGTATATTAATGTTCTATTATCTTACTAAAGTGACATTTCTGTGCAAAGCATTCAACTGTACTGATCAGTTCTACTTCATGTTAGACAGTGAGCTTACTATTAAATAAATAGGGTGTTCAACAAATCAGCTTTAGTGCCTACACTGCACATATTTTTCAGCTAAGGACTCTCTTTTAATAAAAAAATAATAATAATCTTAATAATTACTGCTAAACCTGACTAAATACTTATTAAATAGCTCATTGACGGATACAGCAAAATATCTTCTAACCACAGATAAGGCCAGAATATCATTCCTTGCATCTGATCTATGACTTTGACATTTTTTCTATCCTTTATTTCCCTTGTTTTGTCCAACAGTAAGGTAATGTAAACTCAACTCAGTCCAAATATTCCAATCAACTTCAAAAGGATTTTCTGTTGATCCTGGGGATCAATAATATATATGCTCTGGGTGAGCAGAAATGCTTTCCAAGTCATTGGCCATTTTCAATGGGCATTTTGAAATTCCAGTTTATATAACATATCCCATTTTCCATATCCTATTAATTTGTTTCCCCTGATGGGTTCCTGTTTCCTTGTCTTCATTCTCTAGTTTGATAATCACTGCCAAGAGATGACCTTAGTGGATAAAGCAATGTGAATTGGTACTAAACAGTTTATCTGAGAGTCCTGATAAAAACAGGAATGGGTAAGAAATGTACGGAGACAGTTTGCTTTCCATCAATAGTTTTAGCTTTTAATTGAAGGATTTAGGTGTTGAGCATGTTTGAATCTGCCCACCTAGTATCAGAGTAAATTCTGAGTAGACACCTGCTATGAATTTACACTGAAGGCTCCCAGATGGTCTTGTGTAAGATGGCTCTTAATGTTTCATAGCCACTGTTGGGTAGTTCTTTTCATTACTATTACGGACTAAATCAGATTGAAAACATCTAATTTCATGGCTTATCATACAAGACCTTCATTCATGGATAAAATATGATTATAACCAACAAAATGGTACAATGAAACAGTCAATGAGACATCACAAGCACATACTCATGGCCCATCTTTCAATTCATGCTATTACTTCCATGCTGAGGAGACCGCAGCTAAGGACACTCTAGCATAGCTACAACAGTACAGTAATATCAGCTTGATACTGTGTGATGTAATAAGTGTCAGAGGAAATCAGTATACACAGGGAGCCATATCTGTGACTTCTACAGCTTTTCATTTTTATAAAAATTGGATCATTGCATTTGTGCAGGAATGGTTCATCAGTTAGATCTGAGCAGTTCTGTAAGTTACAGGTCAATACCAGGGGAAGATAACCAAGCAGATTTCTTTTCTCAGTCTCAGAACAGAGCTCTTTCTTTTTTTTTTTCCCACTATTGACAACATTTTTCCAGCATTCATGAACATAAAGTCAAACTTTTCCTTCCTTCAACTCAGAAAGGATCCTTTCCCCTAGCATACAGCAAAGTCCTTTCTTGCCCAGTACTCTCATAAAGCAGAAATGGTTTATGTGTTAAAAATGATTAGAGCACTTACTATAGTCTTTAAAACCATATTGTTTATGGGCTTTGTTTACTTAAATTGTGTTAAATTTTTGAGAATATAATTGGTTCTGACCAAAGAATCTACCAAAGATGAATCCTTATTCACCAGATTAAGCAGGACATGTTCTCACAGCTGCAACCAATTGTTTGTCAGTCATCGTTAACTTTTCTTCAGTTTCTAAATTATGACACTAAAATGTACTTTGTGACTTGATTTACAGAGATCTTCTTGGGAAAAGATAACATAGGTTGTATCATTCAAAATCAATCCATAACAAGATTTTTTTTTTCCTTGTCAACTTTTCCATGCTTTCATAGATCATGTAGCACAAAAGCTGATATGAGATTTCTTTTTCCTGGCTGTGATTACTAATGCATTTAGTGTGTTCTCTGTATGTCTAGCATAATGAAAGAGTTGCACATTATTTCAGCGTTGAAAGAATTACAACATTATTGAGCCCATTTATCAATGAGAAAAAGCATATTGTATTGATTAAAACAGAGCATTAGGTGGTTTAGTCAAAGAAAGGAGAAAACCTAAGCTTGAAAGAGAAAATTAATATTCCACAGGTTATTCCAAATACAAAATTGACCTCAAGTCATTAAGCTATATAAGCCAAAATACTCATTCCTCAACTTTTGACCTGACTGTAAAAAAACCTAGATGAACGTTAAGAAGAAAACATCATCACAAATCAAAAGGAAAGACTGATTGGACAGGAACTGTGCCTTGCTCATCACAATTCAGTTCACGCTATTCTCATAAAAGTAAAAAGTGCATGTGTGGGAGCAGGAATAATAACAGTGGGAGAAAAAGAAATAAAAAGTAGACAAAGATATTTCAGGCCAGATTATCAACTGGTGTAAATTTATCTGTTTCCACTTCAATAACAGAAATCAAGCTGATATACACCACCTGAGGTGATTGTCTTGTAATAGTTTTGGTGTCGTGGTCACATAACTTCCTCCTAACTCAATCTTACAGTACTGAAAAGCTAGACTATGATAGTGGATGCCTCATTTTTTCTTAAGCATGGTCTCAAGTAGAAGAATAAAATGGTTACAACTTCCATTACATTAAATTGAGGTAGGTTTTGAGGTGATAAGAAATGGGTAACACAAAACAAATTCACTAGAATTCCCTGTGTATGCTACTACTCAGGAACAATATAATCTAGTGTGAGAAATCCAGAATTTTTGAACAACCTTTACAAAAACAGTTACCATTTGCAAAATCTCATGTTTGGACCTTTTAGAAATGATAATTAGGAATTCAGAGAGCCTTGTTAAACCTGTTAGGATATTTTCAAAGTCTGGATGGAAGTCCTAAAACATGGCCTGGTAATTTGAGGTTTCCATGATTTTCTGTTACAATTTACTTTCTTCTTGGGCTGTGGGAGAGGAAGGGAATATTAATTTTTTAAATACTGAAATGTACATTACTAGTTTTTTTTGTGTCTCACAAAGAAAAAAATATCTCAGTCATTTACTCTAGAAAAGTGCATCATTGTGGATCATAGCCCACTATTTTTATTCTCTGCTTAGTCTGGAAGGAAACTTTTCTTAATGTATCATAAATAGTCACTGACTTGATGGAAAAATATAGCACTACAGAAGTCATTATATTCTTTAGTGTTGATGATCTGCAAAGGAGGAAAAAAATTCTGTTTTCGTCCACTGATGTAAATGCCAATTAGTTTCATTGTGTTTAGTGGGATTACTCCTAAGCTTTACCTGAGTAATTGTGATAGGAATATGACTGGATGAAGGATCGAAGAGTAATATAGAGGGCCATAAAGTCATTACCTTAAAGAAGTCTTTTATTATCCCCCTGTCAAGGAGCACTTCATAAGCCTCTGGTATATACACTTTGATGGCTCTTTTATTATTGCACCTATCTAATCAGGTCCAGAAATAACCTATACAAGAGTCCTAATCAAGAAATAAACACAGTTAAAATGCCAACACATCTATGACAGATGACAATGTCTCTCTGGTCTATTATGCTAATAATGCAGGCAGGGATAGTCAAAGATCTTCTGGTTAAAGAAACCCCTAGTAAGTCATAAAAACATAGGCTATAATAGTTTCAACAGAGCCTTATGAATTTTTCCTGTTAAAAGTCAGAGTATTTAATTGCTCTTTTTCCAATTTTGAAATGTCTGTGTATAAGTATATATAACAGATTTACAGCATTGAAAAACCTTTATATTACTGTGCCAATAAGCTCAAGACTAAGTAGGCAGAATTCATATATAAACATTATTTCTGAAGTGTAAAGTTTCCCACTAGGGGGTGGAGTTACATTGAATCACATTATTACTGATAATTCATTTTGTCTGTTGGTGGTACAGTAATGTACTTTATTATTATTATTATTAACCATAGACATAACAGTGCTTGCCTATGGTCAATAGTTCTAATTCCTCTAATTTTAACCACATAGACTTTTTAACCATGTACACACAAAGCAGAATCAAATGCCAACAGCAGCTCTTAAAAGAATTTAAGGTCTTTGACAACCCTCAAAAGTTAAATGTCCTCATACAAGCTGTTCCAAAATCTATTTAAAATTTTCCTTCCTGACTTTTCTGATTTATGGCTCATTTTGAGTTTTACAGATACTAAAACTGTCTCCATGTTTATGTTTCATCATAAACACACTGTATTTACTCTTTATTTTACATAAAGTCTGTGGCAGAGCAGCAACAGAGAAAGTTGCCTGCATGCAACTCCCTGTCCATTTCACATTTAAAACCTCTGGCAATCACTCTGCCTCTGAGAGCTGCAGGTGTGCCAGATATGGTAGCCTTTAAGTTGATACAGAGCTAAAAGGGAATTTAGAGTGAAAAATACTGTGGCTTGAAGGCACTGCCTGCCTGTGGTTGGCCCCTAGGACATGAAGAAGGAGACCTCTGCACTGCACCAGGGCCTGCTGAATGGAATAAATTCACCCTCAGAAACCATTTCAAGGTACTAAGCTAGAAAATGCTCTGAGAGAAGAAAGACTCGTCTGGCAAGGATATGACAACCACTTCCTTTAATTTGTCTCAACTCAACCATTAGATCATAGAATCATCATAGAATCATTAAGGTTGGAAAAGACCTCCAAGATCATCTGGTCCAACCATCCCCCTACCACCAGTATCACCCACTAAACCATGTCCCTAAGCACCATGTCCAACTAGATGGCGTTGTTTTGTTTTGTTGGTATTGTTTTTGTTGTTGTCGTTGTTTGTTTGTTTGTTTTCTGTTTAGAAAAAAAAATCTGCAAATTTGTAAAACACATTGTCTTTTTTTCCTGGCAGAAGAGATGTATGCTTTCAAAACAGCTGAACAATCAGGATTTTAATTATAAAGGAATTCTCAAGTTCATGTGATACATAGTTATATTGCCTTCTCATAATGGTTTGGGGTTGATTCTTTCCATAAACATGCCCAGATTGTTCAAATTCACCATTAGTAGTAATGAACCTTAATTACTAGGTGATAGCTGTAGAGAGCTAACAGAATATCAGAATCATGAGCTAAATAGAGTATATGTATAAGTAATACATATACAAAACCTGAGAGCCTCAGAGGTCCTTCACCAGGGACGAATTCAGCAAATCCTGTCACTGTGCAAGGTGCCCACACCTCAGGAGTAATTCTCAACAAAATTTATGTAGGTCACTTCACTGGCAGAGACAAGAATCACTATTAAGCACCTGAGACATCTACCTAAAAAGAGAACTTTCAGAAATATTTACAATTTTAACCCCAAAGCCTAACTCCAAGAAAATTTTTAAGAGTTGTCAACACCATCCAGTAGTGAGGTTAATCCTGCAAGAAAGCGGGTTGCTGTGATCACTGCATCCTTAATTTATAGTTTTCCTTGGGGTTGCAGGTGAGAGTTGCTAACCAGAAAGACAGGTAATAAATTGTTAGGATTAAGATAAAATTATTTAAAAGTGCCAAGATCACTTCCCTGGAGAGACTCTTCCAGTGCCTGAATACCCTCTCAGTGAAGAACCTTGTTCTAAAATCCAGCCTGAACCTCCCCTGTCACAGCTTTATGCCATTCCCTCAAGTCTTGTCCGTGGTCACCAGAGAGCAGAGCTCAGCACCTGCCCCTCCGCTCCCTTCACGAGGAAGTGGTAGACTGCCAAGAGGCCTCCCCTCAGTTTCCTCTTCTCTAGGCTGAACAAACCAAGTGACTGACTGTAGCTATTCCTCATACATTTTACCCTCTAGACCCTTCACTATCTTTATAGGCCTCCTTTGGACACTCTTTAATAGTTTTAAGACCTTCTTATACTGTGGCACCCAGAACTGCACACTGCACTCAAGGTGAGGTTGTACCAGTGCAGGGTAGATTGGGCCAATCCCTTCCTTAGATTGGCTACCAATGCTGTGCTTGATGACCCCACGATACAGTTGACCCTTTTGGCTGCCATGGCACACTGTTGACTCATATTCAGCTTGTTAGAACATAGACCCCAGATCCCTTTCATGAGGCCGCCCCCCGAACCCAAACCCAAACCCTAACCCTAACTCTAACCTGAACCCTAACCCGAACCCTAACCCGAACCCTAACCCAAATCCTAACTCTAACCCTAACATTAACCCTAACCCTTACAAACCTTACCTTAAACACAGGCTTTCCTAGTGCATCAGTAAAGTCCTGACTTGAATTCTTGGGAGGCTGGGGTAATATCCTATGGAAGTATCCCTGCTTGCACATCCTAGTTTTATACTCTTCCCCTGCTTTTGATGGTTGTCAGTGAGAAGGTCATGAGCTAGAAGAGCTTTAGTTCAGGCTCTCTACAAGTATTCCTATGGTCTCATGGAAAATAAAGAAACAAAAAATCTTTGTAGAAGTTTTGTTGACACACTAATTACCTGATGAGATAGAAAATTTCCTCAGTATAAGATCTACTTCACCTGGGTATGGTGTCTTTTTTGATATAAAGTACCTGCGGAGGTTAAAGCAAAAGTAAAGTTGAAATGACCATGGATAAGACTGAGATCATGTCATGTAGGAGCATCTTGTGTATGGATAGAAGAGCTCACCAAGGACAAGTCTGGAATATAATTTTTATTTAATATGTCTGCTGACAAGCTTGGCACAAAAGTAGGAGTAGGACAGTGAAATTTGATAACAGTAAAGTATGGAGTTTTATCACTACAGAGGAAGATTGAAATATTCTACAAGTAGTCTGACCCTGAGAACTGGAGTCACAGTACTGGGATGAAAAGTAATAATATAGAAAGCAAGGCTGTTCACTTGAAAACTAGCAAGAAGTTACACTCTGAATTGGGAGTTCATCAGCTGGAAATGACAGAGGCTAAAGATTTGGGTGCATTTATCAATCACTAGCAGCTGCAGAAGGCAACTGTAGTTTTGGGTACTCTCAATCGGGGGAAACAATTCCACTAGAAACTGGGAAATATTAGGGTCATCATGCAAGGCATTAGAAAGGCACTGCCTAGAAACACAGTGTTCAGTTCTCATCACCAATGCTCAAAAGAAATGAGTACAAAGTGAAGCAGGCATGCAAAATATGTCCTAAAATAATCAGCTGACTGGAAAACCTATTTCACAAGAGGGAAACAAATGACAATAACAATAATAAATTGTTTATTGTCACTGAAGTTGAATTGGAGAGAATGTGATCACCTTCTTTCTACAAATATTACATTGAAATAAGTGGGAGGAGAGAGATCACTTAATACAAGAATAAATGAAAACTAGAGTGGTGTTCTTTTAAAATGAAATAATCCCTTGCCATCAGTGAAGCTAAATTCTAGATTTACTTTCCAACAGTAACAGAACAAAACCAACCAACCAACCAACAAACAAACAAACAAAAAAAACAGAGACTCTGTGGTAGAAGATCTCTGACAAAGAAAATTTTAGGACTTGGTTACCTGCAATGTTAAGAGACTTGAGTCAGTTGCTCAAGCAATCCAGCTGACAGCTGTGTTTCTATATCAGCAGATGTGTTTTGGCTGGATGAGGCAAACATTAGAATGGTACTATATTAGCTCTCTGAAAACCTCAAATCCTTTGTCAGAACCTGACTAAAGCTTTTCTGTTATTAACTGCTATTTCTTGGCTTAAATGGTTAAAATTGAACTGTTCCTTCCAGTTTTCTTGACAACAAAGGTAACCTCTTACCAAGTCTTGGGAAGAAAATGGACAAGAAAATTTGCAGCCCTTCTCTGCTGATCTGCAGTGATGGCTAGACAGCACAGGTAACTTGCACCAGTGGTGTCTCTTGGTTCATACTTCAACACTACAGCAGATTACAAGGGAAGACTGTGCAGCTCTGCTACTCACAAGAGTTGTGAAATGGCCCAGACATGGTCCTGAGAGTTAACTAAACTATTTTCATAGAATGGGCAAATTCACAAAAAGCTTGCAAGTAATTTACGAGCATGAAAAATGTGCATGAAACTTCTGAATAAATTATTTCATGGAAATAGGTCTTTCTCATATAAGGAAAATAAAGTATCTGTTAACTATGGAATATATGCTCTATACTACCAGTGATTTCATTATTAAGTTCTCTATTTATGTCAAACTCCCAAGTCTGAGCATTTAAAGAGGGGCAGTTGAAATGCAACAATAACACCTGAAGTACTTTAATAGACCATAAACCTGTTTTGTTGTATGAATCAGATCTTTAAGCAAGATTTTCTAATTATTATTTATTCCAAGGAACTAAGAATGGCAATATTGCTGCATTTTGATAAGGATTTAATAGAGTAATTCAGCACAGCATCATTAGTGAACAGGTTTAATTTCAGAAATATTCTGTGTTACCTCACTTCTTTTCTATTCAGGTTAGCTGTAAACGAGAAGGAAAAAAAGTTTTTTACTAAAAAAAATGGTAATTTATCACCAGAGCTTGACAACAACTGACTGAACAATATTAACTGAAGTCCTTTGTTTATCCACAGCATGGGTGCAAGCTTCATGATTGACAAGGGTTATGTATTTGTACATGTGTATCATCAATGGAACAGTAGTGACTTTGAAGGTTTCCCATGCCATTGCCAGGAGATCCAGCATTTCAAAGCATTATGTTTATCAATCCTTCCAGAGAAGATACTGTTGTGCTATAAGGTAAAGAGCTACTTCATTTTCCAAAATTTTTATAATTCCTAAATTTCTGTTGAAAACAGGATCAATGCTAAACCTGATCCCTTTGACCCAAAGTGAATCAAAGACCCAGATCACAATTTATAAAGCAACTTTGATATTTAAGTTCATTTAAAATTATAAACAAAAGTCATATTCGCAACGGATCTTTTCATACTTGCAGGGGGATTTTTGTTTGGCTTCTAAATAAATTGACAATATTTTTAGCATGAAAACGTTCCAGTCTTTGTTTGTAGTCCCATTCTTAGTATATTTCTGTATTTCTGGGTTTTCATTATTGAAACATTTATGCATAAGACATTGGAAGACGAGGGAACAGAACTTTGATCTATCCCTGTTTCTTCTAAACCATCCAGACACAAGCCTACACATCTCCTGTAGAATTTTCATTTGGGTTCTTTGCATCTAAGCTTCTAAATATTTTGTTTGAAATCAATTGTAGATGGAAATTTTAGTATAATCAATGGTTGAGCTGTACAAGAAAACTCTGTTTCTGATTTGGAGACCTGGGTAGCTTAAAGTGTCTTTGGTCACTCAAATGCACTTAAAAAGCTGACATACAGAAGAAGGCTGAGCTGTTTGAAAGTCACTAGTGCTGACATTCCAAAGATATTTTAGCATATTTTAGAATGTTAACTCCTCATCTTAAAATGTCAGTAAGGCTTGAGCCTCTGGGGGTCTCAACTCTCCTGCTGTTGGTAAGTTTAAATGAAAGCTGGCAATATAAATAGTGAAGATTCCAGATACAGAAAGGTAGGTCAGCCTCTTTTTGACCTCTCAGAAGCTGCTAACAAAAGACCTTATACTTTTTCTATTTAAATCTTTTTTTTTTTTTTTTTGGCATTGATTGCAGTGGGAACATGATTGAGCCCAAAGGTGCTAATTAGTGCTTATTGGGATAATGATTTTGATGTAGATGCAAAAGCAGCTTTTCCTGTTCTTTGCAATGTTAATGAATCTGAAAAGCAAGGAGAGTGCAGTAGGAACAAACCTTGAATAATGCCACTCTTAGAATGAGACTGTCTCAGCTGTGAATAGATTCTTTTCATTTTATTTTTTCTCCTGATTTGTGACAACTGCATTCTGAACTTTGTTTAACAATGCTAGCTAAGGGCCACACTATACACATCCCTTTTACAGACAGCTGCAATATCTTTTCTCCTGAAAAGTAATGGCAAAGAACGTTATACCATATGAAGTCAACAGTTAAGGATGATAACTCACTTATTCTTCCTTAAGAACAGCAAGAAAACCTAACATCTCTAGTATCAAGTCCCAGATATCAGCTGAAACTACAGTTTTAACAATAGGCTATACAAACTGTGGCAAGACAGAAACATCTTCTATTTAAATTTTAGTGTCAGTGTCTTTCAGTGCCTAGCTAGATCTGTGTGTGCTGTGTTCAAATTGCAGTCTCACTTCAGCTGCTCCATGAGAGTCTAATCTGCTCCTCAATATCTTTTAGCTCTTTTCTTGGCTCGTATTACACTGGCACAAAATAAATAAAATTGAAAGGGAGGAGGGAACCAAAGGTTCCTATGAGCAGTCTTTGTAATTTCACATAGTGATTAATGCTGCTATAACACAGAGCAGTATATAGGCTTTTGATAAAACACTGGGACTCAAATGGATCTTATCTTAGTTATGCACTAGATGTAAAGCACCACGAAGCAGCATCAAATCTGTATTTCATGTGGTAGCAGGATAATAGCACACTAGGTGCAGGCTGTGCAAGAGTTCTCCCTAAAATCCCATTAGGGATAAGATATGAAAAGGACAAATGGAGACTAACTGAGAAAAAGAATGTCATCAGTAATAATGTGCTTTGCTTTTTTACCTGGGTGCCGAATAACCCGTAGAAAACTTCTGAGAAGAAGCAAGAGTCTATATCAATCTCTATCAGACACCAGGGACCAGGCCAGATTTGAAGTGTGTGGGGCAGCCCCACTGAGGCAGTGGTTTTCTATACACTTATAGGGAGCTGAAATTGGTGCATTTTTTTCTAGCCACTGGCACCATGGGAAAGCCTGGATTTTTTTGGTATAGTTTCAGCTCTCATAGTTGTATTTTTAACACTGCACTCAAGCCTCAGCTATACCTTCGTAACCACACTGACTTCAAGTAGTAACTAAAAACAGAATCTAAACCAATATGGCTTTATCAAATGCAATCTCACTGACAACTATATTTCTAAATAGCTTTTTTAGTTAGTAAAGTGAAATAAATGTCCAATAAATTCATCAGAAATCTATTCCTTTATATTTTAATATTTATAATAGATTAAACAAACAACGCTAGTAAGAAAAGCAGCCAGTAATGTCAGAGACATGCCAAAGAAGATATAGCTCTCTATTTGGTTGTAATATTTTTCAAACAATCTATGTGAATCAATGTGTCTTAATGTGCCATTGTGTTATCGCAATGACTGTTGTACAATATATCTCTGCTACTACTAATGTTTTGCCCTCAGGCATTTGCTTATACAAAACATAACACAACTGAATGTAATAAAGCTGAATCAGTGTTAACAAGTCTACACCCATTTTATAAATATTTGAAGCTGTAACATTTTGCTTTTATTACAGTGATAAGAGTTCCTGAAAGTTTTAGATGACATAACTTTGAAATTTATATATATCTATATTTTAATATATTTTTTGCATCTACATTAGGATTTGAAATATTTTGAGTTTATTTTCAGTGTTAAAAGGCTATTTAAAAGTATTTATCTCAAAGGTAAGGAAAAGCCATGATTTCATTCTTACTATTTACTTATTTTATTATTTCAGTGACCAGTATTAAAATCCATGATGGAGAAAGCTCTAGGCAAATAAACAGTATCCAGAAGACTGTCCCTAGTTGTTTAGATTTTGTTCAGAATCCCTTAGCTTCCTTGAATACTACATAGTGGCATTTACTTTCTTAGTGGCTTGTTCTCCCAAAGACCAAAGGATTAAGAAATGCATCTCTTACTAGTATTACTGGAAGCTATGTGTTTAAACCTTCTTAGGAATCAATGCAAGAAAAAATTATCTAATTAAACCAAATTTGTGTTGTTAGAATACCAGCACTCCAAATATTAATTAAGTGCTAAGTCTTGGGAACAGTATGCAAATCATCAAATAAAACATGTAGTTTAATACGTTTCATGGAGGAGTCCAGGTTGTAGGGGGATGACAGTGGAATGCGGGGCCCTTTCCTGTGGAAAATGCTTAAAGCCTTCCAGCAAAAGTCTCAAAACTAAGGATTTTAGGGAAACTAATCCCTCTGGTAAGGAGAGAGTGTCAAGGCTTCATGTTTAGTAAGAGCTAGACCCAGACTTCTATCAAAATCTGAATATTATTATCAACACAATATATAATATATACAATATAAACAATATACAAAATATACAATATGCTATATAACAAATCCGAATACTTTCCTTACATGAAAAAGGGAAAGAGGAAAAATAAATAGAAAAATAAAAGAGGAAAATATAAAAAGCCGGATGCTTAATAGTCAGAGCCTGGTATATAATATTGCTGAAACAGTAACAAAAGGAAGCCCTATGAGTCCTGAAAACTTGCATGTTTTAGTTCACTTGCAAGTGCAAAGAATATTGTCAGAACAGGGTGCTGATGATCTGTAGTCCCTCAGCCAGGCTTAAACACCGCATATACAAGGTTCTATGAGTCAAAAAGCTTTCTTTGAGTCCTACCTACCTACTCTTTTGTGTTTTTTTTTTATTTTTTTTTGTACCTGACCTTGTATTGGTAGATGTAGAAACTGTTTACAAAGGAGAAATACGGGGCTGTTTAGATGTTTTCTTCAGAAAGTATAACTGTTTTGATAATTTTGGTCAAATGGCCCTTTATACCTGTGTACTTTTATCTTCCTTATTTTCTCTGTTAGATTATGCATTTCCTAAGTACTAAACTCACTTAAATTTAGGTAAATCAATCTTTCAAATTTCAAAGGCATGTTTTAGCAACGTACTAGACACTGAAGGTATATTTGCTGCTGTTCACTCAATTCTGGCAGTAAATCAAAGAGAAAAGTAATCTACTGAATTTACTTCATCAGTGATTCACCAGTTCATAATCTGAAATGATTATTCAGAGAAGGCCCCATAAATAGGGCTCTGTCTATCTATAACCAGGATGTCATCTTGATCTAACATAGCAGAGGCACCACCAAGCCTGAGGGTAACAAAACAACCATTTCTTCTCTTTCTGTTCTGTTTAGTTTCTCATTTTCCTTTATTTTGAAGAAAATGATTTCTTCCGTCTCAGGTCATCATGAGAATAAATGGTTTTATTCTTATTAATAAAGTAATCACAAATTTATTTAAATCATATTTTACTTTTTTAATATATATAGTGGCAAACCTGATTTGCAATCATATATATATGTAGTGGCATATATCTAGTGGCAAAACTGATTTGCAATCAGTTTTATTGTGGCTACAGTTTAGTAAAGAAAAGTTCAGCCTCTTCATTTTTTATAAAGAGTGTGAGATGAATAAAAAGAACCTTAAAGGATATGTTTGTCTTTAAAGTGTAAAAGGTAACTTCCAAAATTGTGATATTGATAAACCAGTGCCTTATAAAAGTGATAAAATTTGGAATTCATACTAAGGTAGACATTTAAGATGGATCTTTTAGGTTGGATATTAGGAAAAACTTCCTTACCGAAAGGGTTGTTAGGCATTGGAATGGACCGTCCAGGGAAGTGGTTGAGTCACCATCCCTGGAAGTCTTTAAAAAATGTTTAGATGTAGAGCTTAGTGATATGGCTTAGTGGAGGACTTGTTAGTGTCAGGTCAGAGGTTGGACAAGGTGATCTTGGAGGTCTCTTCCAACCTAGATGATTCTGTGATCTGATAAATCACTCTGAAGTGATAAAATTTGGAATTCAAACTAAGGTAGACATTTAAGATAGATCTGATAAGTCACTTTATGGCATTACCTTTTGGTCTCCCTTGATTACAAAGGGAGAGTTCAAGTCACCTGAAACAGATTCAAGAACACAAAACTTCTAAGTTGTACTAGATGAAACCTGCTTAAATGTTTGATATATTTCTATTCTAGATGTTGTGGTTCAAATCCTTACAGGTGTCTTACATGAGTTCTGTAATGAAACTGTTTTAAATTCTAATTCTGTGGGGCTGGGTTTCCTTTCATTCACTTTAATAAGAAGTAAGGAAAAATATCAGCTGTTTGAGCCAGACTTAACCTGTGGAAGATGAACACAAAGGAACCATTTAGTTCCTCAGTTCCACCTGCTACTACTGCTGGAATACTGGGAATATAATCAATTTTCCAAACTGATCAAGCTTAAAAACAGTTCATTTTTTCCTCACACTATTCCTATTGGGAAACTACTCCAACACATTGCTCTTCTGATGGCTGAAAACCTCTCATTTCCATCTTATGTTTTCATTGCCTGTTTGTTCCCTTTCATCATTTTGCCAACATGATATTTTGCACAAATAACTGATTTCTCTTGACAATATTTATCCCCTTGCTTTTAGTTCATAGCATATGACCTTTAATTTTGCCTTCTTGAAATCTATCCTGGTTTTCTCAGAACATTACTTCTCATTACCCTTGTCCACCTCTATGCTATTCCAGTCCCTTTTACTCAGTTCTTGAACAGATTTGATTTTCCTTTCACAGGTTACTAAATGTAAGCTATGTGATTTCTGAAATGCCTCCACTCTGTTACAGTTTCTGTATTATAGGACATGTCCTGTCCCTAATTCCTCTTCAGAAAGAGCAGTAAAGTAGATGACCACCCAGAGGTCCTTCTGGCTGAAAGAAAGACACAGATAAGAAACATCAATAGAATCATAGAATTATTTAGTTTGGAAGATCATCTCTAAGTTCATCTAGTCCAGCCTTTAACCTAGCACTGCCAAGTCCACCATTAAACCATGTCACTAAGCTCTACATCTACATGTTTTTTTGAGACTTCTGGGGATAATAACTTGACTAGATTCCTTTTACCTCAAAGTTCAACTCATTTTGAGTTGGTCATTTAAGGTAGATTATCCCACTTGGGGATCTTTTGTGGTAAATAGAAGAAATCTAGGTGGGGAAAAAAGTGGCAGAACTAGATTCAGAAGAGTTTTGCTGAAGTTTGTCAGGAAAGGCAAAAAAACTTTTTAAAATTTTGCCTGTTCATCCATCTTCACATACTAAAGGGAATGCACAGTGACCGTATATCTGCTCACTGTGACCATTATTGCTTTCTCAATCAAGATACTGTGGAAATATTTTGTCATTGGATTGCCCCTTCACATCCTCAAACCAATAACAGAATTTAGGGCAGGGTATGCACATACTATATGCCAGATCAATGCTTTCTATTCATACTATATTTCAATAACAACTGACCTTTGATTTCTCTTCTGTTGAATAATCTTGTGGTGTACTGAAGAATCAGTTTCTACATAAATCATTTGCTAAACTGAGAGCAGCCTTGGATGGTAGTTGAAAAAGGAATTAACAGCGGTAAAATAGAAATGCCTGTTGCCATTTGCTTTGGAAAAGAGAAGCAGAGAAAACATGCTCTCAAGGCTTGGTAGAACACCATTAGGGAGAAAGTGCAAGAAATAGAGTGGAAAGCCCTGACAAACATGCCTGGGGCTGCAGAGTTCATAAAAAACACAAAATAAAAGAGGTTGAGCTAGTTGATTTGGTCTGTGTCCCTGGAAATAAGGTAAAGACAATTAATTTAGATTCAGAATTGTACAATAATATGATTAGCTCAGATTTTGTTTTATTTGAGACCATTCTGTTATCAGAAGAACACCATTTTCTGCCAAACTGGCACTAAATTTCATGACCATATGGAAGGTGACGTAATTTCTCCTTTTCCAAATATTTTGTAGAAATTTAAGATTGATTTGGCTTGGGATTTAGGGGATTGTTTGTTTCTTTCTATTTTTTTGTTTGTTGTTTGTTTGTTTGTTTGTTTGAGGGGCTGAGAGGGGCAAAGGGATCTTTGGCTTCAGTCTGATTATTTGACCAGAATGGACAGAAGCTGAAATGAAGTCAGTAACATCTATTCCACTGAGAAAAGATGGCAAAAAGTTTTAACCACCACAATGCACTGGCTAGGATCCTGAAAGGGTGATTCAGAAAACAGTATGAGTTAATGACACTGTAGCTACAGTGATTTATTATTATTATTATTTTAGATAAAGGCTTGTAGTAGATGCAATGTAAAAAATGTGTTCATTTATTTATTTATTTATTTAGAGCATGCATTCAAAAGATAGAGCTAACAAAAGATGGAGCTAACAGTGGAGATAAATAATTTGGGTACCATATTTTATGTTGCTAATTTTTCTTTTTCTTTTTCTTTTTCTTTTTTTTTTTTGGGGGGGGGGTGTAAAATGTTACGTTAAATCAGAAGACAACTTCAAAAGATTCTAAACAGACATTTTATGGCAAATAAATTGATGTACAATTTTAAAGTTATTTTGACAAAGCCTAAGCAGATCTTCTCTCTTCTTTGTGAACACTTAAATTCTATTAGATGATAGTTCACTGAAATTAATTCCCATTCATTCTTATGTTGAGACTGATGATGTGCTGACTTGTGTGAGTTTGCTTTTGTGCCTTTGACAATGCAAAAGTACTTTATTTCAGTTTAGGTTTTATAAATAATGTGAAAGCCAATATAAATTTTCATCTTGCAAATACCTTATTTATTATTATTATTATTATTATTATTATTATTATTATTATTATTCTCTCTCAAATTATATATTTTGCTATTACAAGTGTGGACAGTAAAAGGTACAAAGCCAAGGTTGTTTGAAAAGATGCAAAGAGAGAATCCCAGATCAATGCTAGGTAATTGGATATCAGATATTTCAGAACAGTAGATACAGATTTCACCCTTTCTGAACCCCTTTTAATTTTGTTCTACAGATGGTGAAATTGCTCAAGAAATGTCACTGCACAAATAGAAAGAAAAGACCAAAACAGTGAGTAATTTTACAACACTATTGTTCAGTATTTGCCAAGGAGAGCATGTTAGGTTGAGTAGTTCAAGTTACCTGTGATTAAAGATCGGCCATAGAATTGGAATAAGAGAAAAGATAAATTTATAAAAAGGGTGTTTTTAACTGATTCTAAGGTATTCTAGAATGGCACAGCCATTGAATTAAATTCAGACAGTGAGACTGGTAACAGTTTTCAAGGCTGGAACCAATAAAAAGAAGTGAAGTGAAAAATAAATGGTATAGCTCTTGCTTATCCTTTCTGCATAAAGGTAAAATCCTTCTGTGTTCAAGATGGCCTAGCTCATAATACCGAGTGTGCAAAGCAGTCACAGGAATAACAGCTGAGTTACGGCTCAGAGCAGTAAACAACTGAAGGATTGAAAGATGAGAAATGCTCAAATTCCAAGAAAGCTTTGCTATCTTCTGTGTGCTATTAGAAAATTTTAATTACATATATATTGGACAAAGCTCTTGAGTCTAATCATTATTCAACAGTGCCAGCAAAGTCCAATCAGATTTGGAAGCTTTGAACATGAAAATTCTCACTTGTATGTTAAATTTGGAGGCCAGTGACGTGAGCAATATGACTTGTGCCGAATGAAGAATGACAAAAATGCATAAGCATTAGGAAATGCATAAAGCTGAAAGAGGCAGTCGTAGAAGGAATGACAAGTTCATTTTCGTCAGGGAAATACCTTTATCACTGTCCTATAACGCCATTTTGGACAATATTTTGCCTGTATTTTATGGCTGAATAGAGTGTTTTTTGTTGTTGTTGTTGGTGGTGGTTTTGTTTGTTGTTTGTTTTTGTCCCCCCCCCCCCCCCCCCCCCCCCCCCCCCCCCCCCAGAAGGCACATGATTCAGATATATCAGTGTATTTGAAGAGGTGGAGGGAGGAAAAAAGGTGTCTCATCACAGAAACATCAACTGGCTGATGTTAGAAGCCATCATGAAGAAATAGCAGCTGCTGGTTTTGATGGAAGAGAAAATGAAAACACAAACTTATTATTAATCTCACATTTTATAATAGATTTCTCATTCACTTTGGTCACCAAAGCATTGGACTATATTCATGTGCCAAGTGAAACAGTTTTAAAAGTAGCATCAGTGTTGTTAAATCAAGTCACTGGGCTTAGTTCTGGAGAAGTCACGACTTGGGAGAGCATGGCAGGTACCTGTTAAATAATAGGAATAATAGCTAAATACCTCAAAGCAAAATAAATATTACAATCTACCGGTGCCCATCTGGGCAAATAAATAAATAAATAAATATATAGAAAAATGGAAATTGCAAAAAACTAAGCTGAGGAAGTCTGCATGAATGTCAAAGAGATGAAAGAGTTCTTTTTTACCATTTGGTTTACATCAAATGGGCCTACTAAGCTCATTACAAGATAAAGAATGAGCTCCTTTTATCACATACTGAAATTCTGACCTTAAAGTAACCTTTGAAAGCAGTATTCTCCTTTGCCCATAGGGGAAAAAAGGAGTTGAAAGGATATGTTATGCTTAGTATGATAAGACATTTTTACCACCATATGATAGATTTTTAAGATATCTGAGAGTCCCATATTTTTGAATTTTAATTGATATTGATTGATGTAAAAGTACATCAGTGCTTGATAATGTAAATGTTTCAGAGTTTGTAAGAGGGTTATTCTTTTGAAGGGTCTCAACCTTCTACAGTTGCCATGATAACAGAAGGAAAAATGTGGGTAAAGCCATAAAATCCTAGAGATACTGTGGAAGATTATTCATTAATACCTATTATAAAGACATTTTGAAACACCAAAATAGAGTCTTGCTCTGCTAACAGAAAGGCCAGATAATGTTTTTCCCTATAATTTTTACTCTAGATTTTGCCTTTGCTTTTGTACAGACCCTGTTCTTCCTGCCTAGCACACAAGATCTTTAAAGGGTAGTGTTTTTTGGTTCTTTCTGCAGTACATTCTCCTTTCTATAAATTTGGGCCTGGGCAAAAACATCATTGTTATTAACAATACCCAGGTTTCACAAATATTCAAAAGCGTATCTCTAAAATATATTTAGTCATGCGTTATTTCTTTGTGAATCTGTTTGTTGCTGCATGTCTATTACACCACTAAAGATCATCATAGGAATTAATTATTTTAATATGTGTGGAACTGTCAAAATAGTGACATTAAGAGTACCTTTATAAGTGAATGGGAATTTACAAATTATGTAATACCCTCTGTCCTCTGCATGTCATAATTACGATCTTATCACCCTAATGAACACCTTAGCTTTTTATATCATGAAATAGGAAGACACAAATAATGGACTAGCTACTTCCCAGCAACAATAATTATATGCATCTGTTTGATCGTCTATTAGAATCCTGTCCCTAAGATTGCACACATGCCTCAAGTTCAGTGTGTACAAAAGTATTTATTGTTCTGACTTTTAAAGTAGGAAGAATTCTTATAGTAAAATTAGCCAGCTGCTAATGAGTTTGTATAATGAAAATCTTTGTGGATGAAGATAATTTATTCCTACAGCTAAGAGAGCATTGCTGTGCCTAAATCTGTGCTGAATACAGTTAAATAATTTGAATAGTAGCTGCTAAGTAATTTAAAAATTGATCTAGACTATAATATTAAGCAGTAATTTTAGTAAATATCAAGTGAAATTTAAAGTCAAGGTATGTTGATCTTGCTCAAGTGATGAGAACCACTTGAAGGTACTGTTGTACAGAGAATTATTTTGAGATCAGCTGTCAGAAGAGTGACAGTATCCAGTATCATGGCAGGATTTTAAATCTGAAAAGTACTAACACTGTTCTAATTGGAAAAGGTCTAAGCTTTCCATACTTCCAAACTAGTTTGTAGTGAAGCTACTCAGTTCTATTTGTGAAAGGTAAGAGAAGTGTACAGGAAGCATCCAATGCGGAAAATCACTTTGGCTGCAGCAGTTAGAGGTATTTCTGTGTTTAGAGAAGAGTATAGGCATCATGTAGGAATTTATTAAAAAGGCCACACGATAAAGGATTTCTAAAATATCACTAAATACCTATCTTCATAACAAAGGCCACTGAACATCTTTTTAAATCTAGCCCTATTCTTCTTACCTAGAAACAATGATTTAGTACTATTAAACCTAAAGCTTTCTTATTAAAAACAAAACAAACAAAAAAACCAACAGTGAAATCCCAGTGATGATTCTTGTAAATATTTGTATTTTAACTCTAGATGGGTAAGAAATAGATTTTTTTATGGGATATTCAGCAAAGTATAGTCTTTTTCTACAGTGTGTCTCTTTGGACCATTATTGTTTGTCCTCACCTGAACTAGAGATGGGCATAGCAATAGACCGGGGTAGGTGGCAAAAGGGTACTCTTTCTGTACAAGGCATCCTATTTCAAGTACAAAAGCATTGACTGCACAGACTGTTGTGCCCATACAACACAGCCTGTACAGTGTTGCACTTATCTTTTCATGTTTGGCACGGTTTTCTAGTGCAGACGCATAAATGCTGTCATTTATAGTGTCAGTTTTTCTCCCGTTCATGGCTTCAGTGATGCATGTGAGGCAGAGGAGTATAAGGTTTTCAAAAGCTGTAATCTTCCACTAGAGCCTGCCACTGAGAATACCTTGACTATGACAATCCTCCAATATGAGATTTAGCTATGTTTTAGTATTCTTAAATTGCTACCTCCTTTTGACAGTAAAGTTTTAAATTAATGTGTTTCTTATTGTGATGCACTATGCTGCAAGCATACAAAGACCCTCAGCTTATGAGGTGCACAGTTTCTTTTACCAAGTGTTAAACATCTTCAGCTTACATTTTAAGGAGTTATCTCAGAATCTGTCAGGCCAAAGTAGTACAATAAGATTATTATTATTATTATTATTATTATTTGTTTTGTATTTCCCAATGTGCTTAGCACATTCATCTTCCCTTTTCACTTCCCTTCAAATTCTACATTTTTCACCTCTTTAAATGTTCAAATAGATTTCAGCGTCTTTGGTCATCAGCAGTAGCAGATAACAGAATTGGGGTAAGCGCAGAATCCAGTGTTTTTCCATGTTTTCATGGGCTTAACAAGGGTGGTTGATGATGTGAAACTCAGAAACAATTCCCATACTCATAATGGAGTAGTATTAGCGGGAGGGGGTTCAAAATATCCAAAATGTACACAGGAACATTTTTCAGCAGTGCCCTTTAGCAGTCAGACAGACCTAATATTGTGAATGATTACTCTAGATATAATAATATATATTCATGTTCCAAACTAATACATGACTGCTTCAATACTATAGTGCCATTTGTAAGCAAAAAAATTAGTTGTTTCTTTGGTGTTAAACTCATTTTTCCAAAGTTCCTCTGAGTCCTAAGTGTAAGTGCTTCTGTATAACTCAAACACAATTTGGGGAGGTTAGGAAGATCTGTCAGCGTCCTGAAGTCTTTTATTTTTATTTTTTTCCTCCTCTTTGCCAAGAGACACGTGATATCAGTGTTGATGTAGATGGATGGCGTCCTCCTCCTCAGTCGTGGGTCTGCTTGGCTTCATTTTTGTAGTTTCTTCTAATAACATCTGCCTACATGCTCTTCCTCCTCACATTTTTCCAATTATTCTCTATTCTCATTGTTATCTCTAAAAACATGTTTTTACCTGAAAAGTTGTACTCCTGCAGTGACCTTTGACTGATCGTTGTGATTTGTCTTTATAGTACAGGGCCCTGTGTTTGTACTCTTCCACATCATTTTTTATTCAGTGTACACAGAGTAAATACTTGTTATTGCTATAAATTAAAGCTACACTGAAATAAATTTGGACAATAGTTACCTGATTGCTAGATAAATTGTTATCACAGCTTAACAACAAAAGTATAGACAGAGACCCTACACTGTCAGACCAGCACAAAACTTGTAGCCTTTAAGAAAAAATAGCAAGATGATATTTTACTGGTCTACAGTTTACCTGCTTCAGGTGTTTCTGGACCTTGTTGAATTTTTTAAGGTTTCTTTTTTATGTAGAGAACGAATCACACTGGAAACTGCAACAGCTTTAGCAACGATTCTTGGTGGTAGCAGATACTCTATAATTTAGGATCCCAGAAGATGTGGGATCATTTAAGCACACCATCATTTGTACTAATTGAACTTGAGCAAAACAGGAGAATCTCAGCATAGCATTGTCACCTCCTGTAGCTGATAACCATAAGACCATACCCACACAGATGAAAGTATACATGTGTGATTCCTCTGAAGTGTCTAGAACCTGCTGGTGTAGTCATGACCTTGGTCTGTGCTGAAGGCAATTACACAACAATGAAAAGAGCGTACATGTGCTGGGATACACTGACTTTTCACTTGGATTGAATCATAATTGAAGGGTGGAGTATAAGCATCTCCCCAGCATTTTATAGTCACTTACTTGACATTTCCCTTTTCAGTAGTGTGGCCCTACTGAGTTAAAACATCTAAAAATCACCAGGAGATTCATACAGAATGTAGGTGCTGCACATGAGGGTTTGAATCCTAGAAAGAAACAAGGCATTGTGAAGCTGATTCCCTTGGGAATCCGGCTCCATAGAAACAGTTTCCTGGAAAAGATGGATAGTACCTAATAAGGATTAAATAAATCTTACAAGCAATAAGAGTCTTGAAAGTAAAGGTAACATCTTTTATTAAACTATTCAGTTAAACTTGAAAATATATATATATATATATATTTATTTTTTTTCCAGAAACACACAGAAGTTGGCCTAACAACATCTTATCTAAAGAGTGCTATTGTCTGGCTTAGAAATTATCCACACAGAAGTTTTATCATTCACAGATAAAATCTACAGGATTTACTCCAAACTATGACAGCATAAGCAATAATTAATAATTCTGGATCTGAAAGAACTCAGCATCACCAGAAATGTTTTAATTTAATTGAATTTAATCACATTGTAAGAAAAATATATCTGTGTTTTGAAAAAGAGAAACATTTAGAGAACAACAGAGTACTCTGTAGTAATTAATCTCGCTTTCACACACTCTGACCATATGAATTAACATAGTGACTAGTAAAAGTTACCAGCATCAAGATGTTATAATGTAAATAATAGTGCCATTATTTGTTTCATTTATTTAATTTATTATTTAACGACACACAATTGTTTACATGTATCTTTAATTATAAAGGTCCCATTAATGCTGAAACTTAATAATGATTATGACAGTGCAATCACATAAATAATTTTCTATCATACTTTTAATCATAAATACAGGAAGTCTGAGAAGCTTTCTTTCCTTGCCCTTTCTTGACCAGAGATGTTGGGGAAGATTAAGTTTTTGATGCTGAGCTGCAGGAACTTGAATAGAATAGTCTCAGGCAGAACAGCCCCCAACCCATCTTCCATGCCCCAGGAACAGCTGTGGATCTGTGCTGCCCTTTTTAAGTGCTAATGGAATAATCAAACCTCCCAGGTTTAGCAGAAAGAAGCAAACATCACAGTCAGAAAATAACTGGAGCAGTGTGGAAGGAAAAAAAAAAAAAAAGAAAGAAAAAAAAGAGGGGAGTATGTTGTGAATAAGAAACTATGCACAAATGAAGAATAGTATATAGAGACTAAAATATAACAGGAATAAAGAATTAGAGGAGATAAATATGAGGAGTATGAAAGGAGTGGCATAATGCTAAAATATTAAAGTACATGGGCAACTGACATTTTGAATTAACACCAATTCAGTTATTTTATATTTACTTAAAATGTGTATTAAACTAGTTAATAAAGTTAATTTATAAGTGCACCTTAGTTGATAAAGTTAATTTATAAAAAAATAATTAATGACTGTAAGTACTCCTGTCTTTATTATGGACATATCTGCTGTGCTACTTTTTTCTCATTTTGAAGAAGAGGCTGCTGAGTTCCTTACATAAGTTGGGAGGTGAGATTTAACTTTGGAAAAAAATGATGTATGCGATGGAAGTCAATATAACTTCTCCTTCTCAAAGGGAGAGCTTTGTCCTCCACTTCTTTTCTGAAAGCATGCCTTAATTTATCCTTCCTTTTTCTGTCATACACAGAAAGTTAGAGTCTCTGTTGCACCTTTTAGTTTCAAACAATTTTTGTTTTTGAAAAAAATAAGGTATTCATTAACAAATATATCAACATCATTATTGACAGAACTTCTTTTTTTTTTTTCTGGCTTTTGCAAGATAAATACAGTATATAAGACAGCATAAAACCGGTAAGTAGATCATTTTATTCTCAGAAGGTATTCTTTCTTGTCAATGGAGTATGACCAAGTTTATATTTGTCTCACTGGGTTAAAAAATGAATTGTAGAAATAATTCCTTTGCTGCAAAACTAGAGATTTATTGAATATTGGTTTTGTTTAGAACAGTAAATTGAACCATTCAGGAGAATTTCTGAGGTTCTGGTTTAGGATCTTTAAGAAGATTTCTATTGTCTCTAGATGAAATGTATAGAACCAAATGGATCATTAATTTTATCCAAAAGAGAAAAAGAAAACAAAAACTTATGTACCTTAGAACTTAATATATACTTAGATCCTGTGCAATACATAAACAGATATTTAGTAGTTTAAATATGATCAGCTATGTGTTCATTTACAATTAGAAGACTGGAAACAGAAAATAAATAAATACATAAATAAGGGAACCTTCAAATTTGTAAAAAGTTTCTCTGCCTGAAATAAGTAACTTTGCATACTTGAGTTAGTTATCATGAGACTAAGAGATTGGTTGACTTTATCTTGCTGTGGCTCTAGTTCCACTGGAGTAATGGTGGAAGAGAAAGTTTAAAGGTGAAAAGAGAGAAGTTAGTACCTGAGCTATGCAAAGAATAAATACAATTCATGTTAAATAAATAAAACATATCACACAGTATTGTTGATCATACTTCTGGCCTGATTAAACAAACATGGCACTTCATTCTGCGTTGTAAAACTCCTCGTTTTTTCCTATGAAAGTGCATTATCCTCCTAATGTAATGCTGAGGAATGTGAAACAGATATCATCAGCAGGGATCAATGAAGGAAAGAATATTAAAATAGTAAAATACCTACCTTGGATTATATCCTAATTGGATATTACATTAGTCTAAATTTATTTCACTCTCATATTACCTTATTTGAATCATTAGAGACTAATGAAAGCTAATGTCAATTAGTTAAATCCTTGATATGTTCTACCTAACAGTCTTCTGTGAACTGCAGAAGAATAAGCAGTGATGCGTTTCCTAATTAATAAAATAATATGGGGGAGGAGGAAGGGAAAGGAAACAACTTTTATATTTTCCTGTAAATTTTCATAATTCAAAAAGGTGTGTTGTTTTTTTATGAATTTGTAATTGCTAATCCACTATCTCATGTGAAAATATATTAAGTACAGTGCATTCAAATTTATTTTAATTTTATTTTATAAAAAGGATTTTATTCATAGAGATAATCAATGGAAAAGACCTATTTCAAGATATCTTCTTGTGAATTTGCAAAGGAGATCCTCTCTGTCAGTTTCCCTAATGACAACCTCATGCTCTTCTGAAATCTGGATATTCAAGTCTTACACTTAGCTTTTCCAGATCCTTTCTAAGTTTGAGCTTGGTTAATCTGCATTTGACCTGTGTGTCTTGATTTCCTGTCTGTGAAACCTCTTAAGTAATGATACCTTTCTCAAAAGGGGACCTCTAAAGAAACAGAAGTGGTGATAAAAAAAAAAATAAATGTGTTTTTAACACTTACTATTACAAAAAGGATCCTCATTCCAAGAGGTAAACCCACCACACTCATTAAATCAGAATTTAAAGGCTTTTCAAGGATGAAACCAGAGCAAAGAAACACATCTCAAACTCAGGACTGCTACTTGGCATTTGTGGGGCAAGAGGATGGCAAACTGGAAAAACAAAGGAGAATAGCAGGGCGCCTACCTCAGCTGCCTGCTGAGAAATCTTTGAAGGTATTGTGCCACTCCATAAATACTTTTAATGGTAGGTATTTTAAACTTTTGTTGTTGAGAACTCGTCTGTACTACTGTGTTTCATTTCTTCTGTGACACTGAGACTTTAAAACTGTAAATAATGAAAGCACAATATTGTTGTGCTCTGAAACTTCTCTTCTTCATAAAATATTAGAACAGAATTTTAAGAGAATAAATAAGCTTTTATATGAAGTCTAAGAAATATCTTTCTATTGCATGTTTTGTTTATATTTTTGGCAGCAGAGAGTATATCTTCTGTGCATGGTTTGAGATTTTACAGTAAATTCAATTCTCATTACCTTTAAAAATATTCTGTAGCTTATCATTCAGGTACCATATGAAAGCTAATTCTTGGGTGTGCTCTTTCATAATTCTAACAAAGTATCTGGTATCTGTGTCATTATTGGCAATGGAATAGCATTTATTAAGCACTTTTATCACCATCATTGAAGAGTTTAGCTATGGATAAGAGAGTGAGTGCACGGTTTCTTGAGAATTGTAAGAATACTGCTAATAAACGGGCAGTGCCACATAGTTACTGGCAGTTCCATATGCTAATAATATTTTTTCATTAATAGAGTGAAATGATAAATACTCATGCCTTATTTAAAGCTCTTTTTCTATGTGTTGTACATAGATATAGGAATGCTAGCACATGGCAATATTACCTCTTAAGAAATAGAAACCGTTTAAAATAAGGAAGCAAGAAGGTTTTGTGGTATGAGCACAGCAGAAAACACCAGAAATGTAGGTTCTGTTCTCAATTATTCTGGAGTCCTGTAATTGGAAAGGTCACCCACCACTCCATTTAAAAGTGGTTTGATGGGAATTATGCACTTCACTGTCTTTCCTCCCTAGTCTCACTCCTACACCTTTCCTGTGTTCCCTTTTCTATACTGTGACACTGATCTCCTTGTAAAGAATTTTCAGATTAATTACTAAGAATCAGCGTGCAGGAAGTAGCATTATTAATAAGATTAACAGAATGATTACATTGAACATGCAAGAAATAAGATAAAACAAAATACCATTAACACAAGAAGAACACTTTGTGTCCATTCAATAATATCATTATCAGAACATAATTACAAAAACAAGCAGTCCAGCTTACTCCAGGCTTTTTCAAAGTGCACCTTCTATATGTGAATTTATTTATAACAATGAAATTATACTGATATTAAAAATAAATTTATTCTCTGGTGATGACTCAAGGTCAAGATTTAAAAAATTGAAGTTGAATTACTAAAATATAGTTGAGAGTCTCTGGTTAAGGATTAAGGGACGAACAAATAAAAGGGATGTCATTGTGGAAGTCTATTACAGACCACCCAGCCAGGATGATGACACCGATGAATTATTCTTTGAGGAACTAAGAGACACCTCGATATCTACTGCTCTTGTCCTTAAGGGGCAGACGTCAACTGGGATTGCCACATGGCGGACACAAGCAGTTTCAGGAGGTTCCTAAAGCACCTTGATGATAACTTCTTGGTGCAGGTGCTAAGGGAGCCAACTAGGAAAGGTGTCCTCCTAGATCTGTTGCTGGAGAAAAGAAAGGGTCTTGTGCGGGACATGGCAAATGGCAGCTGTCTTGGTCATAGTGACCATGAAGCGGTTGAGTTTAAAATTTTTGGTGACAGAACAAAAACTATCACCAAAACTTCAGCCCTGGATATGGGAAAAGCAGACTTCAGGCTGCTCAGGGAACTAGTTAGCAAGGTCCCCTGGGAAACTGCTTTTGAAGGCATTGGCGTCCATCAGTGCTGGTCAGTCTTTAAGCACTGCCTCCTAAAAGCACAGGATCAAGCAATTCCAAAATATCGGAAGTCAAGCAGGGGGGGCAGAAGGCCGGTTTGGCTGACCAGGGATCTTGTACTGGAGCTTAGCCATAAAAAAAAAAAGTGTATGGCTGCTGGAAGCGGGGTCAGGTAATGTGCAAGGAATACAGGGACGCTTTTCGCATTTGTAGGGAGAAAATTTGTGTGGCCAAAGCCCAAATAGAGCTGAAGCTGGCCATGTCTGTGGGAGACAATAAAAAGGGCTTTTTTAAATATGTGAGCAGAAAAAGGAGAACCAAAGAAAACATAGGTCCTCTACTTGATGGGGAAGGTCTCCTCACAGACAATGACATAGGCAAAGCAGAGACGTTTAATGCCTTCTTTGCCTCCGTCTTCAAAGATGATGATGGGCTTTGGAACCCGGTCCCTGAGCTGGAGGACCATGATCGTGGGAATGATAAGCTCCCAACCAACCCTGAACGTGTGTGCGATATGCTGCTCCACAATGGGTCCAGATGGGATTCATCCCAGGGTGTTCAGAGAGCTTGCTGATGTTATTGCAGGACCTCTCTCAATTATTTTTCAATGGTCATGGGCATCTGGAGAGGTCCCAGTAGACTGGAAGCTGGCAAATGCTGTACCAATTTTCAAGAAGAGCAAGAAATAAGACCTTGGCAACTAGAGGCCTGTCAGTCTCACATCAGTGCCTGACACAATTATGGAGAAGATTATTCTTGAAGTTATTGAAGCGCACCTGGGGGACAATGAAGTCATTGGTCCCAGCCAACGTGGTTTCATGAGGGGTAGGTCCTGTTTGACTAACTTGATTTCCTTTTATAAGATCACCCACCTAGTCGATCAAGGGAAACCAGCTGAGGTGATCTTTTTGGATTTCAGTAAAGCTTTTGACATAGTTTCCCATAGGATCCCACTGGACAAAATGTCCAGCATACAGCTAAACAAACACATCATATGATGGGTGAGCAATTGGCTGACGGGCAGGGCTCAAAGGGTTGTGGTAAATGGGGCCACATCTGGCTGGCGGATGGTCACTAGTGGGGTCCCTCAAGGCTCCATTTTAGGGCCAGTCCTCTTCAATGTTTTTATAAATGATTTGGATGTAGGACTAGAAGGTGTTTTGAGCAAATTTGCTGATGACACTAAACTTGGAGGAGTTGTTGACTCTCTTGAGGGTGGAAAGGCCTTGCAGAGAGATCTGGACAGATTGGAGAGCTGGGCGATCACCAACCACATGAAGTTTAACAAGAACAAGTGCCGGGTCCTGCACCTGGGACGGGGCAGCCCTGGCTATACGTACAGACTGGACAACGAGATGCTGGAAAGCAGGGGTTTTGGTTGATAGAAAGCTGAATATGTGCAGTGTGCACATATTCACACGCTAATATATAGCAGCGTGCCCTGGCAGCCAGGAGGACCAACCATGTCCTGGGGTGCATCAAGCACAGCACTGCTAGTTGGTCGAGGGAAATGATTGTCCCACCCTACTCTGTGCTGGTGCGGACTCACCTCAAGTACTGTGTGCAGTTCTGGGCACCACAGTAAAAAAAGGATGTGAAACTGTTGGAGAGTGTCCAGAGAAGGGCTACTAAGATGGTGAAGGGCCTAGAGGGGAAGATGTGTGAGGAGCAGCTGAGGTCACTTGGCCTGTTCAGCCTGGAAAAGAGGAGGCTGAGGGGAGACCTCATTGCGGCCTACGGCTTCCTCACAAGGGGGAGTGGAGGGGCATCTGTTCTCTTTAGTGACCAGTGATAGGACCCGTGGGAATGGAGCCAAGCTGCGACAGGGGAGGTTCAGGCTGGATATCAGGAAGAGGTTCTTCACTGAGAGGGTTGTCATGCACTGGAACAGGCTCCCCAGGGACATAGTCGTGGCACCAAGCCTGTCAGAGTTCAAGAAGCATTTGGACTATGCTCTTAGTTATATGGTCTGAATTTTTGGGTAGACCTGTGTGGAGCCAGGAGTTGGGCTCGATGATCCTTATGGGTCCCTTCCAACTCAGGATATTCTATGGTTCTGTGATTCTTAGATAGTAAACAGATACATGCTTCTGGTACAGGTACAGTTCTGATAGGGAGCTGATCCTGCTTCCATTGAAATCAAAGGCAAAATTCAGTGTTTTTGGAATGAATTACACAATTTGCTAAAATATTCTGTGTATCCCAGGAGGAGCTGGAATGTATCTGTAAGATAAATAAGCTGTAGCATTTCCATATTTTGCATCCAGCCACATAACAGGAAATAGATTTATATGCATAAACTATTCCAAAGAGGATCTATAGTATATTTTAAAGGATTTACAAAATCCATACAGAAAAAGGCTTCCAAAAGTTTAAGTAGGAAACTTTGTATCCTTATAGTTTCATGAGCTAAAAAGGAGATTTGATACCAAAAATTAAAATAAAATAAATAAAATAGAAATTCAATTCTAGATATTTGCATCTACAGCTTAAAAAGTTGCAGTAATACTAAGCCAGCCGAGCTCAGCAGGACAGGCAAATAATCAAGGAAAATACAAGAAGCTGAGTCTGTTTAAATTGTCATTTTTTTTCACCATCTTGTTAGGCTGCATATACAGACTATAGGCCCATTTCAGGAGCCGCTGCAAGACATAAAGAATAATACTCTTAGGAATGGTGGAAAGTTGTTTAAATATGTTTGAAAGTTTTGCTTTTAAAGCAGAATAAACATCAATGTAGACTAAAATAAATGTTGAGGATTCTGGTTTAATATCTCTCTATGTTCACAGAGAACATCACAAAATTTGGAGATTGCTTTTTTTTTTTTTCCCAACTAGCTGTATTTAAATTACAAGGTTATAACTGCAAATAGTCTCAGCATCAAATACCTAAGAAAAAGATCAACATTTATATTTTTATAGATTTTGAATATGAGTCAAGGCAAGGGAATTACAGCCTTAAAGGATGATTAAAAAGTGAAGATGCAATGGCATGATATCAGATATTGCACTGAGACAGCTTGTCTTTTATTTAAGTGTTTAAAATGAAAAAAAAAAAAAAGAAAAAAAATCAGGTTAAAATGGCTTGTAAACCCTTAACTTCTTCGTGAAGAATTCATGTCAAGTCAAAACTGTGACAAGGAAACTTCTAGAACAGCCTGCTTTTTGTGTCATAGCACAGCATAGCTGCTAGGGAATATTCTACAAGGGGAAAAATGTACAGAGACATGAAAATATCTTCACAGAACACTGCTTTAATGAAATAGCAGATGCAGCTTTGCAAGATGCAGAGCACTTTCTTCCTCTGAGCTTCAAACAATTTTCAGCTTCTGTGGAATATACAGGACTTACAGGTGGTAAGGCTAAATGGTGAGAACCACCACTGGCTGTGACACTGTCCCCTAACTTTGTGACTAACTCCCAGATTTTTCCTGTGAACATGTAAATGTCTGGGCCTTCATATATCCTACCCACTGGATTGAGAGTGTAATTGCCTTCAGCCTCATATGGATGAGGAATATTTAAAAACTACTGGAAAATAGGTTAGAATTGTAGCAACCTGAATTTCACCAGGCATTGTCCTTTTTCTTTCTGTGAGTCACATAGGGAACCTAAGGTATCAATGATCTTGAGCTTGGTGCCTGAAACAAGTGATAATTGTAAAATTATTTGTCTTGAAGTGAACTGACTGTTAACCACGTGCAGAAAAGGGACATCAATATGCAGACACCTAGGAGAGACAAAAAAGCCCTTTCACTGACAGCTATTGTTGAGGTATATGCCTTCTCTTTTTTATCAGAGCAGCATAAATTAGAGCATGCAGCTATCTCATGCTTCATGTAACAACTTCCCTTTCCATCTCCAGGCAAAGTTGCTGTTGATTATGCATTTTCTAGAAGTGCTTCTTTAGAAGATACTGGATGCTATGCTGCTGATAGCTGCAACCGACTTAAATCACTCCAAGGTGCTTCTGGTGAAGCTAATACCTCTGGTTATGTCATAAGGGCTGCCTTGTGAAGAAGCAACCAGCCACATAAAGGAGTCTTATCTCTTCATCACTGTAGTGTTATGCTTGAATTTATTCACAAGCCACTTGGTATGTTATCCACATTAATGAATATCCCAAGTGCCTCTCTACTGCTTTATGTACAAAGGTATAGGAAAGTCCCACAGCTAATTATCAATTTACAGTCATATGTACCTCTATTTTTAGAAGAGAGTGAGAGGGGAAAAAAAAGTATATTTTCTGCACTTGAAGTTCTGTCATTGATGATAAAACTTTACACTAAATGTATGTGAAACCATGATGGAAACACTTCTAAATATCAGTTCTTAAATTTCTGTCAGAAATCAGCTTTTCCCTCTTAATCCTGTTATGTCTTATTCTCTTTTCATTCTCCACACTTGCTCCTCTGAGCAACCCCCATGGCTGCTTTTACGTCATCCCTATCTTTCCCAGCCTTGCTATATTCAAAATATTCTTTTCACTTTGAGGCCTATTGGTATTAGAGTTTAAGATGCAGAAAGAAAAGGAGTTAGACCTGCATTCAGAAAAGTTCTTCTGTTCACACATTGCTTTAAGTTTGCTTATATCTTCAACAGAGGGAATAAAAACAAAAATAGCTTGTAGTGGGAGATGACCAGATGGAATCTATGATTTCCTAAAAAGAGGCACATAGTTTCAAGCAAATTTTTCTTTGAAGTGATGAAGTTCATCCTGTAGTAACACTTGCTACTTTTTTAATCTAAACCGAAAGTAATTAATCATACCACATTAATCATATAACCTAATTTTGAACATCTAAATTGCAAATAGCAAAATTTTGCCACCCTATTATGAAGGTAATATTGTTTTACTTCCTGTATAACCAATGACTGGTAAGAAGGACAAGTGCTTAAAATAATTACATCTATTCCAACCATGGCAAATTAGAAGAGGCAGAGCTGATCTGTAGAATCTGGATTTGTGTCTCTGCACCAAATTAAAAGATATCTAAGCAAAATCAGTTTTCGTTACTTGGATATTTCAAAATTTCTCTTCTATGCTGAATCAGGATAAAAAGGCAAGCTATAAATACATTAAGAGGATCATCGGAGAAGTAATAACTGGAATGAAAAATTGGGCACAAATAATTAAGAAGCATCACAAGTTTTACATATTTTTAATTAATGAAATTAACTTTTGTTGTAACATGAACTATTTCATTCTGTGTCAATGCCAACTTTTGTGTCTCACTAACTTCTGTGGAACCTGATGGTCTCTGTAGTTTTGGGTTCTTCGTGTCCCTCTTTCTCCTTCATATTGCTTGTCTTCTGGCTGGATTTGATGCAATCTCTCATTTGGTCTTTCTTGGTACTGTTCCTATACATTTCATATTTTGTATTGTATCCTCTGTATCCATTAGATCCTTTTAGGTACAAGCCTAAAGCTCTGGACCATCCTCTGAAGTAGTGAAAAGGTGTATTTTGGCATCATTAGGGCAACCCAATTTTGGATTCTCCAAATCAATAGTCACTTAAAATAAAATGAATTTAATGTGGTTAAAAAATTTCTTTACAGAATTATTTAGTTAGTGCTATTCTATAGAATAGCACTAACAGGAGCATATAAAAGATCAGAGAAGAAAAGATAAACATGGAAAATAAAATCATGATGGTTTTTAATGTTCATTCAAATCAATAGCAGTTTCCTGACTGCACTTGCTTATCAGTCTTTTACCCCAAAGAACTGAGGTGATATATACTTTAAGAAAGCATCTACTGAATACCCATAACCATGTCACTGAGGTCAATTCTCTCATTCCCTTCAATAAAACAGAATAAACATTACTGAGAAGCAGGCATGACAATTCAAAACTTATTCTTATGCCCTAAGAAAAAAATCTTACTCACCGCAAACTCTGATCTGTTGAATTTCTAGTCTCCTGGAGTTATAATAATACTTTTAGATGAAATATTTTTAAATGATTGGCTTTTTCTTAATAATGTTGATTTTAAAATTCCCACCAATTCAGTAGAAACAGTGTTAAACTAATTCTGAGCATATTTTATCTGAGGTTTCTACAAGCTAAACTGTTGAGAAGAAGAAAATATTAGTCATTTTGGAAGAATTGCAACTTAAAATAAAACCTTTCTTTTAAGTTTCAAGCAACTTAAAAAATGTTCAATCAAACAAACAAAACAAAAACACCACAAGCAGTAACAACAACAACAAAAAAATAGCAGGTTTATTTTTTCTTTTAAAAGAGAATACTTTATTTTAAAAGTATGAGCGAGACTATAGGGGGCTTTTAAGAAGGTTTATTGAAAACAATCTTCTTGGTGAATTAAGTAAGAGTTGTTTTAGTATGCGGAGTCTCAATTACTTAAAATAAATAAATAAACGATTTGAAGAAAGTACACTTTACCAGATCTAAAAAATATGACTTGTACTTCCAAAGCAAGATTATAAATCTGATGTCTTTGGCCTATCATATAGTTATTTTAGAAGACAAAACAATAAACTAGTAGAACTTGAGACTCATTCTCTTAGGAAAAGTAGATATACGCTTTATTTAAAAATAGATGTACTTTCTCTAGAAAAGAAGAAAAATGCTTGTTCATCAATTTTACATGTTTTACAACTTTTAGTACCAGAAGCTACTCTTATGCTATAGATGAAAATATGAAAGAAGCATATTGCATAGTCTCTGAACTTGATGATCCATTAAATAAGTGCTTTTAATCTCTTGATAGAGGGAGAGAATATAAACTTTGATGACATGTTTCAGTCTGTTTCTGAACAGACATGTTTCAGCATGTTTCTGACCTGCTTGAGAAACAGAGGTGGTCACCCAGAAAGCCATCTCTCCAAAAGAATTACAGTGGGGGCAAGATGCTTTCCATCTCACTGCAGCATTTTGCTGAAAAAAGAAGAGCAGCAACTGCATTCACTCGTAATCCCAACAAGCAGTTCACCTAGAAAAGGAAGCCAGAACATCACTTCATTCCTGAATGTGGTTATCAACCAGTCTGATCCAGTGCGAACATAGATGTGAGATGGGGAATGATCCGATTCTTTGTGATAATTTTTACTTTATTTTGATGAAATTAAAAAAATAATAATAATTCAGTAACAGAAAAATGTTTGCTTCTCATCCAAATGTCATGTTTCAGAGGAGCAGTTTTCAGTGGCAAAAGAGTCCAGTCTTTGTTTGTGTGGCAGCTTGACAGGAAGCGCTCACAACCTAGCTTTACAAATCCTGCTAAAAGCCACTTGGTAGAATATTAATCTGCTTCAAAATCTGAACTGTTATACTAAATTACCCAGAAAATTATTCTGGTTCAGATGCTATTTCTATAAAGTACCTGTATTTTCAGCTAAGCAAAAGCTTAGGTTTCATGGAACTTAAGCAGCTACTTACCAATGGGAACATCATTAGGCGTTTTCTGAGAAATTCTTTAATTTTCTGCATGTAGTCTGACACTTCAGGCAGTGAATATTCAGGAGTGAATATTTCTCATGGCTTCTTCTTCCCTCATTCCACCCTAATCAGAACAGATGTCCTGATGCTCCTTAGCTATTCACAATAAAAGGAGTTAAGCACCCAGGTTGGTCAGGAAGATTTTCCCTCTGTGTACTCTGATCCATTTTGCAGGAGTCTCTGCAACTCCCCACCATCTCACACTGCACAAGGGAAGGGAGTGAAGCATGATTACTGACCTCTGGCCCAGCCCCCCCGCCCCCCCTAAAAAAAAGCAGAATAAAGAGGTTGGGATTTTTCCAGCACTGCCATTATATAGAAGCAGTAGCCTTTCCCTGTTCACCTTCCAAAAGAAGTGCTGATTTTCCCCTGAAAATGCCATTTGGTGCATGGAGCTTTGAGCGAAAGGTTGTAAAGAGAGGGAAGAGAGGGTTTTGCAGACCTGCAAGCCAGGTACCAAAAATGCTCTCCTTCAACCTGCAGTACCTCCCTGCACTCAATGGATGTCTTACCAGATGGAAAGTATATATGGGGGAAACTCCTGTGGAACTCTGTCCAAAAGGATCACAGTCAGAAGCTTCTGCAAATCTTACTTCAACATATGCTAGGAGAAAAGAGAGGAGGAGGAAGAGAAAGGGAATGACCTTGGAGAGACAAAGACATAGGGAGGCACAGAGAGAGAGAGCATTGCAGGTGTAAAGAAAAATGAGAACAAATCAAAAAACAGTTCCAAAAGTGATATAGAAGTTCACAGTTGATAGATTTTCCTTTTATGAAAAATAGAGTGAATTTGTGGATCTGTTTTCCTCTACTGTCACAAAGCACTGTGAAATGCATTCCCAAGGTATAAACTGCATAACGTATAGCAAGGGATAGGAATCACGTATGCCTACATATACAAACAAGTGCAGACAGCTGTATGTCGCTGGTGGTTTTGTGCAAAGCTAGACTTAATGCACAAGCCATAAGGTCACCAGACATATGACACTGTACTTGGAGAAATGTGGCTTCTAGGCTGGGTTGAGTTGCTGTACAGAGGCTGGGAGTATAAGGGGCTGTCTACTTTATCTGGGCAAAGCGTAGTGGTAGTGAGAGCTGAGGGACCACATGGTGGTCTAGCAGAGAGCTGTTACCTCTTTCCACACAGAGGCATAGCCAAGGAATGACTTGCAAGTACTTTAGCTCAAGTGGCAGAGGCCTCTGCATTTCACATGAAAAATAAAATGGTCCCAGGAAATGTCGATTTTCTTAAAAAAAAAAAAAAAGTAAAAACCATTTGGGAGTATAATGAAAAAAAAAACAATAGAAAATACAGAAGAAATAGATTTCCAGTTAGTTCCATGATAAATCTTGTTGTTAATCAATATGGGAAACAATATGCATTCACATATTGGAATATTTAGCTATTATTTTGCTTATTAAAAAAAATAAAAAAGAAAAACCCTAGGCAATTGCATTAAACTAGAAACACTGATTTGCTAAATGAAAGGTAAGATTGCAAAGCCAGCTGCTCAGAATAAGGAAAAGCTGTAATGAAGATTACCAGTTCTCCCTTTGTACATCTGCCTTGGAATTAATTACATAATCATACAGCGTTTTTTCACAAAACTCCTGCCTTATTCAGTGCACAGAATAAATGGAGCTCACTGAATGGGTAACTTCATTATTTCAAATATGGGGAGCTTTCAATATTCTAGTGATTAATTACAAATACTTAAAAATTGGTTTGGTTTGCATACAAATTGATCCTGAATTAGGCAATGGTCATGTCCATGATGAAAACACTCCAGTTAAATGACACATAGAAGAAGCTTAATTGATACTTTACGGTTTCTCAGCAGATGTCTGCATTCAGATGGAATTACTGTAAAAGAATTTGCTAGAAAGATGTAGGTACTGTATCTGAATAAATCATTTGCATTTGCTAAAATGAAGTTATATGCAGTGGGAGGTGCTGGTTACATCAGAAAGCCATAAACATGATTTTATTCTTGTATCTCTTTTTCATATTGTACATTAATATGCATCCAGAATGGGACTGATTCCCTATACATTATGCAGCTTCATGCTGATGCAACTCTCTTAATTTCAGTCATTTAACCACCTAACTGCTTATTATACTGGTAAAATCCTGTCTATATACAGATATTCTGCATTTAATGCCCCAGTATTTCTTTTTATAGAGAAAATAAAAGCATAAGAGAGTTTCATAATGTCAAGAATTTGATAAGTTAAAAATGGGGCATAGCTGAAACAAATGGTTTAGTATTGCCCTGGAAGGAAAAAAAAAAAAAAGAAGAAAGAAAAAAAAAAAAGTAGAAGAGTAAAATTTCACATGTGGGTTCTAATAAGACTGTGAGTTCTAGTTCATTTTCCCCATCTTCCAGTCTTATTGTGTGTATGCATTTACCTACATGTCCTTGCAATGCATTCTCTCCTTGTAACCTTATTCTCTCCCTGTACTAAAGCCTTTGTGAGGCTATGAAGAACGTTATGCAGAAAAATAAACGTAGAATGGATATCAGTATTTGAAATAAAATGCTGCCAGTGCTTTTTATCCTTTCTGCAATTTGATCCAAATGCTGTGACTTAGGTTACTGTGGTTAAGATTAATGGGTGAATTACTTTCTCACAAAAACACTGCTTTTCTCCACTTAATTACGAGATGTTTAAAAAAAAAAAAAGAAAAAAAAAAAGGAACAAGCAGTTATTCTTCTGTGTACTCATCTGTGCCCTTTAGCTAATTACAGGCAAATTCAAAGTGATTTCACATAGTTTTTACTGCTATGTTGCAGAATCCTTAAGGTTAACAAATTCTGATCTGTATCTATAATAGAACCTGGCATGATGTCATGCTCTGACAATCAGTGTTTTAGATATGTGTGCTTAGTCAAACATGTAAAATCTACAGTGTTTTACAGAATCTCTTAATCCTTGATTTTTTTGGTGCATGGCTGGGAACAAGAGAAAGAGACAAAGTTCAAGATGATGTAATAGACTATATAATACAGACCACCTTCCTACTATGAAGCCAAGCCCATAATTTTCAAGTATTTACAGAAGTAAACATACTACATGCAAGAACTGTAATGTTCCAAATGCATGCATTTGGGAACATCTAAACTTCTAAACAGGGGAACCCCAAGTAAATGGTATAGCCTATGTTTTAACATCTCTACACTGCTGGAGCAGCACAAATGAGTCATGACAAGCTTAAATGCCCTGTTTTCTTTGCAGAGACGTGGAGGATTCAAAAAGCTGAAGATGGGAGAGTTAGACTACTGACATTTTAAGGGGAGGTTAGATCCATCTATTAAGGTATGGAAAGGGGAGACTTAAGACACTCAGTTGATTCCTCTCTTGTGGTTTTGAGTAAACTTTTGTTTTCAGTTTCAGATTGCCATCTATCCTGCATTCGCTAATATTTGGGCAAAGTATTTTAAGCTAGCATTTTGTATTGGATAGGTTTCTACCTCCAGACAAGCAGAGACGATATCAGTATGTTAAAGCCTTTGAATTGAATTAGTGAGCCAAGCACTCTCACTAATGTATTTTTATTTGTACTTCCTGTTGTGAATCCAAACCGAAAATTATGACTTTGTAACGGGCTATGAACATCTAGAACTGAAATTCTTGCATAAACTACAGTTGTAAGATTTAGCAGGTAGGACAGAACTGTGGCAGACACTACTTTTTAAGTCTCTGGAGCCTTCATTTCAATCTTTATGAAAGTATCACAAAAATGTTAAAATCCAGCAGGTATTATCAATTCTATTTTTATTTTACTTTATTAATTGAAATTATTATTACAATTATTTTATTGAATTTAATACTGTAAATATGCTGTTACAATTGTAGCTTTACTGCAGTTGTGATTAGGTCTACACATGCTAATAGTTCCTCATTTTTCATAATTTTATTCAGCAGCCTTCCTACAGTTATTCGTAACTATGTCAGAAATATTAAAATATTATGATGTAGGATTATTTATTTGTAATAGTAATCTATGCATATATCTACATCAACAAGTCACATTACCTACTAGAGATAGAGCTGCAGGAAATAACAGTCAGTGCCTAGAACATGTCACCCATACACTGTGTACTTTTGTGCTTAGCTTTGGACTAACTCTAGTCCATCCATTCTATGGATGGAGTTGCTAGCAGAAATGAGACTGCTGTACCTCTTCAAGTAGAGTGTAATCCAGAATTAATCCTGTTGCATACTCCAACATCTTTCCATGATATGAACTGTGGAATAAGTTAATATGATCAAGGGAACATCTAGCCATTTAAAGTCCAGTATAAAACAGGATATTAAGTCAATATAAATGATCACTGTCACTACATCCCAAGGTAGTATAAAAATGCTAAAGAGAGTATGATTTCCATCAAAAGAATGGAAATCATCCACCGGCACTTAAAGTTGATCACATACTCAGAGATCTATCAAACTTTATTATTTTTTTTCCAAATGTGAAAATAAAGAAGTTGAGAAAATTTGTTTCTTGGGAGTTTCCTAGTTTTCCTGATGAAAAACAATAACAATAACAAACAAACAAACAAACAAGAAAAATAAAGATATCTTGTCAATATAAAAATAAACAAATCAGCATTGATGAGCAACACAATTATTTTTCAGTAAAATAATTTCTCATTTTGTTTTTGTCCTTAATAAATAAGGGCACAAGTATAGATTCACAGACACTGTAACTTCATGAAGGAACAGCTTACTACTTCGTGCAAGGCTAGTGTTTATGCCAAATATACTGTACTGACTGGAAACGTATATATTGGAACTGGGGCCTCCCACATCCACTGTGATTTCACATGCTAGTGAAAAGGATGAATTTCTGCATGATTTGCAAATGACACAAATTTATCTGACAGTTTTCCTGATAAATGAAGGGTTTTCAATACTTTAAAACTTCTGTATAGTTTCTTCTTTTTCAATAATTGGCTGGTACTATCTGTTGAATTAGTTTAGCTGATGTAAAGTTGCATTTCTGCTAATAATGCATTGAAGACTCTGTTCCCAGTCATGTCACATAAGATTTTTCCTTTTGCTTCTTCAACTATTTATTTTATATTTTATTTTTTGTTTTGTTTTGTTTTATTTTATTTTATTTTATTTTATTTATTTTGTTTAGTTTTGTTTTGTTTTATTTTATTTTATTTTATTATTTTATTTTATTTTGATCTGATTTGATCTGATTTGATCTGATTTGATTTGATTTGATTTGATTTGATTGAATTATTGTCATTTGCATTCTGGTTGGATATATTGCCTCCCACTGAGGCCAGAACCTCTCCTGTTCTAGGGGCCCAGGGTGGTCCCTGACCTGTATGGTTTATTAATTGGGCAGATAAACAAAGAGAGGTGGGAACTTGTCAAGGGTGATAATCAGGGTCATCCACTAGGGCAACACTGGAAACATTTGTTATACTGAATTCCAACGTCATGCTGATGAACCTCTGCCCATGCTGTTGAAAATTCAGAGGTATATGAGCTGGTAGAACAGAAACTAAGCATATTACTTGAACACCTCTTCCTCGACCACTCTTTCTCAGTCTTTTTGTTTGTTTGTTTTAGTCAAAAAAATGTCCTTTAAGACTTAAATATCAGACATTTCTTACTTCTTCTTCAAGTAATACTTTCAGGTTTGTCTTGGTCTTACAAAACATAAAGAAATAAGCTAAATCATTCTTTCAGCTTATCATATACCCATGCTTTGATAAGCCAGATAAAGGCCATGGGTTAAGAAACAATTCCAGCATGTCTTTAACTACAACTACTGGCCGGCAATAAAGCTTTATTATTCTATTATATCTAATGTTAAAATATTATATCTAATATTATATCTAATTACCTATTCTTGTTACCACCACATAGAGCTCCTAAGCTGTACTATACTCCTCTAAAGTTTAACTTAGTGTTCTTTTTTCCTTTTACCTTTCTTCCCCTTAATCTGAAGAAATACTATAATCATGACTAACTTTCTAAACTGATATGCCTCATATTTCACATACATACTTACTGAAGCTTAAATACTGATGTTATTTAACTGTCTTTATTGGACTAGGCATAAGAAATATAGACCCATTTTTCCTCTTGCTTTATTATTTTGTCCAAAACATCAAATACGCTTCTGTCAGTCTACATGGATGCAGTGGAAGGAGATTAAAAAACTAAGACTTTCCATGCATACTATTACTTGTGAAAACAAAACCCTTCACTGACCGTCTTCTGTTGCAAAATGGATTATTATAAAACATGGCATTAGCCTGGAAAATGTGTCATCTGTTTTTTCTTTAACCTCATTGTAATCAATTGTTACAATTCTCTTCCAAATGAAGATTTTCCTTATCCCATTTGACTAAGATTAAATGTCAGTGCAAGGGCATGTAAATAAAACAGAACAACAGGTATTTCTAGAGCTATTCCTATTGCTGTCAATGGAGTTTAACATCAGATTGATACAGAGAGGAAAGTGATATGCATATTTCTTTCAAGGGACTGTAAGTTAAAGCAAAAGCAAAATACGTACTTAAAGCAAAGCCAAATACGTATGCTAAACTGCTAAACAGCTTACATACTGGGTAGACATACCCCCCCCCCCCCCCCCCACGCCCCTGCCTTCTATTCACCATATGCACTTACATTCTTGTAAAATACTACACTAAGCAAGCACACTGCTCTCAGGTTTTTAAAATTACGTTGCCTTGTTTGAAGAAAAATGATTCCATTCTTTACAGGTCACCCCATTTTTTCTGTCTAAACTAGAAAGAGGTCCAGATATACAGTCTCACACAAGGCGTGACATTTACCCTATAGCTAAACTTGTTAAATGAGTTCATAAAAGCATGAATGATGACATCAGTGGGAAGCAGAATGCGTTTCCATTTTCTGCTGTCTTGTCATTCTTATCAAACTGAGCATTTCCTGTTTAGTTTTGGGGGTCAGCCTGTAGATTTTCAAGTAAAGGCTAAAAAGTGTTTGCTGTGTAGATGAATACAATCAGCTGCATTGCATTCACTTTATTTATTTATTTATTTATTTTGCTTGACAGTTATAAACTGAGGTAATTATAGTACACTATTCAGCCATAAAACGTGGTTTCATTTCAAGTCTTAAATAGTATTTGGACTGCAAGATTCCCTAATGTGTAGGCACTGAGTGACTCATTCAAAACTGAATAGATTTTAAAATAAAACTAGAAATTCATTTTATGAGACTGTCTTAATAGAAAATCAGTCTGAAAAAATAATTTGTGCCATAGAAAGGATTCTACCAATCCAAAAAAAAAAAGAATTCATTTCCTTAGTGCTTTCAAATGTCAGTAAAGGTTGGATTTAGTTTAAAGAATTGTTAAATGACTCACATATTAAAAAATCCAATTTGGCATTTCTGCATTTATTTTCCTGAAGAATTTACCAAAATTTTGGAAAAAAAATATCCTGTTTCTCTGAGAATTATTTTGCTTGCCTTGTTGTGGGGCCCCCATCCTCGTGACATCAGAACCAATGACCATATGAACTCTTTTGCTCTAAAGTCGCTTATGATGGCAGAGAGTGACTAATCAGCAGAAATGGATTATCTCCTTAGCAACAGCAGTTCAACTTTAATGGAAATATCCAGGGAGATGGTGATAGAGAAACAGGCAAAATGAAATTATCTCTGAATTAATGGCATTTTAACAGGTACTAAGGAGTACAGAACAGCTCCAGTATGCCTAGGCAGGAAGCCCAGAGCTTTGAAAACATGCAGTTCTTCTCAGAAACACAAACACAGAGGTTTTGTCTTTAGCATCCCAGGGCACCATCCCACAGGGCACCAGATTGCATCCACTCCTCAAATTCAAAACACTCAAAAACTTGGGTTTAGGTTGCCTAACTGAACTACTAAGCAGTGAAATAGTTAATCGGGATACTCAAGCTCAGTGACAAATTTCTTTCCTTTAGAAGAATGAAACTTTCTGCAGTATGGATTTGTCATTGTGGGGGACTGCAAAGGACTTCTGCAAGAAATAAGGATGTCTGCAGATTCTTCTGTTTTAAGTGCAAGGCACATTTCTTTATCTTCTCTGATATCATATACGTAGGTAGGTGTGTGTGCATATCTTGTTCAAAGAAAAATTCAGTACACTCTATACACTAGAAAGGAGTAAAAAAATAAAATAAATAAATCCATCATATCTCTTCATACAGTATTGGGAAACAGTCATATACTACAATGACAAATGCAGTAAGGAATCAGAATAGGAGATAAAGAGGTATCAGACATTACCACCTGACAAGTTTACTTGTTCTGAATGACCTCAAAATACAATGTACTCAGAAGCATGTGGGAAAAGAATAGCAGATTGTATTGGCACTTAGGTGGGAGAAGGCTGAGTCATGCAAAGTGTTACACAGCCTGCATTTTCTTTCTTTTTATAGAGCAAGAACAAAGAACAATGGTTCTGGCTTGCATGTCTTCACAGACAGCAGCTCATGGGCTTCCTGCCAAAGGGGTTAAGTGCTGTTGTTTGGCCCTCAGTTTCAAAGACAGAAATGGCCATCTTTGAATAGTAGATTTTTCAAAGCTAAAGAAAGAGCAGTCAGCTGAAGGGAGAAAAGCAACAGCAAATAAAACAGGGAAGCAACAGCTGAGATACAATCTTTCTTTTAGTTACTTGAGCATTTCATTTGAGGTATTACTTTTTTTTTTAAAATTTTTAATTCTCAGAGGGATTTCTATGGAAGATGATTTTCAAAAGAAGGTATTATTCAGCTACCGTACACATTTAGATGTATTTGCCACTGAGCTTTTGAAGGATTTCTAGCAGCATATTATGAAAAAAATGTTACCAATTGTTCATGGTAAATATCTGACAGTAAGGTCAAGTGAGCCACAAAGGAGGTGGCATTCATCAATTAAGCTCTTACTACAGCATGAAGCAAGTTGACCATGAAAAGAATACTATATTTAAGGATTTAGTCATATTTTCTGTAGAAATAGTGTACTTTTATGTGTGCTAAAGAATGGAAATGAATTTTAATGCTTATCAGGCACTTAGGCTATCTTACATGAAACCAGATTTGGCAATTCCTCCTGCAGCTGTTGCAAACAAGTCCAGCCAATCATCAGTACTTGTGTGCTTCATTCATCCCTCTGTAAGAGAAATAGAGAAGCAATAGACTCAGAACATTTGGAGATTCAGTTTTAACAAAGTAGATGATTTTCTTTGCAGAGCCAAGTCGTTTGGTTTGTTGTTGGGTTTGTATAATAATTTCACCAGCGGAATTGGATTGAGATTACTGCCTTCACAACTACAGAAAGCAAAACAAAACTGTTTTCCAAGCTTCTAACAACCTCTGAGCTTCACCAATGTGTCTTAATGGGGAAAAAGTGTGTGCACAGCCCATCTTGAGTTTTGCAACCAAAGCTATCAAAATCACACCTGTATGTTTTTGTCCCACCACCACCTGATGGCATGTTGTTAACTCAAAGTACCACATCAGGTAACAGTGTATACTCTATTTCTTATAACCATTATGTTAGCACTTCGTGGCGTACTCTAAAATATTGTAATAATAGCTTAGAATAAACAGTTAAACAATGGTTAAAGTAATGATGATAGTAGATTCTTCAGCTTTTGTGTGTGTGTGTGTGTGTGTGTTTGTGTTAAAGGGTTTCAGTTTACATTGTGTTTTGTAAAATACATGCAGCAGTAACACTGACTTCCAGCATTCCAGCATTTTGGATCTGCTGCTTGAATTGAACTCATTAAACTGTCATCTGCATCTATATGAAGCAGTACAGAAACCTCCCATTCTGGTAGACAAATTCTGACATGTTCTTTAGATGCTAATATTCGTGATGACACGAGTTTCAAGAGACCTTAATTTTGTTTACTACTTGACCTTTATCACTCAGTAGAAATGGCAAGTGCATCTGTGAGAGCAAAGTCTATAATCTGATTCAACTAGTAGCAATTAACTCATCATCTGCATGATATGCCTGGTCATCTGCATGGTACGTTCAAGTATATGGTCTCCTGATAATTATTTTTTGCAGTTATTCAGGTAGACACATTCAGATGCTTAAACATAAATAAATGTCCAAAGTTAAACTATAATCTATTGTTTAAACACATTTAGTGTAAATTGAAATATAAGGACATTCTTTTAAAACATCAGAATGGCAATATGACATATTGTTATTTTCGGCACTTTGACTATTTTCCCCAAAATCTGTCTTGTTGATGTTGTTTTGGGGAGAAAGGAGGAAGCTGTCTGTTTTGTTTTGTTTTCTGGAAAACTGGTCCAAAGGCCACATACATGCTCATCAGGTCCTGGATATTTGGTCAGACAACTCTAGGAAATGGTGCACACATACCAGAAGTGTGCGCGAAGTTTTAAAGTTTCTTTTTCTGGTGTAAAACGGGGTCCAGACTGGGTAAATCCAATGTCTTTTATGCATTCTACTTCACTGGTGGGAATCCTAGTCAGATTTTCAAAACAAGGTGAAATAGAACATTTTGCATAATATTTTCAATAAGCTATAATACCCTTTAGTTCAGTTTAGTTTTCTTTCTAGTCATAAGGTTTTGTTTCAACAATAAGAGGTCCTAAATTCTATGCAACAATGGTACAGAATGCATTCTCGTCCTTTTTTGGGGGTGGGGATGTGCACATGATATAGTGGATGGGGAGGGATTTTTTAGTAAGGGACCATTATTTACAGGTACATGGGAATAACAATGCTGCACCAGATATCACTGATAATTTGTTATAGGAGTGAAGATAATGTCTTACAGAATATAGACAGCCATAAGCTGAAAATAAATTCTTCCAGTTTCAGTGGTTTTGTACCTCTGAATGATTTTTATCTGAAGCAGTTGATTTGCAATTTTCTAATTTATCATTTTTACCATTGAAAGATTGCATGCAGCAATGAGATACTTTAATGCTTCCATTTAACTTTAGCTCACAAAAAAAAAAAAAAAAAAAACACCAAAAACATACAGACCATATAAACAAGGAAGTCAGGAAGTCTAAGCATTTTAAAGTACGTGGGTTATTTGTTTTAGTAAACAGAGGGAAAAATAAGGGAATACCTAAATGCAGAGGAAAATCTCAGCAAAGTAGTGTGTAAGGAATAAAACAAATATATTTTGCCTTCCCCCCTTCCAAGTCCCTTGTTGCACTGGTGGTATTTCTTTGACTTAGACAAAAGACAAAATACTTAGACAAAAGCCAGCCAAAAGACATCAGCATATGCTGTGCTCAGATTACACTATACTGACTGACCTGCTTGGTCTCATCTTCTAGCTTTTGTTAAGGTCTGCATTTCTGCCCTGTCAGTTGTGTGAGTGATACACATTTGTTCTCCTCCCTTTCCCCAGTCACCAACATGCGACCTGCACTGAACTCTCTGCCGCTGTGCTGCTATACTACACTGTCTGTAACATGTCAACGTCTTGCTTGTTTGCAGTAATATGTCAAAGATAAGAGATGAATAAGTACATCTAAATAAACCTCTCAGATACTGTATCATGCTGTCCTAGGCTACCATTTGTCCTTCATTATGTTTCCTCTTATTCCCATAACAGAAAAGAGCTTGGACACTTGCTATCTGAAAATGCAATGGAAAAGGTACAATTCTGAGCAGGCAGCCCAAACCCTGACACACTGACTGACAAGTATTTTGTTACAGTACACTTGTATAAAATCTTAATGCCTTTATGCCCCCAGTATCACCTTGCTGCTTTCCATCACACTGGCTCTGCTGCTCTGCCTGCTGAAGCCTTGCTTCAGAAAGATCCCAGGGCTGGAATTTCCTTCACTGGAAGAAGGGCTGTCTCTCTAAACGATGATTATGTTTCTCTAAATGCATTATCATACTTCTGATAAGGTTATCATCTCCTTCAAGTTGGTAAGCCAACCTGCAGGGCTGACTCTGTAGCTGTCATAATGTAGCATAACTCTGCTGAAATCAACTGTGTTATATTGAGTTACCCTGGCTGAGAATCTAATTCATATGTGGAGTGTGTTAATTGCTCTTCTCATATTCTCATATTCATATCTCCTTTAATAATTCCATATAATGACCAACCTTCTCTTCTCCTCTTCTCTTCTTGATTTTCAGCAACTTTTTTTTTTGTTTTTTTAACTCCCTTTGTGGGTAAGACTTGCTGGTTGGCCTGGGACTCCTTTGGCTCACAAAATCTGTACCAGTTGCTTAGAAATGTGAACACTTGGTACAGGTCTAGGCATAAATCATCCCTATCTGCAAACCCTGTCTTTGGGGTTGTGGTTCAGCTCTCTCATTTTTTTTTATTCTGACTTAAGAAAAATTAAAATGCTTTCTGTAAGAGGAAAGGAAGAAAGAGGTATGTTACAGCCATTTTGTAAAAAAATAAGTCTTAATTATCAGGAAATCCAAGTAGCTTTACATTTTTTGTAGAGGATCTTACAAAGAGGCATTCTGTGAAGGGAGGAGAGGTATTCCTTTTACTTTTTGCCTAACTTGTAGGTCTAATTGGGATATTTCAGAGCTGGAGACTAAGGGAAGAATTCTGTCTGAAGTTGCTAAGGGTTTTACTGCTCTAAAACATAGGCCAAGAAAAGCTGCCTGCCTTAGTAACACATTAAAGACATTTAAAACGTTATTTAACCTTGGAGTAAAATTTCTGAGAGGAAGAGTGAGCTCTTTAAAAAGTCTCTGGGAAAAGGGGATTTGAGACAATGTAGGAGAGGCAGATGGCCATTTTCTCCTTTTTTCCCTTCTGACTAAAATTAAGGTGCCTTAAAATGTGAAAAGCTTCTCTTGCATCACTTGCCAATAAAAGGTCAAATCCTTTTTCTGTCTCCACCCTGGGACTCATCACAGAGAGAATCCCTTGACAATGAAGAAAATCCCATATGCTGAGAACTGGGGGAGAAACTACAAAATTGTTCTTCACTCCCTGATGGCATCAGCAGCCCAGGAGAAGCCCGGCTGAAGTGGTCCATCTTCCCATTATGCTTCTGTCCTCTCTGGGAGGCCAGGACCACCAAACCTGGCAGGGGGAGGAAAGCTTGCAGCAAGGACTACAGGCAGAGCAGGCTACTGGATGAGGGTGGGGAAAGTATCAGGATAAAATAGGTTTTGTAAATGAATTTAAATGTGAAATAGAAATTATGATAATAAAGTGCTTAATTCAAGGCTATCAATGAGGCCAGTACAGACAGCAATGATTTGAATTTGTTAAGACTAGATTTGTCAGCATCTGCAGCTGTGAATACTTTTTCTTTCTCCATCTTTAGACAGTCAGGCAGTCCTTGCCATATATTTCGTTATGCATTAATGCCTTTCACATTTATTTTTTTCCTGTAGACAACTTCTTTTGGTTTCTTTTGGTGTGGTTGTTTCACTGACAGGAGCAGCATCAGTGGTTTCTGAGGTTTCTAGGTATTCCCAGGTTAACCTGTCACTATACAAGATAGAGAACTGGCGTTGTTTTTGTATCTCGTATCTAGTTCCAATCCCTTTGGACATGCTCAACAGTCTTTTTGAGTGATGAAGTATCTTTGCAATTCATTAAAATGCTTCTGAAAAGTATGTTTCTTTTTTATCCAGGAAAACTAACGCCTATATCAAATTAAAAAGCCTTAAAGAGCCTTCTCAGGGAATGTCTGCCTACAAAGTATTTACATGACTTTTCTCACTGTGAAATGTCCTACTCAGCTGATGGCTACAGTAGTAGTGCTGGGAGACATGACATAGGGCTTTCTGATGAACTTCATCATTTTTCCTTTTTTCCTCTTTTTATTAGAGAAGGTGCAGGGTCAGATTTCCAAAAGCATTTAGTTTTGTCCTATTTCTGTGCCTACCAGCTTGAGTGGAAGAAAAATTCAGACAACATAAACGATGTTTGAGAATCTTACTTTAAGGCATTTAAGATTGGAACTGGTTTATGGCGAGTTCACACAGTGAGTAGCACAATAGAGATAATTGAGACCTCCAGCTGCTACTGTATTATAAACAATCATTTACTTAGCAAATGAATTTAGTCTCTTCCACGGACTATGGATGTTTCCTGTGCAGAGATGGGGATCATAATGAGACTATTGATCCATTGTTCCCTATGTGTTATACTATGCTATAGTTTTAGGGAAAGATACATAAGGACTTCTAGTGCGGGAGCAAATTTTCTTCAACAGTGTGTCTCTCCTATATTGACTAGGAGACATCATTTAAATGGCATTACAGATTCCTTAATGACTCCATTTATTCACCTCCAGTGCATATGTATTGTGGACACAGGTGTGACAATTACACATATTATAAACAAAGAAGGAAGCCTCCTGTTTAAATTTCCTGTAATGTGACTCTGTTGAGTAAACTCATAGAAGCTCTTCTGTTTATACAGGTGAGAGAAGGTATTAACAGTTTGAAAATAATGTGATGATGAAAAAGTTAAAACTAAAAGATGAGTTAAAACTAAATTTAAAAAATAATAGTAATCCATCAGGTAGCACACAGCACAGTCTATACCTATGTTATCAAGTAGTGTGGATCAGTAGGAGCATATCTATAGGGCAAAGCAGTTGGTGTTAAGGATCTGATTCCCACACTGTGCTCAGGATATTTTTCCCTCAACTGGAACTGGTTGCATGGACTGAATGCCTACGTGCAGCTGGAGTGTACTTAGTCTGGTCCTAAAGAGCATATTCCAGCTTAGTCTCATTCAAAAGGAACCCAGTTCATGTGCTTTGAGACCAGTCTGTGATGAAAACCAAAACACAGTAGGGGAAAAGGTGGAGATTTTCTTAGATTGGCAGATGATCCAAATTAAAACCCTAAGGTAGGTGCACCTACTTAGGTATTATCAGACCTGAGTAGACTCAATTTACAATATGCAAGCTGTAGTGTTAATTAGTAGTTTAATATTCTGTGGAGTTTATGTGGCAAAGTTTGAGAAGTGGGGCTGCAGCAATGACTTATCTAGGAGGATGTTACGGGCTGCCCTGTGCTAGACACAGACAATTCTAGCTGGCTCTACAACTGACCCAATTTTAATGGCCAATAATTTTGTCGTTGTTTTATTTTTTTCCCTGAGATAAATCTGTTTTGCCCATGATAGTAATTGGGAAATTATGTCCCTTATCTTTATTTCAGTTCATGAGCTTTCTCATCCAATTTTCTCTCCCTGCCCCACTGAGGTAGCCGGAGAGAGAGAGGGTCTGGACGAGCATTTGACTGCCAAGGCTAACCCACTATATCTATTGCGGTTCTCACTCGCAATGGGAAAAGTACAGGGGAAAAAGGGAAAGGAGGAAGGAAGGAAGGAAGGAAGGAAGGAAGGAAGGAAGGAAGGAAGGAAGGAAGGAAGGAAGGAAGGAAGGAAGGAAGGAAGGAAGGAAGGAAGGAAGGAAGGAAGGAAGGAAGGAAGGAAGGAAGGAAGGAAGGAAGGAAGGAAGGAAGGAAGGAAGGAAGGAAGGAAGGAAGGAAGGAAGGAAGGAAGGAAGGAAGGAAGGAAGGAAGGAAAACTGTAGTTCTCTGCTACAAAAGGCTTATGTTTCAAGACAGTGAAGGTTAGCTAAATATGCAAAAATTATTACTTTAGTCAGTAGACAGTCATGGTAGAAGGATTTTTTCCCTTCCACTCAGGCATTTGAAAACTGTAAAGTGATATAGACTGGTCACATGCACACCTCCTGGGGCAGCAGCCAAGAAGGAAACCTATTGGCATAGCTATGTAGTCACATAGCTTAAGTATGAAGTCATATGTTGTGTTAACCTTCACTCTGGAGGGAAGAAGCTGGTTCCCTTGGCAGGGACTCTTGATTTCAGAGTCCTCTTACAGAGGCAACTTGTACCCTACTGTCTAGTTTCTCCTCCAAAGATGCTCCTGGCAGACATTCAGTCCTACTACAAGCCACTGTCCTTGAATACCCTCCTCCGCTGCTCACCTGCTTCATCCTCCTTGACTTTCTGGGATCAGCCTTTCATTTCTGAGGGACCTCTCTATTTTTATAAGAGCTGGACGGATACCTTGGACACCAAGGAGCTACAGTGCACATGAAAAATCTGGAGGGTATTTAGGAAAGGAGCACTTGGTCAAGAACCAGACAGGGAGAACACCGGTGTTCAATAGATAGAAACTCAGGATGACCTAACTTAAAAGTCAGGGCCATAAGAAGAAGTCTCCCAGATGTGTTCCAGATGTCTTTATTGGATGACTTGTATGGAATATAGGCATTGAAGAAGACCTTGAACCCATATCCTTATGAGCCTTTGATCCAGACTTTGATAATGAATCAAGAACAGATATTAAGAGATTCATGTGAGTCTGTTAGCGAAAGATTTCTAGTGAAGCCCCACAAAGCTGTTAGATGGTCAGGACCCCTTAGAATCACTTTAGCATGCTCTCACTTCTCCAAGAAGCTCTGTCAGAGCAGCAACACTCAGGCTAAGCACAAACACAAATCACAACACTTCAGGTGTATTCTGTGTAGGAAGAGCAAACTATTGCCTCCTTCCTTTACTGTGATGTTGGCAGTGACTTTCAGCTTTCCAAGCTGCTGCCTTGCCAATATTAGAAATAGATCAGACGGCAGATACCAGTCCCTTCTCACTGCTAAGACAAAACTCTGGCTACAATCTGGTCTTATTGGGCAGGAACCAGTTCCCTAAAGGCTTGCCACTGGCTTAAAAAAAAAAAAAATAAAAATAAATAAATAAATATTGTGTATCTCAGCCAAGGAAGCTACAAGGGTCTTGATGGCAAAACCAGAAAGAGCTAAGGGCTCTTATCAAGGCCTCACCTCCAACTGCTGGTGTGTCAGACCTGAGAACAGGATCAACCAAGTGCTCTAAGACAGCCGTCACAGACTTGCTCCACATTTCTGTGAATATCAGGCTTCCTGAGCAGCATATTCTGTGTGGATGCTAATAGGCTGAGGCAGGCAAGGCTCCTGGGACAAGTCAGAATGGGCCATATATCTGCTAGGAGAGCATGTCAGACAGGTAGAGGACATAGATTGTAGGATATCTGAAGAGGTCAGATCTGCTTCAGCTAAAGCACCGAGGGGGCACAGGAAATGAGAGCCAGAGACATGCTAAGGCAGTGCAGATGCAAACGTCTCAAGCTGCTTAGCTGGCAAAGCTGGATTTGAACTTGGCACTGCTGCTGAGGAAGCAGTATAGATTTGGCCTACAGTGCTCTAGGGAGCTTCTGCAGTTGAACTGAAAGGGAATGGTGGGGGAGATTTGAGCATATTTTTCTATTTTATGCCTTCTCTAGAGAATGCTCTATCATCCCTGCCAGAGCTGGTTTATCCCTCTGTTTTGTAGCAATATATACGGGCAAAGCAAATGCTGCTGATTGCAGCAATTGGCAGGTAAATTCTAAAAACTTCCCAGGGAAGAAAATCCCCAGGTGCTTTTAGGATGTCTTCACTTGAATTTAAAAATGCCTTAGGGCAAACAGTGTGCTACAACAGTTTCAGAAACAAAATGCAAGCAGCTTCAGAGAACACACATAGTCTAATCTTGTTCATCAAATTAAATATATGTTTTATATGGATAAGAATGTGAACAGATTCTGCAGTACCCAAGACCCTCACCTGGGATACAGATTTTATTTAGTGGGTCAAGTGAAGTTGTTGGATTTTTTTCTTGTTGTTGTTTGTTTGCTTGTTTTGTTTTGTGGTGAAGAATCTCCTTTTAACACCTGATTTTGCACAGCAAGCTGACAGCATGTGGCTGGAACCCTGTACACTATCCATTCCCAGGAATCCCAGGCATTCCTGTAGAGCATCTGACTTCCAGCACAGTCCCTCTCCCCTTGCCCCCTGATGACAGGAATCTCAAGGTAGCCCTCAATTACCATCTGTCTGGTTTATTCATTTGTACATGAAGATAAGACCCAGAGAAAACAGAATTTTGTCTGGGAATTCACTTGGCCCCTTGAAGAAAGTTTTGCTTCAGTCTCTTCCCTAGCCCTGCCCTTTTGCTCTTTTTTCGTATGTTTGCAGGCAGGTTCATGCTTCTCCTCTGTGTCCTACAGCCCAGTGTCCAGGGCAGAGAAAGGGCATATATTCAAGGAACTTAACATTAGGGACCTTAATGATCCAAATATGTTGACTGGGAAATGACCCAAACTCCCTCTGTAGTCAGAGAGAGATGTTCCTGTGGAAGACAATTCAGGTCACCTTCGTTAGGTTCTTGCTCTGAATTACCCTCTGGAGGAGCCTGCCTACCTTCATTCATTACACAGGGAATCTAGGAAGCCTATCCAGCTAATATAAGTGCCAAAGTTAGGTGCTTGAAGTTAGGTACAATGAAAAGCTCTCTTCAGTCGATGAGCTCCTGGAATCTCATGTTTCACTGCTGTTCTTACTACAGTAGAAAAATCGGGATGAATTTTCAACCTTTTTTATTGCACTTGACTTTAAAACAAAATCTCTGATCACTCACTTTTTTTAAGTGCACTTAGGAGAGAAAAAGAATGTATAGCTTTCCCACACACTCATGCTAATATGCACAATCACTGCTAATAATGAGGGAAACACGGCTTCATTCCTGTCATTTTCCCATGTATCTGAGCTCCATAGTTACTCTGACTGTCATATTTGTTATTTATTAACATAGAAAGGCATTAAAATGCAATTTCCTCATCTATTTGTTTCTTTCCTAATTACATTCTATTTAATACTCAAAGATATTCAGCAATGGTTGTCTTGATTTTCCTCAGTTGCATGGATGCATATGAGTTTATATTTAATCACTGTATTTATTTGTTTTTATTTATGTGAACTTTGTACACTATTTCACTCCACTTTTAATCCATTAGCTGTGTATATCTTCTCTTTCTTTAGCATGCATTTAATCTCACAATTGATTTTTAGCTTCAAGAAAAGAGTTTTCTCTGAAAGGAGAATCATTTTGTTTCTACATTTCTTAAACTTTCTGCAGACTCTTTAAGTGTATTTAAAATAGATCTGTTTTCTTCCTGATTTGGATGTTAGAAATGATTACTTCCAAAGAAAGGGTTAGGTATGTTGTGGAGGTAAATGCAGAACAGGATTTTGGTTCAGTAAAAAATGTTAGGATTTCAAAATAAATTTCTCTGAATCAGATGAAAAGCCATTTTAAAATTCATATATGTATATATATGTGTATATATATATATATATAATGTGAATAATTTATGGTCAGACAAGATTTTTTTTAATTTTTATTTTTTTTTCATTATTTTTGGCGCATCAATTTAATTTTGAAAATGAAATACTGTCTCAAAGCTAACCACAACAAAACATGAAAAACAGAAACCAAGCAAAAATCTTTATTCTGAAGATGTCGATGTGTGGGACTTTCCCAATATTTAAAATTATTTTCCATTGCTGATTTAAATCAATCTAATAGCATAGAAATTGATTATATTTTCTGCAAGATTTTGGTTTCAGTGAAGAATTTGTGTTTTATTTGGAAAATACTGTCAACGAAAACTTTCCAACAAGCCTTACTTTCTTTTTCTTGGACTTTCTCTGATTCTTCTGTTTAACTTGCAGGAACATATAATGTTTTAATGTGTCAATATGACTGAGTCTAAAATTAGATTTACATGTTAACACATTCATTAAGCTGTTCCTCTAGTGCACTAGAGATAAGCATAAAGCCTGGTCCAACTTCCATTGTTTGCTGGGAGCTTTGGGGCCATTTCATCAGTGCAAAACCAGTCTGCTAAGCATTCCTGACCTGGGAATCACTTACTCCATTAGGAAGACTCATTCTCCTTTACGTTTTTGTTTTCTTCCAAAGAAAACTGAGGACAATGTGCATTTTGATGTAGAGCAAGGGTAACAGTGGGGAGTACATCTCATGAACCAGGGCTGTGGATGTATCTGTCTTAGGTTGGAAATGCCACTTGCAAGAAGGGCTACCTGACTGCACAGAAGACCAGGTTAGCTTCTCCCCAGTCTGCAGAGGGTATTGCAAAAGAATGCTCAGAAAGAATGAAAAATGAATGAGCAAAGGATTTCTACAGCAATATGGTGCTAATTTTGAAGGTGCTACATATCAATTGGAATCACTGGCACGATAGCTTCTGGATTCATTATGGAGTTTAGAATTCAGTGTCTTTTTAAAGTGCATTTCAAAGCTGTAAATAGATAGGAATAGTTAAAAAAATAATAAAAAATAAATTCAGAAAGAATGAAAATGAATGAAAGATTTTTTTTTCTATTTTCTTATATAACAGGTATAATGGAAACTGACATGAAAAATACATCTGAAACAACTGTATATATTACATATATGTATATATATATTATATATATATATATTTTTTCCCTTTGGAAAAGGATGATAATATTGTTTGATATTGCAAGAAAATTTTTGAGTGAAGTCCTTAGTGTCAGAATTTTAAACTGGATTCTTGTTGTCAGAGTTCTCTGTATGATTAACAAAATTGTACCCAGTATATAATGCAAATGTATTTATGCATAAATATAAAAAAATGAGCTCACCATAATTCCTAGGTTTTCAAAAAAATTACAGTTTCATCCCTCTTCCTCATCATTGGTCTGAAAGATGAAGGACCTCTTTTGCTTTTCTTTGTATGAACTAGCTCTTAAGACAAAAAATGAATCATCTAGCAGCCACTCTCATGACATTACAGATACATTTATAATAGGGTTAGCACATCACCTTGATGTCTCATCCATCATTACATTTTTTTCTCCAAAGATACTAAATGTAGTAGCATTTAGGGGACACTGTCTAAGAAAGCCTCACACAGTATCCCTTGTTACCTGGATTTCAAATGGCCTTTGGGTCAGGATGGATCTGTTAGCTTTAGAGTCAAGAGAATAATGTATTTGGGAAATGAGCTTCCAGCTCATGAAATGCTTGTGATTTTCATGAATTTACTTGTTTGAAAGAAAATTTTATTCAAGGCGCTTTGTAGCTTAATGTCAGAATAATAAAGAAGAATTAGGGAATGTGGGATGTTTGAACAGATGCAGAACTGACAGGGATTTTCATTCCTTCCTCTGAAATGACACTTAATATCATGCATAGGCCAATCTGTTGGATATTTTTTAATACTAAAACTTGACTGTAATACTGGCAGGTCTTGCCAGAACCAGTGTAATCATACGGGATTGTTGGGTTATTACCCACAACTATTGCTTTGTAAAGAAGTCTTCTTTTCATATATTTCTATATGATTAGCTGGATTGGTACCCTACTGCAATACTAATGTATTGACATACTAAAAGAAAAACTGAGAATATTGTGATGTCTCACCTAGATTTAAAAAACACATTAAAAAAAAAAAAAGAATAATGTAAGGAGTGCGTTTTTTTTTTTTTTTAACTACAACATAGAAAAAGAAATAGAGTGACACTGATTAGTGTTAAATCATGTTCTTTAGCATTTTCCAAAAATATGGCACAATAGGAATTTTCAATTTGCTATGTACTAGAGTTTACTTACAGCAATTTTATTTGTACAGTGCTTGTTTTAAAGGATGCTTGTTTAAAAACAAGCAAACAAACAAACTATTCTATTCATGGATTTTCTTTGATAGAAAAGGAAAAATATCACTAGTGTCTAAATACTGGACCTAAAGGAATAATCTAAAGGAAATTATTAACAGAAAATTATGTAGATGAGCAGTTTAACAGTTACTGAGTTTCATCATTCTTTGTTAAAAGAAAATAAACATCAACTACTTACTAATGAAAAGATCGATGTTCTTTTCCTGTCAAATCTGTTTATTTGAGTCTTTAGAGAAAGAAAAAATAATGTTATTCATTATATTAAAAAATCGTTCCAATGAAGTATCTGTTGAAATACATAGCATAGCAACCCTATACCCAGATGACCTAAAATTAAGTAAGCAAAGGTAAATATATTTAAATGAGCCATAAATAAGGTCTTGGTCTGTGTTCTGCTCTGCCATACAACTCGAAAAAGAAGAAAGTCAGAATCTGGTGCATGTAGTATGTCTCAGTTATTTTTTAAAATATAAGGTCTTGGTATCTGAGTAAGTAAGATTTTGAAGGTATCTGGTAGGAAACTGATCTCATTTACACCTAGGAAATCTATCTGCATCAAGTAAGTTGTAAGAATGCAATTGAGAAAAGAACAAAACACAAAGAAACCTCTACCTCTGTGGTCACTTTCTCCAGCCCATGAAGACAAATTTGCTTTGTTTTTACTGGCTAGAAATAGTCAACAGAGAATAACACTGACACAAAATAAATATCTTCCAATGAAGGTGCGCAGGACTTCTTCCTTTTGTGCCCCTGATATTCCAGCATGGACAGGAAACGGATGAGGACAGTAAGAAACACAGATCCCAAGGGATGACTTAGAACTACTTACTTAAAAGTCCTGATGGAGTCTGCATTAATTAAAATCACAAAGAAACACATACACAGAATGCCCTTAAGTGTTGTGGGATCTGCCTAGAAACTGTTGAGTTTCTAACTCAAACTTCAGAAGTGTACAAATCTTCATTAGCTATGTAACTAATAATGACAAAATAATACTGTGAACTTTTCTAAAGGTTGTGGTGGGATTCATTAAAGACAGGGGAGCATCTTTTACCCATTATATCTCTGTGATTTGCTAGCTCCATCTATTTTAGATGGTGGTTGAGAAGTCTAACAATACATATAAACCAGAACTAATATTGTTTTGGCATTAAAGTTATGGCACAAAGAGTGATCATGATATTTGATGTGTAATTTAGCTTTGGTTATTCTTCTACAAGGATTCCTTTAGCCCCTGGAGGTTCATAATGCTTCAGGAAATGTGCCTTTTCACTTTATTAGGAAAACATACTGATGAATTCTCTGATAGAATAACATGTGCCTTGTGTCTTGTTAGCTCCAGGATGTCTTGAAGAAGACATCTATCTCAATGGGCATATTCCTGTGGGACAAATACAATTAACAACTGAATATATATATCAACCAACAAGCTCACTACTGTAAGGAATAGCTTATTTTCTTGTTTCCTTCTTGTGTTTTTGTTTTCAAAATGCTAATTTTTATAAGCACTTGGAATGATAGCTTCAGATATGATCTGCATGAAACCTCTGTTATTTTTTTTTTATTTTTTTATTTTTTAATGGGATTACGGACCTAATCCAGTTCTCACTGGACTCTCTTTAAAGTATTGCTTTGGCAATCTTACCCAGAAAGATTATTTTAAAAATGTAACACTATTCAGTAAGTAATCTTTCAGATATATAGAGCAACCTCACAGTCATCTTCAATATGTTCCTCTTACTTTCTTTAGCCATATTCTCTCAATTTTTCCAGTTCAATGCTCCTGTGCAGATGGATATGAACTTAATGTGCCTACACTCTGAACTGGATGGACACAAACTCAGTCTGAGATGAATGCACCATTTATAAATCTCAGGTGCCAGTCAGAGGCGGCTCACATCGGACCAGCTTGCACTGTGGACAGCTGCCAGATCACATCTGTATGCAAACAGACAGCTGCTCTCCAAATTTATATAACACACCTTTCATTTTTTCATTGATATTAGTCTTGAAAGACCCTGTCTTCTGTTTGAAAGATGAAATTTTTTCTTTTGCCTTCCAGTTATCCCTGTGTATCTGTCTTCATAATATTAAAAATACTCTAAGAGAAGCTTGGAAGATCTCTGTTACTTCGAGTATTTCTGTAGAGTCAGGTAACATTAGTATACAACTGGCGTAAAGAAAAATAAATCTTTTTTTTCAATGAATATCAGAGTATCCTGCAGTTTACTTGCAAAATTTTGGTGTAGGCAAACGAGTCTTTCTGATAAAGATTAAAATAGAATGTTTCTAACTCAAACTGGATGTTTTGTCCAACAATCTATTGAGATTTCTAGTGTTTGTCATTTTAATCTGAATCCAAGACTGAGACTTCTGACAGGTCTTTGTGTCATAGTTTAAATAAATTATTGCTACTCACTGTTCTTTCTATGAGGTATTCCAGGTGATTTTTAAGTGCCTTATATAATAGCAACACCTCCACCTCCCCTGAAAAAAATATAAATAAATAAAATAATAATAAAATAAAATAAAATAAAATAAAGTAAAATAAAATAAAATAAAGTAAAATAAAATAAAATAAAAGTTGCTGTAAAGGCTTTTACCCAAAGACCCAGGGGAAATTTTTCAGAGTTACAATACAGATAGGTCAGGGTCATGGGAGTTTTTCAAACCCCATTTGATGCGGTTCTCACACCTCATCAGAATACAGCAAAATGCTATTTGATGAAATATTCAGATGTCAGGAAAAACAATATTTATGGAATCTAGATGATTTAAATCATGATAATATTTACTGAAATTTACTTGGAAAAAAGATAACTTTATTTATTTGTTAAATACCTAGTGTCTCTATTAGATCCAAATGTGTATAAACTATTCATCCAGCAGTATGATTACACAGAAAAAATTTAAAAGTATTTAACAGTATTTTTTGTTAACTGGAATAATTCCTAACATAAAAAAAAATGATAACTATAATAATGAAGAAAATAACTGGTAATCTTTCCAGAATATAAGAATATGCAATAACTTACATTATTAATGATTTGTACCACATAAAATAACAAAATATACCATTGTTAGGTTTTGAAGATATTTCATCAGTGACAAAATCTGGTGAGAAACAAATTTTCTGCTTGTGTAGTGATTTTACCCATCTGGGAAGCTGAGCTCCCCCACAACCACTATCCCAGTCCCCTTCCTCAAAGGGATTCTATGAAAGGGGCAGAAAATACAATGGAAAGGGCTCAAGGGTTGAGGTAAGGACAGGGAGATCATTCAACAGTTATAATCACAGGCAAAACAGATTCAGCATAGGGAGATTAATAAAATTCATTACATATTACTAACAAGCTAGAGCAGTAAGAAACTCAAAACAAATTAAAAACACCTTCCCCCTATCTACCCTCTTCTACGTCCTCGCCCCCCCAAGCAACGCAGGGGAAACAGGGAATGGGGGCTTCAGTAAGTCTATAGCACTTCGTCTCTGCTGCTCTTTCACAGTCACTCCCTGCCCCTGCTCCACGTGGGGTCCCTCCCACGGGATGCCATCCTTCCCGAACTGAGCCTGCGGGGGCTGCCCACAGGAAGCAACTCTTCCAGAGCTGCTCCCACATGGGTCCGTACCACGGGGTCCATCCATCCCCCAGGAGCAAACTGCTCCAGCACAGGTCCCCCACAGGCGGCAGCTCCCCCCAGACCCCCTGCTCCTGCGTGGGCTCCTCTCCACGGGCTGCAGCTCCGGCCCGGGGCCTGCTCCTGCGGGGGCTCTCCATGGGCCGCAGCCTCCTCCAGGCCACATCCACCTGCTCCACCGGGGGCTCCTCCACGGGCTGCAGCGTGGAGATCTGCTCCGTGTGGGACCCGTGGGCTGCAGGGGGACAGCCTGCTCCGCCAGGGGCCTCTCCACAGGCCACAGGGGAACTGCTGCTGCGTGCCTGGAGCACCTCCTGCCCTCCTGCTGCACTCACCTTGGGGTCTGCAGGGCTGCTTCTCACTCCTCTCCCAGCTGCTGTTGTGCAGCAGTTTTTTTCCATTTCTTAAATCTCCTCTCCCAGAGTCCCACCCAGCCTTGCTCCCTGGCTCAGCTCTGGCCAGCAGCAGGTCCCTTTTGGAGCCGTCTGGAGCTGGCTCTGATCTGACATGGGGCAGCTGCTGGGCTCTGCTCACAGAGGCTGCCCCTGCAGCCGCTCTGCTACCACAACCTTGCCACATAAACCCAATTTGATAAGATTGATAAGGAAAATAAGTTCTATTTGCAGGCTGTGATAGTAAAAGTAGAGGATAGAAAAAACTAGTATACTATCTGATGGGTTTGTTTGTTTTCTCTTTAAACGAGTGAAGCATATATATGCTACTGAAATATCTCACTCTCTGACTGCCATTGGCTGGCTTAGGGGGTAGGTCATAGGGGTCACTCAGTGACCTTGGAAAATCATGTCCTCTCTGAACTCTGTAAATGAAGATAAATGAAAATTCTGGGTTCCTTGCTGCAATGTCTCAAGATTTCATAGGGTAAGAACTTAGCAGACTTTAAGAAGACTGTAGATATTGGAGTGTGCATAGAGATATGTTTCTTTTTCGATAATGGAACATGTTTAAAGGGACCTGAAACCTGTGCAACTGCAATGTAAAGCATGGCTGGGGCTGTTTGAATGCAATAATATCTTGCTTGAGTGACTCAGGTCAGAGTATGTCACCACCAATCTGTCAACAGAGGTAGCAAACAAAGAGCAGCTCACCTGAAAAAAAAAAAAAAAAAAAGTGCAGGAAGTGCAGGATAAAGAAAGAAAAGAAAGCTCAAGAAAACAAGTAATGGCCAGGTAATAACTAATGAAAGTTAAGGAGAAAGCTACTTTGAGAGCTGATTCTGTAAAAATTTCTCTGCAGTCTGAAGCATTCAGCTGAAGAAAGCTACCGTTCTGCTTGGTTAGGAAAAAAAAAAAAAAAAAAAAAAGGTAGAACAATGCAGGATAGAACAATGGCAGTGAAAATATATTATAGAATATGTATAGCTGGCTATTATTCTCAAGCCAGCTTAGTCATGGTCACTTTTAACACGTTTTGACTATCTAACTGTTCCTGTAAATGACTCAGTTAGTTGAATCATATTGATTAAACATGGAGAAAACTCATAGGAGCTGTCACCTCGCTGTTCTGAGAAAAACAACAGCAGCAACAACAACAAAAAACATGGTCAAATACACACTTGTCACAGAAGTCACACTTCCTCTCTCCCTTCCTTTCAGAGAAGACAGGAGCAAGTCTCAGGATTTGGCCACAACCTTGTCACAGCGTTAATATATACATACATATTAATTTCTGAAGAAAATATAAGGTTGCTTTTGTTTTTAATAGTTGAGCAACATGAAAAATAAACCATGCATTCGCAGTAATAAGCATTTCAAATGATTTTAGTAGATTTTATGTTCCTCTTTGTATGAAAGACAATGTGAGATACTCAGATGAGAAAATGAATTCTATCTACAATTTGTTCAGAGAATTACTCTTATTGAGGAGACAATTTGTGTTTAGTAAATACATATTTACAGGATAATAAATGTCTCTGGTAAATAATATATGATATGTTAATATAATTAATTTTCACCATTCATTTCTGAATTAGCTAAATGTGTATTTAACAAACTTCTGAAAAGAGCTTAATCACCCATGGGCAAAAAGAAGATTAAAATTGAAACAACAGGATACATTTCTTGTTGTCAAAACAAAACCAAACAAAATCCAATATATAATCTTCTTTATTAAACAAACTGTCATTTTATGCGTGCATAGAAAGAATGAAAAAAAAAATCCTTAGGCTCATAGTGCTACAGATTGAGGATCTGAACCATTACTTTCAACAAAAATATAAAGAAGATATTAGGATAAATAAGGCTACTGGGATCAAACCGTGAAATATCTGAGGTAAGTGCATAGCTACCTGCCATTAGGTCTTTTTTCTCACAGGCTATCTATGCAATTCTGTGTGTAGAAACATGCAGTGTTACAACCTAAATATTAATTAATTTATTAATGTTTCATCATTGATTCATTAAATTAACTTATAATACAAATCATTGATTGTTATACAGAAAGTAAAGTCAAACTGTTTTCTATTAAAGCAAGAAACATATTATTTTCTTTTTTGGGGGGTGCAGAGAGAGAAATCAGACAACTAAGTCCAATAGAATTGTGTGAGGAGGAGGAAATATCTGGAAATTCTTAAAATTTCATTTATATTGGTGAAATTATCTAGAAAACATACTAAGTGACCTTTCAAAAGACACGCTCCTCCTTAAATGTGATATCAAGATGGAGCATTTTGGAATGCAAATTTTATTAAATTAGTAAAATTAAGACTGGGGAAAAATCTATTGTCTAAAACACAGTCATTTTATTTTAGCATTAAATAGTACCTCTTGGGTTGCCTGTCTTTCTTTAATCAATAATACACTTTTGATTATTTATTCCCTTGTTTACAGATTACTGTACTTACTATGTGTTTATAGACAAAAGCATTATATAACATAACTGAGCCTGGCGCCTTGGTGGAGAGAGCTGGAAATGAAAAGCAGCAGGCTAGTTAATACAGCAAGTCAAAAGCAAAGGATACAGTTTTCTACTGGAATGTGGAGAAAGAAGGAGCAGATGGATGCCAGTTGTAAAAGAGTGGGAGGGAAATAGCTCTAGATGAACATATATATACTTCAGCCTTCCAGTGATTAATGGCAGGTAAGGTGGACATCTGAGGTCAGTGAGAAGTGCGGGAGTTAGACAATTAAAGATCAGCAGAACACAAACAGGGAGAAATGCATTATAAAACCTCTGAAGAAAGAAATGAAAAACTCCTCTTTGGAAATAAATAAATAAATAATCTACCTCACCTAAAGGATTTGCAGCCTTTAAGTTTTGATTTTTTCCTACTGTGTGTTCGCAGAGTTGTAATAAGCTTGAATTGCGTTCTGAGAAGGAAGAAAAAAAAAAAAAAGGGTTGCTAATGACATTGTAAGCCAGCAGCCAATGTGTCCTGGAGGACTGAAGTGGTGGCTACCCCATAACAACTTCCAGTATACAGTAGTCCCAGTTTAAGCCAATACTCATTCCCACTAGCGCAGAATGCAACAAACCCATGCATAAAATGGACATATGTGTCATCCACTCTTGCTTCCCAATTAATAATCCTAATAATACAGCTTGTAGAGGACAGTTGTATTACGTGTAAGTATATGAAATATGAAATGTGCAGTATGCAGATGGCAGCTAAGAGCAGTGCGTGCAGTTTTAGCTTCAGGGTTGGGGATGGCAGCCTTTGCTTCACCAGGGCCCAAGTAGAGTATTTGGGTGAGACAGGCACCATCGTGGAGCAAAAGCCTCTCACATTTTAAACCTGCTGTGGGGATGTCGGTAACAGGATAGGATTAAATCTGGTACTGCAGCTCTCCAGGTGGGCAGTTTCTCCGTAATGTGCTGGCCTGATTCAAGAAATGGTCAGAAGAAAGCTACTGAGCAAGTGATAAAACAAAAGTGAATCTTGTTATTGTCAGCATCCTGGATGAAAATAGTGTGTGTAGGTCCCCAGTTTTAGAGAAAATTTAGTGGCTGATTTCCAGTCCTGCTCTTCAGGATTTGCGACAGTAAACTTTTGTGACAGAAGGCTAGTAAAGCCCGAACAAGATTTGTGACCTTGGCATGCTGGGAAAAAAAAATAAAAAAAAATCCACATTGCTCTCTTCCTTCAAGTTCTTCACTAAATCTCTCTAAAACTGCACATCTTCTAGGTGACAGGGAAACACCTGATACCACCTGGGTGGAGTGGTTGGCCACTATGGAGCACAGAAACAGCATTGCGTGCATCTCTGACTAGAGTCGCAACCACGTCGTGTTGTCTCCATGCAGTCCACGTGGCATTAAACGGTGGCAACAGGCAGGTTGCTGCTGGTTGTGGTGACAAAAATGACCTCGTGCTGTCCAAATGCTTCACTGGTGCAGGGTGCATAAGGCACTCACAGCTGCCAGGGGCATGGCTTGTACTCTGTGGGTTTCACGGGTGTCTTAGTCCACCAGTGTCTGTGCCACCGGGATAGGGGTGATATTAACAAAGTTTAGGAAATTGCCACGATTTAAACAGTCGATTCAACTAAACTGGGTAGAATTACACCAATCATAGCCTTGCTGCGTATACACACTGGAAACAGAGGTCTTGATCTTTGGCTGGGACACCTTGGATTGAGAGAAATAACAAAAATGCATAAAATAAAAAAGTTGTTTGTAACTTTTGGTCTCTTGTATTAAACTGTAAATTCCCTAAGGCAAGGATTATGTTTTCTGTATTTCATGGCATGCAGCCTAACTTATTTCATTCTCAAGGGTGAGGGGGTGCAGTTCTGTAACATATTGGCAGTCCTTCTAAAATCTCACAGCAAACAACAAAGATTTTTCTTTGTTTTAGTTTAGTTGAAATGTCTGTCAAATTATTAGCTATTCTCTGCAACCAAGGGGGTGGTGGTGGTGGGGGGAACACTTCAATTTTGGAAAAAAAATAATCATAAAATCATACAATCATACAATTATAGAGTGGTTTGGGTTGTAAAGGACCTTAAAGATCATCTAGTTCTAACCCCCTGCCATGGGCAGGGACATCTCCCACTAGACAAGGTTGCTCAAAGCTCCATCTAGCCTGGCCTTGAACACCTCCAGGGATGGGGCATCCACAGCTTCTCTGGGCAACCTGTGCCAGTGTCTCACCACCCTCACGGGAAAGAATTTCTTCTTTACTCTAAATCTACTCTCTTTTAGTTTAAAGCCATTTCCCCTTGTCCTATCACTACACTTCCTGACAAAGTGTAGTGCTGGAGGTACTGGAAGGCTGCTATAAGGTTTCCCAGGAGCCTTCTCTTCCCCAGGCTGAACAACCCAAACTCTATCAGCTTGTCTTTAGAGGTGTTCTAGCCCCTTGATCATCTCTGTGGCCCTCCTCTGGTCTTGTTCTAAATCTTCCATGTCCTTCTTGTGCTGGGAGCCCCAGAGCTGAACGCAGTGCTCCAGGTGGGGTCTCGTGAGAGCAGAGTAGAGGGGGACAATCACCACCCTCAACCTGCTGGCCATGCTGCTTTTGATGTAGCCCAGGATGTGGTTGGCTTTCTGGGCTGCAAGAGCACATCACTGGCTCATGTTGAGCTTCTCATCAACCACCACCCCCAAATTCTTCTCCTTAGGGCTGGTCTCAATCCATTCTCCACCCAGCCTGTATTTGTGCTTAGGATTGACCCAGCCCAGACGCAGGCCTTGCATCTTGCACTTGAACTTCATGAGGTTCATACAGGCCCACCTCTCAAGCCTGTCAAGGTTCCTCTGGATGGCATCCTTTCCCTCCAGCCTGTCAACCGCACCACACAATTTGGTGTCTTTGGCAAACTTGCTGAGGGTGCACTCAATCCCACTCTCCATGTTACCGCTAAAGATGTTAAACAGCACCTGTCCCAATACTGACCCCTGGGTAACACCATTCATTACTGATCTCCACTTGGGCATTGAGCTGTTAACCTCAACTCTGAGTGCAACTGTCCAAACAATTCCTTACCCACCAAGTGGTCCATCCATCAAATCTGTGTCTCTCCAGTTTAGAGACAAGGATGTAATGTGGTACAGTGTCAAATACTTCGCACAAGTCCACGTAGAGGATGTCAGTTGCTCTTCCCCTATCCACCAAATACAGCTCTTCCCCTATCCAGCAAAATAGCTTTCCCTTTTTTCTTTGAATCTCAGACACCTCGCTACTTGTCTTTCAGACAAAACAGACTCTATTTTTCAGTTGCACAGTGTTGCCAGGAGTAACTAGTTCTAGATTATTTTTTTTTTTTGTAGTTTACCACAGAAATATGTGCTGACTACAAGAACATTTAAGAGACTACCTCAGTATCACAGTATGATCTGCAGCAGAGTTGGAACAGAAGTGCTGGATGCAATTTCCACTTTTAGCTTTACCAAAAAAAAAAAAATTGAAACAAACAAACAAACAAATGAAAACCTGCCAAGCCTTCATTCCCTTGGAAATGAATCATTTGCTTGCTATTTTTGCAGCTTGTCTTATTTCAGCCATTTTGGAAGTTGCATAAATTTTTAATGGATAAACTTTGGAGACTAAAGTCTGTGTTTTGTTTGTTTGTTTGTTTGTTGGTTTGTTTTTCAAAAGTACTTTCAAAGAAGAAGCAATCCCTGAAAGCTTTTTTGCAATGTGATTGAAATATTTTTCCACTTGTTAACATGTTTTGCCCTGTGAGCGAAGGAAATGTTTGATTCATTTATGTGTTTGTGTTGATATATTTTGCTTGATTTTAATGCTTGGGATATAATGCTTTTTAATGTTTTGTTTCCTAGCTTTTCCAAGATATTTTAAAATAATTTAAAGTGCAAATTTGCTTCAACTTATTCTTTTACATATAAAATTTTTGTATGTAATAGAATAGGTTGAAGCAAAAACAAGCTTTTTGTTTGTGAATGGGTGCTATATGCTTCAAGCAAGGATGGCACTGCAGCTGGCCAAAGAGAGCAGGAAGAAGTATCCACTTCTTCAGTGGAATGTTCAGGGAGTGATGGCAGTGCTCTGTTCAGCGAGATATCTTATACAGCTGTGCAAATATACCAGCTAAAATACCCATCTAATTCTCACTTCCAGTGGATACAATTGCAGATCCATAGCCCTCTTATCCTCAAATATAACACCAAAAGTCCTGTTCACAACCCAGGGGAAATAAATAAATAAATAAAGCATTGATACATATTTATGTCACCAAAAAAGACATTTTTTGATAGAAACTTTCTTTTTCTTTTTCTTTCTTTCTTTTCTTTCTTTCTTTCTCTCTCTCTCTCTCTTTCTCTCTTTCTTTTTCTTTTCTTTTTTTTTTTCACTTACACTTTCTGATATTTATATCAGTGTAAGGTTCACTCATGAATCTTTCTGCTTTTCTGCAACTCACCCCAGATTTTTCTCTTACAGTCAATCTGGTGGGAAGCAGTAAAGGTGTATGGGTAGGTCCAACCAACTCTTCTGTCAGAGTAAAATGATGACAGGATCAGTTTGGATTTGATCCGAGGTGCTAAACAACTGAATCCATCTCATTCACAATTCAATAGCTCACTAAAAACACTTGGAGAGAAAATATCCCACGATATCAGAACACTGTTCTGAACATGGCACTCATAATGGAACATTTGTAGTCATCAGAAATAAAGAAAACAGAGCAGAGCAAAACAAAACAAAACAAAACAAGCAAGCAAAACCAACCAACCAACCAAATAGCATAACAAATATGCTAATAGCTGTCCAGAATGGTGCAAATCCCAGCAAGAAGGAATTCACGTATGTAATCTAATGCCTTCCAATAAGACAAGGACTTGCAATATTGTCTCTTGGTGTGGGAATCAGGGGCTTAATACTTAAACTTGCTGAGCTACTACTGAGAAGTGCTGAGTATTCAGTATTTATTGACTGCTGTAGGAATATATGCCAATATACAAATCTATTTAATGGATTTCCGACAGTGCAATATAATATAGCATAAGATGGTTTCTGTACTATACAGCACTTTAATAATGACAATTCAGTCTTGATTACTCTGTCCCTTAAATTCTGTCTCATTTTATTCTGCACAAAATAATTTACTAGTGCAAAGTTGTTTTTCTCTGTGGGACAAAGGTAAATGGAATAATCATATTGTTAAAAACAATGAATACATTTAATTAACTTCAGTGTAGCTAGGCGTTTGACTTGGAAACTCTCACACAAAAAAATTGTAAAAAAAGAAGATTGAGTAGATACAGAGATAACTTAAAATTTAATTCCCCTCTAAGTAATGAGAAAATTGATCTTTGATATGAGAGAAAAAACAATATTATGAAGTGTGTGCCAGGATAAAAGAATACTTGTTTTTCATGCTATGCAAATTATAATTCTCTTTCTTTTAATTTAGCTTTCTAATTTGTTATTCCTGTATTAATATTTCCTTAACCATTCTTAACAGATCACTTCTGAATTGATTTTTGTTCTTTGTTATCTTTATCTTATTTTAAAGAGTTTCTTTTCATATATTTGTCTTGCATGTGTTACAACAAATCTCCACTGATGCCCTGCTTCCTTCCTTCTCTTTGACCATAATAAAATCCTTTTGTTCTGAAATAGAATATTATAATTATAAAACAGTAAAGACTATCTTTTTCTTCTTTTTACTTACTTACTTACTTTTTATTTATTTATTTATTTATGGAAATTATTTATTTATTTATGGAAAAGAACCTTATCTTTAGGTTGATAAGTCAGACAAGCCATTGAAACTTACTTAGCTTGAATAGGAATAAAAACCTGCTTTGGATTGACCTTGATAGACATAAGAGAAGAATCAAGCAATCTTAAAAATTCTTAAAAGTCTCAAAAACCTGTAAGGATCTTATTATAATAATAATTATATATGATAATATATATATATCTTAATTTTATATACTTTATATATATAATATATATATCATATATATATGAGATAGTTATATAGCATAATTATATATGATTATGTACAGAATATAGAATATAGAATATAGAATATAGAATATAGAATATAGAATATAGAATATAGAATATAGAATATAGAATAGAATATATATATATTATTATAATCATAATAAGATACTTACAGGTGAAGTAATCTGCCAAACTGAGTTTTTAAAGTATTTGTTGCTTCTTTCCCCCCTGGAAAGAGCCATAGACTCTCAGCAGAGGGTCTGCTTATCCTACAGAGATTTTAAATGCTTTGACTTTGACATCCAAATGTTATTCTAATCTGAGAGGGATTTATTTATTTATTTATTTATTTTCAAATTTCATTTTCTTTGCCTATAATTGAAGGAGAGGACAAACAGAACTTTTCAGCTTACTGTAGTTGTTGTATCAGCAAACACCAGAACACTGCTTTATTTTACTCTTTCTTAACCAATCTTTAAAGAAAAAAATGAACTGTGGCAGAATTAACTCTAGTTTTATGTCGTATTGCACAGCAACTATAAACAGGACTGTGTTAATGTTTATTGTCTATTTTGTGGTGTATTTAAATGCTTGGTAGTAGTACAGAATGTGCTGTATATGTGCATAGGAACTGCTGATTTAGGTAGACATGAAAGTGCAGGATACTAGAGAGAGGCATTTGCTATTTTTCCTGCTTCCTTCACCCTACTAAAAATTTATAAGGTTGAAATCTTCATGTAGTTGTTACACAATCCTTTCTGGGAAATGAGAGAAGTAGAAACTGCAGGAACAGTTCATGGGTTGGGCAAAGACTGGGGCTTCCAGGTGTTCAGTTTCAGGCTGGCATTTGGACCAGTAAGCCATCAGCTGTGGCTTGGTAATGTCAAACTCGTGGCATCCCTTACTGTGTCTTCTAAAACTATTGGGACTCAGATATGTTTCTGCAGTCTCATTCCTGGAACCTGTGGGTGCACATCACATCTTGCCCACAGGACTGCTGTGCTACTGTTCTGGCCCATGGCACATTCCTGCAGTGTAAGTGGAGGGATCACGGAAACACTTAAAATGATCATTTCTGTGATTACATGAGGAGGACATCCTCTACAAGGCAGAATCTACAGCCTGTGAGTATATGACGCTGAAGGTCTGGCAGCTTGCAGAGCATGTTTTTGATGTGAGGTAAATAGGTGTTTCCCTGGGTTGGAAGAATGGCATTATAATCCCTGTTTACACTCTGTTCCTCACCAGTCTCCACCCTGTTCATAAAATATTAGCTTCTTCTTACTCAGTGGAAAATTATTATTCACTTTCAAACCTGCATGTTTTCTGCATGTTTTCTGCTTCCTACCTTTCTTTTCCTCATCTTCATTACTTTCATCTTTTTTCTTTTCTCCTGCCTGTTCTCTCCAGCTTCAGAATCCCTTTTCAAACATGGAAACCTCAGGAGGAGTAATTATTAAGTACTTCTAGAGAATTTTTCTATTCCGACAGGAAAATTTCATATAAGTATAATTATACTGAACAAGAGCTTCTTCCTTCTTGACCAGATTGTCCCAGGCCACTTCTTTTCCATTTTGTATCTACACAGCTGCCAATCACCACAATAGTCCTAAGGAAATATCAAAACTTCCATTTTACTTAGAAGGATTTCTTATAAAATAAACCATCACTTGGAGAGCTCCACTTCAAGCAGTCTGGCCTGACTGCCCCCTCCAAGTGGGGTGAGAAAGAACAAGTTCAGTGCTCATCAGTGAAATCTGGTTACGATCATATGGGGATTTTTGGTAAATGCTAGAGTTGCCTTTCTGCATTTCAGAAAGAGTTCTAGTGTTACCAAAAAGCTCGCTCTCTCTTTATTATTATTATTATTATTATTGTTATTTCTAGTTACCTGCTAGGCAAACCTCAGGGAAAAAAAAAAAAAGAAAAAAAAAAAGCTAATAATTTTAGAAGATGTCATTAAAAGTATAATTTTAGATTAAAAAGAGTTTTAAATAAAAAGAGACATAAATAATCTTTCTACTATAGAAAGGTGGTGGGGGAAAGACGGAAAACATGTGAGTAGAGGAAGCCTGTTAGCAAGAAAATGAAGGAATTGAAACCATATTTGGGTGCATAAAGATGTGGAGTTTTCAGGGCAATAGCAGGGTTTATCTTATTGGTTCAAAATTTTTAATTTTGAAAATAAGCATTCAGTGGAGAATATGAACAGGTATTCATTAATGTGCCAAAAAATTCTGCATTCCATGTTTTGTTAAAGCCCTTTCTGGTTGATCTATAACAGGAGAAGAAATATCTTTTGAATTAGATATGCAGCCACACTTCCCAAATTAGAAGAAAGACTACAGGCAGGTTAATAGTTTGAGTGACTTCAGATTTCAAAATTATTTATCTGAATTACTCACTGAAGGCTTGATGACTAGAGGCCAATGCTTTCTAACTTAGTTTCTGTCAACATCGGCTATGGATTTGTCTTATGAGAAAGAGGAACAGTTCACAGATTCTTCTCTGTAAAAGAATAGGTGATAAATTCATAATGTCTTTCAGTCAGGAAGAATAGTTTGGCTGTGTTTTTCATAGCCTTCAAACATAGTCCACAATTCGTACTTTATCACTACTCCTTTCTCTTAAGGCTATATCCCTCGGCCGCTATAATGAGGCAGGAAAGGGAATAAGAAAGGAAGAGCAAAGAAACCCAGCACTTAAGAGATTCAACAAAATGTCAGCACGTAAGTAGTTCCAGATCCTGTGGAGTTGGATACTGTTATCGTACAGTATGTATATGTATATGTATACGTATACGTATACGTATAAATATATATTAATTTTCCCTAATGAACTTCTCCAGTAAGAAAAAAAATCATATAAAATAGAAATAGGAAAAAAAAAATTAAAATTAATTATACCTTTTTTTTTTCTTTTTTTTTTTTTTTCCCGGAAAAACACCGATGATTTTGTATCTTTCTGTGCAATACAATAGATTCAAATGTGAGATTCTCCTCACTAAACCAATCTACTCATGGCCAAGTTCCAGCAGTATTTTAACCTTATAGTCAAATCAGATTCCAAGAGCCATCATTTCCCTAGCTAATGCAGAAAAATAAATAAATAAATAAATAATTGAGGCAGGTACATAGTCCACACATTACCTTGTTTCTTTCCCATAACAGCATGTCGAATTAAACATAAGGATGACTTCTTTGGTACTGCTCAGCACCAGATGAACGACATTAATTTTACCTCTAAAAATGTGTACCCTTTGGCATTTGGTCTTTCATGGGGTTGGCTTGCTATCTGCAGGTTAAGAGGTTCACCCAAGACAGCATTTATTTTTGTAGGTGGTGGCTTACTGACAATAGGAACAGAGCTTAACTGCTAGGTGAGAATTTTATGTAGACCTTATTGTTCTTATTCCTGGAATACAAATGCCAGTTTATTCTGAATACCTACTCACACCTGTTAGCATAACAGTTTGTATGTTATAGGGACAACATATTTTTGTAGAAATGGATTTTTACTCCAATGACATAGTAGATCTATGCTGTGGGAGGATGAACAATAAACAGGAAAATGACTGAGGCCCGAACTTCAAGAACTGGAAATATGACCCTAGGGAGCTCTCAAAGCTGACAGACAAATGTAGCACAACAAAAGCAAAGCAAGGGGCCTTGCAAGCACAGTGAACCAGAGTGGGGTAAATTAAGCTTCTCCTGAGAGGGAAAAGATAAAGATATCACAGAAAGAACACAACTTTAAAAACATCTTGGAGTGCATTGGAGATTGCTCCAGTCCCCCTCTCCCTCTCTTTGCATGATAACCAGACGCTAAGAGCGCCATTCATCTTACTGAATGAAGATGTCTGGATTGCAGATCTCTGCATTTTATTGTCACCCAAGGCCCCTTTGCAACACTGAGACTAAGTCAGTGGTGTCTAGAGCACACTTCATCTCATCCTAATGTAGAGATCTAAGTTGTCCAAATAAACAGCATCCTCACAGCGGTCTTTGTTCTCTCTACAGGTTGTGGAATGAGCCTAAAATGATTTATGTCCGTACTTTAGCCAACTAAAATTAAATGAGATAAATGGTGCTCAGAATGAACAATTGGAAATCACAGAATCACAGAATTGTAGGGGTTGGAAGGGACCTCGAAAGATCATGGGGTCCAACCCCCCTGCCAAAGCAGGTTCCTTAGAGCAGGCTGCCCGGGCAGGCATCCAGACGGGCGTTGAATATCTCCAAAGAAGGAGACTCCACAACCTCCCTTGGCAGCCTGTTCCAGTGCTCCATCACCCTCACCGTGAAGAAGTTCTCTCTCATGTTGGTGCGGAACTTCCTATGCTCCATCTTGTGGCCATTACCCCTTGTCTTGTCCCCACAAACTACTAAGAAGAGGCTGGCCAAATCCCTCTGTCTCCCACACCTCAGGTATTTATACACATTGATGAGATCCCCTCTCAGTCTTCTCTTCTCCAGGCTGAACAGAACCAGGTCTCTCAGCCTTTCTTCATAGGGAAGATGCTCCAGGCCCCGTATCATCTTTGTGGCCCTCCACTGGACTCTTTCCAGGAGATCCCTGTCTTTTTTGTACTGGGGAGCCCAGAACTGGACACAGTACTCCAGGTGAGGCCTGACCAGGGCAGAGTAGAGGGGGAGGATACCTCACCAAAAGTTGTATTCTACCTAACATGGTTGGTTCTTCATATTGCAATTCCAAATCTAGATTCTCTTGCACTGCTTTTCAACACTTTGTTTAGAATAAAGGTAAGATAAACACAGTTACATCACCCTATACGCCCTATACTCCAGTTCTGAGGAAAACATCCTTAAACCTTTTTCTTGAACACCCTCAAGGCTTCTTTAAAGAGTTATGACTTATAACAGATTTCTGTGAGCAACAACATTATCACAGGAGTGATGGGATATTTTGCACTGCCATCTCTTGAATCTCCCTCAGCTCTGGCCCATGTCAGAAGGTAGTGTCTAGGCCAGTGTCAGAGCAGGAAACATACAGCTAAGCAATAAACATATCCCAGTTTTATGCAGACATTTTGCTGAAATACTTTATGTCTCATTTCCACCACTAGAATGACAGAAAGAGTTGTATCACCAACAGTATGAGAGCAGTGGAATGTCAACTTCCTATCTTACTTTTGTTCCCATGGGAAAAGTGATAAATGCACTCTGCTTTGCTTTGTTCACCTCATGACACTCTGCTTGTACTGGTATTAAATATAATCTTTTGTGTTATTGAAGGATAATTTGCAGCTAAGCCCTCCAAAGTTTCTAGAAGGTGTGTCATCAGATTTAAAATATAGACTCCAGAATTATGACATTACACAGCTTCTTATAAATTATGGATTTGTAATTATGCAATATTTTTGTATCTTTGCCAGAAGGCAGTGCCATGGTATTTAGTTTTGCTTTTGCTTTGTTTTTATTATTATCCTTTACTTATTTTACAGTTGAACTCTTAGCATCTGAGACAGCAGCTCTATTTAAAATGTCATATCCCTAGCAATTACTTTTAAGTGTTTTATGTTTCCTTGAGGTAAATATATATATATATATATTCTCTTAATTCTCTTATATATATATATATTCTCTTAATTATATATTGCTCACAATGATTGATAGTTTGTGGAGTGCAGGATCATGAAATAGCACACTGAATATTACAACAATGCAAGTCCCACCAAGTTTCAAGGTTTCAGGAGCTGTCACACATATCAGTCATTTCGTATTGTACTCATAAAGGACTTCCAAAATGATTTAAAAAAGAATCAGAGAAAACACATCCTTCATTTGGAGAGTGGAGACAACTTGATCACTGCAGTTATGTGAGAGGCACTAAAATAGCACAAGGGAAAATAATCTCAAGACAACTCAGATTTCTTCTACCTTTTTTTTTTTTTTCCTCATGTGATTTGATATGGCCTCTAAGAGCAGTTCTGTAAAATTAATGTCCAAAAGAGAAGTAAATCTATGTATAAAGCAAAACAATAGGAAGATTACCATTTCCAGAGCTTTTTCAAAAGGGAGAAAGGGAAGAACTTTGAATATGTAGCTGCTGAAAATGTATAGTCCACCTTTTCACCTGAGCTTGTTTACAAACTTATTGATGTCGGATAGACTCTTTTTCTTCTGGTTATAATCTTTTCTTTCTTTCTTTCTTTCTTTCTTTCTTTCTTTCTTTCTTTCTTTCTTTCTTTCTTTCTTTCTTTCTTTCTTTCTTTCTTTCTTTCTTTCTCTTTCTTTCTTTCTTTTCCTTCCTTTCTTTCTTTCTTTCTTTCTTTCTCTTTCTTTCTTTCTTTCTTTCTTTCTTTCTTTCTTTCTTTCTTTCTTTCTTTCTTTCTTTCTTTCTTTCTTTCCTTCTTTCTTTTTCTTTCTTTCTTTCTTTCTTTCTTTCTTTCTTTTTCTTTCTTTCTTTCTTTCTTTCTTTCTTTCTTTCTTTCTTTCTTTCTTTCTTTTTCTTTCTTTCTTTTCTTTCTTTCTTTCTTTCTTTCTTTCTTTCTTTCTTTCTTTCTTTCTTTCTTTCTTTCTTTCTCTTTCTTTCTTTCTCTTTCTTTCTTCCTTTCTTTCTTCCTTCCTTCCTTCCTTCCTTCCTTCCTTTTTCTTTCTTTTTCTTTTTCTCCTCCCTTTCCTTCCTTCCTTCCTTCCTTCCTTCCTTCCTTCCTTCCTTCCTTCCTTCCTTCCTTCCTTCCTTCCTTCCTTCCTTCCTTCCTTCCTTCCTTCCTTCCTTCCTTCCTTCCTTTTTTCTTTTTGTTGTTGTATTCTTATTGCTGCTATGTTTTCCAAAATGAGCATGATAACATAAGGAGAAAATAGCAACCTTTATCTCTGGATCAGGCTAGGTGACTGATATTCCTTTTTACTGATAAGTGCAAAGGTCATCCCAAATTGTCTAGCTTTGAGAAATAAATGTTTTATTGCAGAAAACTCATCTATTCTACTGGTTTTTGCAGCTGACAATCTTTTTCAGACTAAATTCTGGGAAAGAAAAACCTTCTGTACTTTGATATTCATAATGATATGCTGCAGGTTTGATTGAATAAGATCGTGTGTTTAAAGAATACCTAAAATGTGAAAGAAAAGGAAAAGGGAGGTCTTATCCAATAATATTCCCAGACCTTACTGAAAGGCTGGCCAAGATCTTCTGACGTGCCAATAAAAGAATCATAAGTTTGTAGATCAACTATCAGAGGGGAATTATTTATATTACTGCTATGCAAAAACAAGACTAGGTGATATTTCAGATCAACTGCAACAAATGACATGCAAAATGAACATTTGCAGTTCTTGCATAGACAATATAATTTAGCAAGCATGGTACTGTATTCTTAAGCTAAACTGCAAGAGTCCATAAAAACTAACAGCTCTGTGTTCTCTGATTTGCACGCAGAACAATGCATTCATTTAATGAGACTCGCTCATACAGATCTGTATAAATGAAAAACTAAACCAACCCCCTTGACAAGTCTGGAGAACTAAAACTCACACGTTCTAATATGAAGGTTTCGATACTATCATGCATATTTTATAAACATAAATTATAATATTTTATAAACAAAAATATAGCATTGGAGACAAGAGCTAGACATAACTTTCCAGTGAAAATGCTTTTGACTTTTCTGGATGGGCAAGTTTGATTTTGAAGAAATTATTTTCTTTATTTCACCATTAGAATGTGGCAGTTTTGGTGGACCTTGCCTAAGACCAGGATGAAAAAGAAATTCAGCCATGTTTTGGCACTGACTAAAGAAATCACTTCAGGTTCACACTCCACAGCTTGCCACACGATGAAAGTGTTTTGTCCATGGTACAAAGCCTTAGAGCTAACCTGCAGCAAGAGAAAGATCTGGGGAAGAAAAAAAGAAAAAGAAAACAAAAGAAAAAAAAAGAAAAAAAAGATTGTATTTTTGTATTTGAAACACTTTGAAAGGAGAAAAAATTCCTGTTGCTCAGTTCCCGTTTTTTTTTTCACTTGATGACTACTATGTCAGTGATAGAAACACACACACACTCAAAAAAAAAGTATTGCTTTTCATCTGAAGAAATCGCTAAGCAGTGGACAATGATCTCTATTTCTCCCGGTCTCTAAGGGCATTAACTAATGGGAAGGATGCCAATCTAAAAAGGATTTCCTTAATGAGGTGGAGAAAGGAACTCTCCTTTGCAATGGGAATCTGCTGATATGAGAATGTCAATTATTTTTTTTCTCCACTTTCTATAGAAGAGATTGGGGAAGGAGCATGGCAGAACTGAGGCAAACACAAGGACCTTGAGTTATGCTGTTTGACATCTTTTTACAGTAAAAAGAACCAATCACCACTCTGGCTGATTTGATTTATCAGATGACTTTAAATTAGGCACGCTTCTACATTACAACACAGCTACAGTGAGAAATAGTGGGGCTGACAGGGCAGAATTTCTTTGGCCATTACACAGTGGTTATTTTATATGTTTTGATTAGTGCACATTTTCTTGATTTCACTGCTGTTGTCACAAATAATATTGCCTTTAGGATAGGAAGTGAATCCCTGTCATAACAGTGAGCCATATTACAGTTCTGCATTACTTTGCAGTATTATGCACTTTGTTACGTATTATGCTCTGCCACTCTGATAATGTTAGCATACACAGCCATAGTGGATCAATAGGGAGCAATGACATGCAAACATACATCTTAGCAGTATAACATACCCGCCTCTCCACCATACTGTTGGAAGAGGCACTGGAGAAAAGTTCTGATGTGATCTTCTTCCTGTCCTGTGACAGCTTTCCTGTGGCTTGTGTTTGCTGTGGGTATTCAGCACCAGAGGAAGGCCACTATGTAGTGTTGTAATTTTGTAATCAAAAATCAAAATATGAATTGCAGTATTTGTGTTTGGCTAATAACGAGCAATGCCTTTTAAGTAGATAACGTGTGTGGTCATTTGCACTAATGTACCTATTGCCAAACACTTATATTTGCACTACCGCTTCAGTAGTAGAAAAAATGATTTAAAAATGATGAAAATGAAATGAAAAAATGATTCAGTAGAAAAAAATCATTTTTCTGCTTTCACAAAAGGAGTTGTTTTTGTATGGTATGTAACACCATGCTTGTTGCTATGGTGTTACATATATTCAGAAGAAAAACTAAGAGGCTGAAGTTGCTAGAATTTAGATTAGTCTAAATTATTTTAAACTTAAGTCAGGCTTTTTAATCAAAGCATGTGAAGAAAAAGGATTTGTGTGTAATGCTAAATTCCTCACAGACTGAAGCCAACAAGAATATTTCAGTTGACATTTTGTGAATAATTTTATATCACAGTCCTTTCAACATAAATATTTTTTATGAAAATATTATCACAGATTTTTAATGATTTTCCTATCAAGAATTAAAGACCTGATTTTGAAATCAGAGTAAAACTTTCATTTGTAGTAATGGCAGCTGTGTTCACAGTCAAAATCTGACTTTGCTCTCCTAATGAATACAAAGAAAACTTTATATATATATACTTATATATATATACTTTATATATATATATAAAGTTTTCTTTGTATTCATTATATATTATGTATATATAATGTATATATATAATAATAATAATATATATATGATGAGTATACATATATTATATATATATATAATATATATATATATAATGTAGCAGATTACATGTCTTTATTTATACTACGGCAGTGCTCTGAGGATCCCAGAAGGTTATAAATCTTTCAGACATGGATAGGCTTTACCCTGAGTGTAAATGGATAGAGAAGCAAAGTTAAGGCTGATTAGTGGTTGCCTGATCACACCACTCATTTAATTTTGGCCACCTTCCTAATTATTTCTAAGTCCCTCCCATGCCACCTTCCTAATTATTTCTAAGTCCCTCCCATCAACGTTAAATCTACCATTACAGTTATTTTTAAACCAGTCTTAACTGTTTTAAATCTCCTATCACAAATTACCCAATTTATTGGAGACTTCACAAGCTACTTTGATCTAGCTCCCTACCATTACTTCCCTAAAATATCACCCACCTTTCCATCTCAGGCCTTTATCCAGATGGAAAAAAAAAATCATATTCATGTTTCCTGCCTTTTCTATTTTTAAGTAGTTCTCCGTCTCTGCTAGAGAATAAATAAATATCGCCCTATTTTTCAAGGTAACTGATAAAGTTATATATTTCCCTTCTTTCTTCCATATGAATGTTGCTAAAAGAATGAATGTTATTGTTTTTGTTGTTTTACTGAAATGTCTTTTTACAGGAAGGCTTTCTTGATAATATTTATACAAATATTAGTATTCAAAACATCTTTTAATTTTACCCTCATTGATTGTCTTTGTATGCAGAGCAGAAGTCTGAGCAGAACCCAAATTGCCTTGTGGGCTAATCACATTCTGCGCTTCTCAGGACATTTCTCAGAATCGCTTCATGGCTGTAAAAGACCCTGGGGACAAGATATATATTTTTGACAATGTTAGAGTATTTTACAAATAAATTTTGAAATCTAGATTCTTTTTATGTGACATGGCAAAACTAGACAGCTGACTTTAGGGCTAAAAACATTTAAAGATCTTTAAAAAATTCTATATTAGTATTACTTGTCCAATGGTTTTTTTTAGTTTAAAATTTTATTTCAAAATTTCTTTTATTTATGTTATGATCCCAATTCAACAAAGTAAACACATGAATAGTTTTAAAGACATGAAGAGTTCTTGCTGAACAGATTAAAATCACTTTGCAACATTTGAATGCTTAAATATTTTTACAATTTAGGGTCTACATTTATTGCTGAAGTAAACGTGCTTTTCTTGATAATGTTTGCCTTTTACAACTTTATTTTAGCTTGACAAGCATTTGTTTGAGAAGCACTACTCCAACCAGGTACAGGTTATTACAGCAAAACCTTTGCAGTTTAAGCTGATGATTTTCACGGTCTTTGTGCAATTGTTTTCAAATACTGCAGTTATTTTGTTTTAAAATTTCGACAGTGATAAAGGCTGAGATTTAAAATTACTAACAATAGTCTTTATAAGGATAACTGAATAGTGTGAACTTTTATCTAAGTTCATTATTTCATAGAATCATAGAATCATTAAGGTTGGAAAAGACCTCCAAGATCATGTGGTCCAACCACCCCCCTACCACCAATATCACCTATTAAACCATGTTCCTAAATATCGTATCCAATCTGTCCTTAAACACTCCCAGGGATGGTGACTCCAATGTCACTCCATTTGCTGCTTATTTCCTGATCACGTTCTTCTAATCAGCAAAATAATGAACAATCTATAGAAATGTGAATGTGATGGAGTACACAAATCATCAACTTTTTTTTTTTTTTTTTAATAGAGTGTAGTACAAGACCATAAAAGAAATTTGTTAGCAATATGTCCTGGTGGCTTCACCTAATTCCATATTCTATGATAAGCATCATCAACAACAACAGAAAACAGGAACTTGCAACAATTAGGAAGCAAATTTTGTCTTCTGCTAAAAGATTTTGAGCTTGTAAAATTCTGAGTTCTTGTTCACTCATGTCAAACAAGGAAAAACTAAGGTAAGTAAATGTGAATATTAATTATTTAAGGCTGTAGTTTGTATAAAAGTGATATCATCAAAACAATACCTCTTCAATATAATGAGGGATAACAGTGTCACTGAGTTCATTTATATACGATTTTTTTCCAAATTAAATTAGTAGAAATTTCTTTTCTTTTCTCTTTTCCCCAAAATTATTGTAACCCAAATTTAGATGTAATAACTATTCATCCATTACTTTATTTAATTAATTGTACTGTAATTACTTTTGCATGAAAATTTGGGGGAAAGTTTATCTCTAGTCTTTGAGACTCTTTGTACTATTCTTTATAGCATGTTAGACCAACACTAACCAAATCTGCAATTAGAATTTGTTAGCTTGAAACAGCAGAAAATGCTGGCAATTCTTGCTCACAATTGTATGATGTAAAGACATTTTCTTTTTTTAGTGACCTGTCACCCAAAATAAAATCTACTGATATAATAAACCAAAAGCAGAACAGAAAAAAAGACAGAGAATAACCATCCTTCAGGAATACTTCTTTTACTACATTTCTCATTGATAGGATTTCTCATTGAAATTAATGTGTTTTCTACAGTCAAACAAAAAAAGAATTTTTGATGGATAGGAAATTACCAACTCCGTATAACAACAGAACTACTTCTGAAACAGGATATGTTAAGGAATTATAGGCCTCATACTGAGGTCAGAAATATTTCATACTCATATACGTTGTAAGGCATTGTAACATGGTGTTACAAAAATAAAGGATTGGATGTCAAACTGGAAATTTAAGGCTATTTTTCTCCCCCTCTCATTTACGCTACTTTCCATGGGTGAATTAGACTAATATGGGACAGAAATATATCGTTTCCCTTGGGGCTGTCCTTGAGCTGTGAAATTATGAATGGTTGGAGAAAAGCAACAAAACTGGACTAAAAATAATGCAAAAGATGCAGAAAACAATTCATAGGTGTTTTGAAAAAAAAGAGTTCTGTGGTACTTCATAAAAAGAAAGTTCATAGGAAGACAGTGTAAAGGAAAGCACTTTTAAAGTGCATTAGCAATATCAAGCTTGTTTTTCACTGGTATAATTTGAAGTATCCCAGTGGCAAGACATGGTCACGGTTCATAGTTCATGTATTTAAGGAAATCAAATATCAGGCTACTGAAAGACAATGCAAGAAAGGTTAAAAAAAATGTTAACTGCTTTCATTATCTTTGACTATGCGAACTTGCAAACTTGACAAAATTGTCAAAAGCTAAGGCACATTGTAATGAGCAAAACTGTAGATTTAACGTGGACTTCTCTGTTATTTAGTTTAAAACAACAACAACAAAGACAGAAACTTAAGCAGTTGACTTCAGGTCTTTAAAAGTACGATCTGAATCTATAAAAACACTCTCTGCCCTCAACATTTCATGTGGGACATCTTTTCTGCCAAGACAAAGGGTTTTCACTGTGTGCTATTGTGAGAGCTGCTACCTGTCCAAGCTCCAGAGACAACTAGTTCAAGTTGTTTCTTATATAGGTTAAAAACAAAAGTGAAGATGCACAGGTGGAAGACCCAGGAGATTATGAACATGCAGGAAGAAAAAGAATGTAAGAATGGCTGTGCTAAATCAGACTAAAAATCCATCCAGGCCAGTGTCTCAGGCACGGGCCGATAGCATGTCTAGGGAAAAGCAGAACAGGACAAGTTTATAGCACTGTTCTTCCATTATATTCTCCAAGGGTTCGTAGCTCAGGGACTTCCTAACACAGAGGTGGTATCTTGGCATTTAAGAAAATGAAAGCAGTTAAACTACTGGAGATATTTGAGCACTGAGCACTTTGCTTAGGGAATCCCAAAGCAATTGTAATTAAGATAAGGAATTTAGCACTTGTTTCTTTCTATAGATAATGTCCTGAACCTCTGCACTGCTACCAGTTTAAACTTAATTCTTTACACTCCATTCACAAGAACGACTTCAGGGAAGATGCATTATAAATGACAATTACAATTATAGATGGCATAATTGCCAGTGCTTTGCTTCTGTAAAATATTTTTAAAGTAGAAACAAAATTGAAATATTGACTTAATTTGATGATAAAAATAACAATAATTATTTGGTAGAGTTCAAATCTGTTGTTTTTTTTTTTTTTCTGAGTTAATTTAGCTGGTGAAGAATCAGTTTTTTTTTTTTCTCAGTTTTTCGCAGAAGTCATGTCAGTAATATTAAAGCATTCTTAACTGATGACTAAATAGAGAAAATTGTTTTGACATAGCTTAAAATTTTTTATTTTAATAACTTTTTTTTTTTTTTTAAGAAATATTGATTTTCCAGAAAAGAATTACTGAAATGAATAGGAGGGGTTTCATAAACATTGTGCTAGACTTTGGGTGTAATATACATCAGTTTTATATCTGCAGTTTTTCTAGATTTATATCTACATCACTGAAGTGATTGCAAATAGGTATCCTTTTATTTTTATTTTCATCTAAGGTACAATTCAAAATGATATACAAGAATATGAAGTGGTTTTTGTTTGTTTATTTTGTCTGTTTGGTTTCGTTTAATTTTATTTTGTGCATTAATTCCTGATTAAATGTTTTCACAGTAATTAATAAGAAATAGAAGCAAACTTTATATTAAAAGTGTTTTATATAAAGTAGTTTTTGCCTTTTAGTGTCAGCCAAACTATTCACATATTAAGGATGGCTAGAGAAAAAAAGAAAAAACTTGTGTAGAAAATTCCAAAATTATAAGACCTTGTTTCTGCAATGTACATAGAAACCACAAAACCCCAGCAATGTTTAGTCAGAAAACACTTAGCTTTCTTTATAGAATCTCTGTAATTATGAACCCTAAATCTGAATAACAGAATATAATGCTATCAGTAGATTGCATATTCCTAGAGAAGATTTATTTGAAACCCTTCCCTGATTACAATGCTATTACTTCTTTATTATACCAAGGACCAGCAGATATACAGCACATTTCACCTGTTAACAATATTTTTCTAAGCTTTTGTTTTCTTTTGTTTTCTGACTGAACACTAGTGGTTTTTTTTGTTGTTGTTGTTTTTGTTGTTCTATGTATTTCCTTGTTTTCTGGTGATTGAGAGGTCCCCTTCAGCAAAATTATTAAACATTTCTTCACTAAACCAGTATGGCATGAATTTGTTAAAAATAACAATAAAAAATAATTAAAAAAAAAATCTGTCATGAGGGTATCATTGATTCTAGCAGATTCCATGTACTCTAAAGCAATAATATATAGAAGGAGGTAGATGTACATTCCTTGTTTTTCTTTACTACTATAAATAATCTAAATTGCAGAAATGCAATCTGATTAACCAAATTATTCATCAGGTCAATGCTTTCAATTCTTTCACTAGTGTTCACAGATAACAGCCATTTAAAAGAAAAAAAAAAAGTTATATAACTTTATATAGCCTGGATGACCAAAGGAAAAAAACTCTTGGCAGCAGATAGTGGATGCAATGAGGATACAGCAATGAACTGTGTATTATCTTAAGCAATCATATTGAGAGAAGCCCGAAGACTTTATCATAGTAACAGTCATGTATTTCTTTCCTGAAGATGGAAGACAGATTTCTGAAATTTTACAAGAAAAGTCAATATATATTTTTATACCAGAATATATGTATGAAAAAGCAAATATGTATGTATGGAAAGAAGTTATACTGCACAAGTGATGAAATGTTGAGGACAATTAATGTTTATTTTTCTATTTAGCAGTGTGATATATAGACATATCACTCCTATGTAAAACAGTCTTTTTAAGCAGTCAGAATATTCAATGGGAAAACTGAGTTAGGTTTTGAGGTATATAACCATAAATTAAGGGGCAAACACAATTGCACTAAACTCCATAGGACTAGGCACAGAGTAGCCTCAATACATAATAACCTTGTCAGGCTGTTCTCAGTCTCTGATCCCAGTTTTCCCTGTAGCAGACTCAGCATCTGTCACATCATGGTGTTCCCAAAGTAATGGTCATTGACTATGCATCTCCTATGAGTTCTTATAGGAATCTCCAGTGCTTTGCAGAAACATGGTGGGTTTTTCTTCATTAAGAAGAAAAGACATAAAGAGAAAACAAATAAAACAAGACAATACAATCAATCTTTGTTAAGTTTCATGCAGTAATTAGGTAAGGAATATTCTGCAGCCGCATTTTACCTGTTAACCAGAGTAATCTTAACTCGTGAAAAGTTTACATAATACTTGAACATAACACATCCCCGTCTGTATTAATTACAAAGCTGAGGTGACTGTTGTATCATTTTGCATACTCTGCAATGTCTAGCTGTCTTAACAATCCTGATTTCTAGTGGAGACAAACCTAGTTATGTTTCTACACAGAACACTTATAACCACTCAGCTGAAGTCTAACAGATTCTAAGAGGGTGTAAATTGCTCAAAGAGGAACTGTAAGATATAAATCAGTGATAGTGCAAATCATTAACTTACACCTTCCAAGTTTCAGCACCTATTTTTTCTTAGACAGATTCCTCAGGAGGGGTTTCCAAGAAATAGAGAACCTTATTTTGAAGTGACATTTGTGGTAGGGAAATCATGTTTTCCTTACCTGTGATTTTATTTTTGCTATAGCCAACTCAAATTTATTCTGCTTTAAAGTTTACCCTGGGATGAAGATCTAAGCATTTTGATACATTCTGTATGGCCAAGTCCTTCCCTCACTGGTAAGACTGTCGATATGAGGTTCTCTAATGTCTTGGTTATGGATGACAACTACCTTTCAAAAATTTGGTGTTGTAACCACACAACACAAACAGATGTATTGAATCTATACAGACAAAGGAACTCCATATTGATATATTTAGTCCATTCAGAAAGAAAAATCTATACAAAAGAGATCTGCTAGTAATTTTATGTCTGGAGCAATGATCATAAATACCAAGTATAGGAAAATTCTTTCAGTAGTTAGGATTATCATTCTGCATAGAAGTCTATGCTTTTCTCTCCAGAAACAACCAAGCTTCTGTTTTAGGCAGAAAAGTAGGTTCAACAGGCAGCAGATAATTCAGTGCAAGTATACAGATGGAAGAATGTCCAAAAATCAACTTAACTCTCAGCCAGAATCCTTCTACTTTCCAGGTCCAACCATTACAGGCCATTTTTAAATTTTGATACACTTGAATTAAAGCAAAATGGCATGTCCTGAATCCTTCAGTTAATAAAGAGACATGAAGCAGAACTGTCAATCAAGAGGCTAATCATGTCTTGTGCTTCTGCACAAGGGCTATTTAGGTTGGGAAGCTGGGGACTGTGAAAAAGAACAGTTCCCAATAAAAGGAAGTGGTCTCAGAGAGATGAAGACCCTGCCTGAAGGAAAGACTGCAGAAGTCAATGAAGATCCTGGAAATCAAAGTATTGGGTGGAAAAAAAAATGCCAGTGAATGCCTGGGGACCTTGGCCACCAATGCCCTGGGGGAAAACAACAATAACAGCAAAAACAGAAGTGGAGAAAGATCCTTGAGAAGAGGGTATTGGGTGGAAATAAATGCCAGGGAACACCCAGAGACCTTGGCCACTAATTCCAGACAGGTGACAGTAAGCAGTGCCACAGCACAAACTGACAAACTGCTTGACCTTCCTGGAGCAGCAGTGAAACCCAAGACCTGGGAATAAAGACTTGTGAATATAGTGAGGGAATGAGTGTGGGACATAATCAAGCAGGATAAAAACTCTAAATAGCTCTTAACTAATCCCCAGTATCTGCTACAGGTTGTCGTTTATTCTGTCTCACTCACGATAGCTTCTCAAATATTTTACCAAATAAGTTCTATTCACCACAAAAATTTAAAGCTTCTAAACCAAACAAATGAGAACATTTTTCCCCAACAGGAGTAAGGAACACAAAAGTAACTCAGTCATTTTGCCCATATACACTGATCTCATGACATCTATGTCATTGCCCTTGTTACCTTATGATTCCATTTACAGTTTCCTATTTAATAACATTTAGGAAAAAAAAAAAGACTACATAGAAGGATTAGTGAAATTACTGTTGAAATTATTTTGAAAAAAAAAATAGCAAAATTAGAAAATATGTGTATTATTCCTTGTCCTGGTTCCAGTTAGGACAGAGTTAAGTAGCTCATAGTAGCTGGTAGGGTGCTATGTTTTGGATTAGGATGAGAAGAGCGCTGATAACATGCTGATGTTTTAATTGTTGCAGAGCAGTGTTTACACCAGGCCAAGGACTTTTCGGCTTCTTGCTCTGTCCTGCCAGCGAGCAGGCTGGGGGTGCAGCAGGAGCTGGGAGGGGACAGACCCAGGACAGCTGACCCAAACTGGCCAAAGGGGTATTCCATACCATCTGACGTCATGCTAAACAATATATAGGGGTGGCTGGCCGGGGTGGGGGGGCCGGCTGCTCGGGAATAGGCTGGGCATCGGTCAGCGGGTGGTGAGCAATTGCATTGTGCATCACTTGTTTTCTTACACATTATTATTGTTAATACTATTACCATTATCACTATTATTATTAGTATTGTTATTATTATTTTCCTGTCTTAATAAACTGTCTTTATCTCAACTCACAGGCTTCACTTTCCCGTTTCTCTTCCCCATCCCAGAGAGGGAGGGGGGAGGGTGAGCGAACGGCTGTGTGGTGTTTAGCTGCCAGCCGGGTTAAACCACAACAGTCCTTTTGGCGCCCAACGTGGGGCACTTACGGGTTGAGATATCGACAAATCTGACCAGAGTGTGTTAAACTAAAATTGGTATAAGTATTGGACCTGCTTAATAGTTGCTAGTCACGATGTTGATTGCCTTAATCTCCAGTCTGCTGTACCTGTATTCCAAATTGAGTTTTATGGTGCGTTACTTTCTGTATGTGCTCCCTGTTGCACTGTTTATCCTTTCCGGGCCCTGGTTTAAGATTGTTATGGTACTGTGCGGTGTAGCAATGGCTTATGAAATGATGAAATATCTGGTCACGACTTTAACCTGGTATTTGTACTCAGCACTGACGTCGACTCTATACTTTGGAACCCATATCTCGGAAACTATTAGCAATTACACCTATTGCCTGTTTTCGTCAGGGAGCCAATCTGTGAAGGGGACAGGGGAAGACATGTTTCCCTACCTGTTCACTCTCCCTTTCTCCTTCACCACCACCCTCTTATCCCCCGAGCTAGTTACGGTGGTTCTCCGAGATGTTGAATATCCTTGGGATACTCAGACCAGCCTGCTCTTGTTGTTATGTCTCCTGAATGCGCTTCAGATTTTGTGGAGGGTTAAACAACTACTTAGGAATCTCATCCGGAGATCTGTCTTGAGGCGGGATAGTTGCGAGTGGCAGGGAGTGTGGGAGGATATGGGCAGGTTTCTAGAGCAGTGGTCACCTCCAGTGTTTTGGACATTCACCCCTGAACAACTGCAAAATCCTAAAAAGCTGGCAGAATGCTTGAAAAAAAGGTGTCGTGGGGTTTTGGAGAATGCATATTCCAAATTACAGTCTGATTGTAAACCCGCTCTACCAAGTAACCCGTAAGAAGAATGCTTTTGAATGGGGCCCTGAGCAACGACAAGCCTTTGAACAAATTAAGCAGGAAATAGTTCATGCAGTAGCCCTCGGGCCAGTCCGAACAGGACCAGATGTAAAGAATGTGCTCTACACCGCAGCCGGAGAGAATGGTCCCACCTGGAGCCTCTGGCAGAAAGAACCTGGGGAAACTCGAGGTCGACCCCTGGGGTTTTGGAGTCGGGGATACAGAGGATCTGAAGCCCGCTATACTCCAACTGAAAAGGAGATATTGGCAGCATATGAAGGAGTTCGATCTGCTTCGGAAGTGGTCGGTACTGAAGCGCAGCTCCTCCTGGCACCCCGACTGCCGGTACTAGGCTGGATGTTCAAAGGAAGGGTCCCCTCTACGCATCATGCAACTGATGCTACATGGAGCAAGTGGGTTGCACTGATTACTCAGCGGGCTCGAATAGGAAACCCCAGTCGCCCAGGAATCTTGGAGGTGATTATGGACTGGCCAGAAGGCAAATACTTTGGGATATCACCAGAGGAGGAGGTGGTTCGTGCTGAAGAAGCCCCCCTGTACAACAAGCTACCGGAAAATGAGAAGAAATATGCCTTGTTCACTGACGGGTCCTGTCGTATTGTGGGAGAGCATCGGAGATGGAAAGCTGCTGTATGGAGTCCTACACGACGAGTTGCAGAAGCTGCTGAGGGAGAAGGTGAATCGAGTCAGTTTGCAGAAGTAAAAGCCATTCAGCTGGCTTTAGATATTGCTGAACGAGAAAAGTGGCCAGTTCTCTATCTCTATACTGATTCATGGATGGTAGCAAATGCCCTGTGGGGGTGGTTACAGCAATGGAAGCAGAACAACTGGCAGCGCAGGGGCAAGCCCATCTGGGCTGCGGCATTGTGGCAAGATATTGCTGCCCGGGTAGAGAACCTGGTTGTAAAGGTACGCCATGTAGATGCTCATGTGCCCAAGAATCGGGCTACTGAAGAACACCAAAACAACCAGCAGGTGGATCAAGCTGCTAAGATTGAAGTGGCTCAGGTGGACCTGGACTGGCAACATAAAGGTGAATTATTTATAGCCCGATGGGCCCATGACACCTCAGGCCATCAAGGTAGAGATGCAACCTACAGATGGGCTCGTGATCGAGGGGTGGACCTGACCATGGACACTATAGCACAGGTTATTCATGACTGTGAAACATGTGCTGCGATCAAGCAAGCCAAACGGTCAAAACCTCTTTGGTATGGAGGATGATGGCTGAAATATAAATATGGAGAGGCCTGGCAGATTGATTACATCACACTCCCTCAAACCCGCAACGGCAAGCGCCACGTACTTACAATGGTGGAAGCAACCACCGGATGGCTGGAAACATATCCTGTGCCCCATGCCACCACCCGGAACACTATCCTGGGCCTTGAAAAGCAAGTCTTATGGCGACATGGCACCCCAGAGAGAATTGAGTCAGACAACGGGACTCATTTCCGAAACAACCTTATAGACACTTGGGCCAAAGAACATGGTATTGAGTGGGTGTATCACATCCCCTATCATGCACCAGCCTCTGGAAAAGTTGAACGATACAATGGACTGTTGAAGACTACACTGAAAGCAATGGGTGCTGGGACATTCAAAAATTGGGATACACATTTGGCAAAGGCCACCTGGTTAGTCAATACCAGGGGATCTGCCAACCGAGCTGGACCTGCCCAATCAAACCTGTTACGCACTGTAGAAGGGGATAAAGTTCCTGTAGTGCACGTAAGAAACATGCTGGGTAAAACAGTCTGGGCTACTCCTGCCTCAGGAAAAGGCAAACCCATTCGTGGAATTGCTTTTGCTCAGGGACCTGGATGCACTTGGTGGGTAATGCAAAAGAATGGGGAGGTCCGGTGTGTACCTCAAGGGGATTTGATACTGGGTGAGAATAGCCCATGAGTTGAATTGTAGTATGTTAATTATTATATAATAATGTATGTCATCACTACCATGATTGCTATATATCATAGATGAAAATGGTGATTAATTAGAATGTATTGGACAGAGTGTAACCTGAGCATGACATAAATGGTATGGAATAAGGGGTGGATATCTGTCCTGGTTCCAGTTAGGACAGAGTTAAGTAGCTCATAGTAGCTGGTAGGGTGCTATGTTTTGGATTAGGATGAGAAGAGCGCTGATAACATGCTGATGTTTTAATTGTTGCAGAGCAGTGTTTACACCAGGCCAAGGACTTTTCGGCTTCTTGCTCTGTCCTGCCAGCGAGCAGGCTGGGGGTGCAGCAGGAGCTGGGAGGGGACAGACCCAGGACAGCTGACCCAAACTGGCCAAAGGGGTATTCCATACCATCTGACGTCATGCTAAACAATATATAGGGGTGGCTGGCCGGGGTGGGGGGGCCGGCTGCTCGGGAATAGGCTGGGCATCGGTCAGCGGGTGGTGAGCAATTGCATTGTGCATCACTTGTTTTCTTACACATTATTATTGTTAATACTATTACCATTATCACTATTATTATTAGTATTGTTATTATTATTTTCCTGTCTTAATAAACTGTCTTTATCTCAACTCACAGGCTTCACTTTCCCGTTTCTCTCCCCCATCCCAGAGAGGGAGGGGGGAGGGTGAGCGAACGGCTGTGTGGTGTTTAGCTGCCAGCCGGGTTAAACCACAACATTCCTTCTCTTCTTTTACTATTTTACTATTTTGTTATAACCTTGTGTATAAACAGAAGAAGGTCCAAGGGCCAAAGGCATCTGAAATGTATCCTTGTTTGCTTAGAAGTGGACACATGCTCATATTCCAAAGGATTTTTCCATAGACTATTTCTTCCAACACAATCCTCACTGTAGTTTCACTCTGCTATTGACTAGAGCAAAGACTCTTCCTGATTACAATGGCAATGAATTCTTCCCAGTTTTTGATGCTAGTGTGTATAATAGGGATGAACTCAGTCAAAAGTTCATTGTTGGTTAGTCTCTTTTCTTGGTCTGGAATTGTCTACTTCAGTATATTCAGACAGGGTGTTTGACCTATACCCCATGTATATTGGATGAGTGCTCATATTAGTATAGTGATCAACTCTTCCATTTAGTTTACAACTAACCTGCTACTTAAGTGTGGAGGAAAATAAAGTCGCACACTTTGCCTTTCTTGGTTCACTGTTAGTATACATTATATGCTCCTGTAAGAAACCCCTGTGCTCTTGTAAAATCAAGTTTTCCTTAAAGGTTAAGTGTCCCTTTTCCTGACACATTTTCTATAAGAGAATTTTACAGTGGCTTAAAGATTCTGGTTCAGATTTGCAAAAAGGAAAGCTTAGGCAGGTGTCTCAGGAGAAAAACCTCTAAAAATATGCTTGCAGAAATGTTGTGCTAAGTGTTGAAAATTGGTTAAATTACTTGCAGTAGGTGGGGCACATAATTCTGTTTGCTTCTCTTCCAGATCCTGTGACTCATGTTCACCTTCATAAAAGTTATTTTTGCTTTGGGAACCACTGCAGTTCATCTTGACTTCTTGCAGCACTTTATAAGCACTTAGTAGTAAATCATCTGGACCCAACTACCTGATCTATTGTACAGGTTCATCAACCTCTTTCTTTGCAATGTTAAATCATTTGTAAAATTAAATAAGTAAAAAAAAGAGGGAAATTACGATGAGCTCATGAACATATAACTAAAGTAACTCTGAGAACGTAATTCAGCTGGCAAAGGTGAGTGATATATATTTATTTTAAATTGGTTTTGTCAGAATATTCTATTAAGTTGAATACAGAAGTTGCAATTTAATGATGTGATTTCATTTTGTCTATTTAAATGGTTTGATTCATTAATTACTCAATGCAGATATTATTTAGCTTGAAATGAATGTGCAATTATACCTATCTCTAACTTGATTTGCATTATACGTTGTAAATACATGGTTTACTAGGTTTCTTGTTCAGTATTTTGAATGGTCTACAGCCAGGTATGTCTGGAGTCTGTAACAAACACATGCAATGAGGCTGCTCCTGCACCTCCCACATCCACACTAGAAGCAATACCTACCTGTTGGTGCATCATTTTCTAGATTTGGTGCCACTGCCACTAGGGAACTGGGCAACTGGGGGGCAGAGTTTCACCCTGTATTTGCATCTCCTATCTGCTGCCTCTTAAGTATATAATTAAGCTGTCGGTAGTGTTTATTTGGCAAATGTGCACTCATCTAGTACAAGAAGGGGAAGAGGGGGGGATGGGCAGGGGGGTGGGCTGGAACACAACAACGATGACAAAACCCTCAAACCATTCTTTTTATTCTTCAATTTATCATTAGGATGTACTTGGAAAGGAAATTACATTGGTGCTGTGCTGATGATTTATTCCAGGAGAGAACACAGTTTACACAAAGAAAAGTTCAATTTTAATTCTACACAGCTCAACAGAAACTTGTTCATATGTTCTGCCTATAGGTGTTGCAGTTAAGATGACTGTTTTTGTTTTCTAATAAGGGGAAAACATAAAAACTATTTTCACTTTTAATATAGTATTCTAATGTCTTTTATGTACAATAAAAGTGATTTTTAATGAATTTGTATTATATTAAAGAAATCCATGTCTACACTTTAAAATGTCTGAAGTTGTCTATACATGCTACTCTATTTCACTGTATCTCAGAAAATGCTGGCACGCAATAGCATATCTATTAAATAATTCAATATGTTTATTATGTATTTAAAAATTCATATAAGTATTTTTCTAAAGTTGTAGAAATGTTTATCGCTTATTGTTTCTTTGGATCTGGCAAGTTAGGAACTCATACTGTTCATATGAATATGTTTTGCATTAATGGCTCACTTCAGGGGATCTCAACTTTGGGTCAAAAATGTTAATTAATTAAATAAACTATATGCGTCATTGACATGGATTGTGTCTTTGTCATGCTACCACCCATTTATTTAACCTCTGAGCAGTATTTTCCTTTGGATAGGAAAGACAATTTTGTTGCCAGGAACTGCTATCTAGGACACATGGGATGTGTAAATACATTGCAACAATTTACATTAAACCAGAAGAAAAAATATGTATAATCTGAACAATTATTGCACTGTCTTCTGTCAGACAATTCTCTGGGGGTCTTCAAGAAGGGGGTATTTCCTCTTTTTGTATTACATACTTAGTACTTTGTAGTTTGCTTTACATGTTATTTGATGACTAACAGTAGCAGGGTTTTGTTTGTTTGTTTGTTTTCCCCAAAGTGTATTTTAATTCTGATTCATGTATGTTAAACTCTATCTACAGAAAAAGATAAAGGCACTTCTATAGTCTTTGCCAACTCACATTTTTCTAATGGAAATAATTTGGAATTTTATCTAACGATTTCTGGAAGAACGGGATGTATTTATTATTTCACTCCAAAAGTCATTTCAAGGGCTCAAATCAATATAGTCTAAACCATTTTTTCTGATGGGCTAATCTGTCTGTTACCAGGTTGGTCACATCTAGAGTTGTAATGGAAGTAAGGATCATTAAAAGGACAAAATTCCACTACTGCAAAATTAAAACTTTAGAATAGGACAGGAAAACAAACAAATAAACAGACAAAAAAACACATACAAAGACCACCAAAACCTAAGTGAACAGTAGTTGTTACAGGCTCTTTCATTAAGATGAAAAAACTGACTGGAAGTTTTATATGCACAATAATTTGACGAACTAAAAACACATTAGAGCTGGTTAGCCATCTTGTCAATGTAAATTTTGCTTGCCCAAAGTATCTTTTGTAACAAGATGTTTATTTATTATGAAAATAACATGTCAAAATACAAGAAATTCTTTGGAGGTGTTTCTTCAGTTGTTGTTTTTCCTTCATTGCTTATTTTTCTTGATGGCAAAAAGAGAAAAGAAAAAAAGAAAAAAAAAGTAAGATAATGGGGTGTAGAAGGAAAACAAAACTTTTCTGCTCCTCAAAACATTAATGATTTCTCAAGTTTTTTGTTATACTCATTTTTCTTTTACAAACTTGCCCAACCCTACCAGAGTGATGTTTTCAGAATCTCTGCAATCAAAACCACATTTTAGTTTTGATTGAACATTTTTTTTCTCCCCTTTCCTTCTAATTTTCTCTTTATGTCACCATCCTGCACGGAAGTGAGTGATAGGCCACATGAAGGGACAGGGAGAAGAAGAATTTGTGATGAAGATGGATGTGTTGTTACTGCTGTGTAGCAGAGCATTAAACTTTCCAACATAGGCTGAAGCTACTATATTATATGCAGCCTAATGAGGTGTGCAGTGATGGGCAAGAGAAAGTAGTAAAAGAATAAATTGTTAAACACTGAAAAAGTAGCATTCAGACACAAGCATTTGAATTCTGAATGAGCAGCACATCCTTAGAATATTGTATTTTGTTTTGGTGCCCAGTACATATTTTAGTTTATACCAGTCACCCAGGTGTGGTATTCCTTTGATGTTCATACTGTAACATCTTAGCATTTTGCCCATTAACTACTGCATATATAGGGAAATCAAGCCAGAATACTATTTATTTTTATAAATACATTTTTTAAAGTGCCTTTTACTAAGTACTCTGTTAGCCACTGTTGTGATATCAAATGTTCTTATTTAGTTAGAAAAAAAAAATCCTCTATACATATATATGTATATATATCTATACAGACTGCACAATCTATACAGTATGTTCAGAAATGAAAGTGGTAGAAGATCTGCCTTCAAGTGGTACTGAATCAGAATTACTCCTAGTTTAAACGGATTGTGCAAATTTGGAAAAGTTACTTTGACAACACTTTTCCTTGCTAAATGGTTCTTCCTTCTTGTACAAACCAAAGTAAAAACAACAGAAAACCTTCAAGGAGGAGAGATGCTGTCTGCAATATCTACATCCACAGTAAAATGTTAACAGTACGAAATCTGGAGAAAATGAAGAAAACATCAATATGAACCAAAACTGAGAATCAATGATAAGCAAGGGGAAAACCTTTGAACTTAAGAAATAAGTGAATAATTATGAGAGGAGTAGGTACTAACTTCATGTTTTATGCTGATTTTCAGCATCAGGTATTGTTGAACAAGAGTTCAGTATATACTCCCTTGTATTCTTAAGGAATCTGCTTAAGACCAAGTGGCCTCGGTCTTTTTTATCTGTTTATGAATATGACAAATAATAAAGTCTCAATGCCACCAAAGACAAATGCCACAAAGAACTTTGTCATACATGCCTTCACATGTTTTGTTACTTACAGTGTTTTGCTTAAGAAAGAAAATGGAAATAAAGGCACTTTCTATATAAATTGATAGTTGTTACAGACTACTTTGTCATACTAGCATTTTTCAGTCATGAAGATGAAGAAAATGTTTATAGTCATCCTGAGAAGCCCATATTTTTGTTTCAACAATATTCATTATTCTTTTATCTTTTTTTTTTCTTTGTGAACATTCATAGTTTCTACTTTCCTCTCTCTGAAGTAGTTGTGAAAGTCTGATAAAAGCCACCACATGCAGTTCTCAAATCCTTTATAGAGACCACAAATAAAACAAGACTCTGTTATGTAAATGTCCATTGCCCACTGCAGGTAATTCAGGGATGATCCTTTATTGCCTCATGAAGCTGAAAGGAAAAGAGGCGCACGAGTGGCATGTGAATAGCTGAGGATTTCGTGGAGTGCTTAACTCTGCCTTCCCCACAGAAACAGCTAGGGGGGTACCAGGTTCTTTACATTATGAATTATGATTATCATTAAATGACCGTACATCACTGCATGTTCTCCCCTAGCACTTAACCTGCAAGTTTTCTCCCCTGTTTTTTCCTCTCAATAAACTCAGGGATTTTTGTTTGAAGTCTTTCATAAGAGTCAAGAGATTCTGACCTTTGTTTTGACACAAACTGGTAGCAAATTTAGCCTGATATTTACAGATGTAAATGGTTTATCTATAACACAAGGAAAAAACCTCTGCACAGAGACAGAGTCTGATTTTTCCGTACTCTTTCTTCTCACTAAAAGTTAGATTCCCACATGCATAGTTATCATTACTGTACTTGAGCAGCTCATCTGATCACTTCTATCTTCTCAAGACCTCTTCTGGGGAACTATCACAGCCCTTGTACAGTTGCGTGGTCAGTACTCCCTATGGGGTTAATGACATAGATGTTGCATAATAAACCATTGTTCACCAAAGACTGATGAATCCTTGTTTAATAGGTTGTTGTGGAAGACTGTTCTTCGTGAGCTACTAATGTGAACACTGGGAACACTTTCAGATCTTTGTGCAGGTTCTGCATACAGCTGTCATTTCTTTGGCCATCTCCATTCCCTCCTCTTTTTTTTTTTTTACTTTTTTTTTTTTTCAAGTTTCTTCTAAAATTTGTAGTTTATTGAGCAGCCTCACTGTATCACTTAGTTTTTCCAAATAAATTGCACTTTCTACAGTGTTCCTACTCTGGAACTACCCATTTATTTTTTCTTCTTCTGGCCTATTAGTGTTTAGAAGTCTTGTCCCCACAACAATGCATTTCTGCAGTAATAGCAATTTCTGCTTTGGTAGGGCAAGTCTGTCTTCGCAGTGAGATGAAACTACATGACTCAAATCAATTTAGAAGGTGGATAGCCAACCTAGCACAGAGTTGTAGTCATGAAATTAAGTCCTGTTGAGAAGCTTATTGGTTATTATTGCAAGACCTTTGCATTTTTCATGTGGGTTTTGATGTTCAGTGGACCTTATTATCACTCAGACTGCGTGCTGGCCAATGTTAACGGCAGTTTGCAATTCATCTATTAGACTTACACTTCATCTTTAGTGTACTGGTACCTATGCAGGAGATGACATGCAATGGAAGATATGTGTGGATGGATTGACCTCTGGCTTAAGAACTATGCATGGTCCTCCATATTATCACCACACAGAACGGTATTTGTCTAGTATCCTATCTTCATTATATTTTCAAAAATACAAAGTAATCCCCCAATTAATTTAGGAGCTCTGAGGCTGACTTTGGGAATGAGAGATTTATTTCATCTACACTTGCATGAGATGTCCACCTACCAGTGGTATCTTTGTCCAGAGTCACTGTTTAGTAAAGGAGGAAAAAAGAGGCACTTCTACAGTGTAGTTCACTTTATAATAAGGTAGCTATCTAAAATATGACAGTTGAGCCTAGAACTTTCTCTCCCATTTATTAAAATACAAATTCTAAGCAGCTGCCTCAGAGTTAAATCTATTCTGTAGCTACCTAAAGTAAGGTGAGCCAAAATGCCCCTGGCAGATATAGTCATGGTTCATATGATTTTGGCAAGGTACTGTTTACCACATATGGCTAATGTTATCAGATAAACAAATGTTCAGTTGTTATTTTATAAATCTAGGCTTTATTTTTACTTAATTTTCTTTCTTTTTCTTTTTTTCTTTTTTTTTCTTTCCTTTTCTTTAGGTCTTAAACTCTAGAGTTTGATCTTGGTTTATTCACCTTTATTTCTTTATTTATTTTCCTCTTTTTGGAAATTGTTTTTGCTCATTGCATTGTTCCATTTTCATTGCAATGGACATAGGCCATACATTGAAATTTTGCAAGTTGTCTATCACAATTCCATGTTTTGGACAAGCTTTAGGGTACTTTCTTTGTATGAGTTAATCCCACAGAATTTAAAAGTTTCTTGTACTTTCCCAATTTTTTCTACTATAATGCAAAGTCTTCAATTCTGTTCAATCTTGTTTCAACCCTATTGCTAATGTAATTGTGATCAATATTATTCTAATCCTGTTTGGCAGTGTTGATATCAGTCCTTTCCTTTAAAGTGAACCTGCACTGTTTTAAACTTAGTTTCCTGTAAGATATAGTACATAGGTCACCATTTTAATTCTATTCATTATACTCAGAGATATTGTTTCAGTATTCCTTCTGCTGGATTTTAGTTTTTAATGTCTCTGTCATTCTATATTTCTCCTAGAGCTTAGTAGAGTTAATTCTTTATTCCCCACTCCTTCCACATACACATGGTATAAAACCACCATGTATAGGGTTCTCTGGAATATTTTTTTTTTTCATTTTTGCAGCAAAAACTGTGTGCTAACTAGTTTTCATTGGTGCGGTCTACCAGATTTCGACAATAAAATGTCTTTTTACTCTCCAGTCTTCTTCTCTGCCATTACAAAGCAGTAAATTTAGAACCAATAAAAGCAAATGCTCCTTTATGCAGCACATAATCAACCTGTGAAATTCACCCCTCACAGGAAGCCATCACATCAAATACTCTGGTTGAATGTTAAAAAGAAGTGGGTTAATTTTATGAATACAAACAACATTTGTAGCTATGCATGCCAAAATAAATAATAAGAGTAAACCAAATATCATGCTTCAGGGCATAAATTGATTATCTGCAGGTGTTAGGATGGACTCCTACTCTCCATATAGAGCTTTGTGCAATTGGTGAGGTTTTTATTTTTATCAGGATATGAAATAGTTACAGTGTTGTCCTTTCTTTCTTTCTTTCTTTTCTTTTTCTTTTCATTGTTTTTTTATTATTATTTTTGATTTGGTTTCATTTACTCTAAACAGTCTCATGCTGTTTTCTTTCATTGTCACAATATTGTAGCAAATAGTTCGATTATTGAAGGCAGCCCCTACTCATTCAGAGATTTCATGTGGGAAAGAGTCTGTCTTGTACTCTTTTGTCTACAAAGACATTGAATACTGCAGAAGGAGGAGTTCTGTATTTATGAGCTGTCATGGTGTCTTTCTTCATATCTGTCTTTAACTCTCAACTACATCTTTGTGCAAATTGCCAGTGTTCCAGCAAGTGACGTGACACTAAATTTTAGATCATTCATCTTAATTAATTTCTCAGTTATCTTTGTATTTCTCTAGATTTCTTCCTCAACTTTTACCTGAATTGCCTGAATTGTTTTTTTTTTTTCTTTTTTTTTGTTTTCTTTTGTTTTTTTTTTTTTACTAGGATCATCTTATTGTTATAGTGTGATGCAACGTAAAAAACTAGAGCCCTAGTTATTCTAAGCTAGTATCCTAATTATAAACAACAGATGAAAACCAATACAACCATGACTGTATTGTGGATCCTTGCACAAATCCTTTGCCTAATTAATCTTTCTCTTGGAAAACTGTTGCCTCTAAAATGCTGCCTCCTTATCTGGCAGTGTCCTTCTACATTGCTACGTCATTTGCAATGTTTTTCCATTCTTAACTTATAGTTTTACTTCTTTCGAAATATAATTCTACCGAAACAACCTCCAGTTTCCTAAGCAATTATTTTCCTTACCTTTGGATCACAAATATGTGATAATCCTGAATAAGTTCAACATCAGAAAAATTAGTTTTAAGAAGTTAAAAAATGTGAAAACTGCCAAGCTGTCAAAGCCGCCATATTTTTTCTCCTTTGTAACCATGAATTATCCTAAATTTCTACAGATGTCTACAGTGATGAGAAGGGGATGAACTTACATTGAAATGAGATAAATATCAAGGTTCCTTTAGGTAGTCTCATGGCAAGGTTCAAGTCAACTTGGATAGGCAGTTAAGCTGGATGCCTAGTTCCCATACAACTGTTGTAAAATTCTCCCTGGATTTTTAATAGAAGTATTGGTAAGCTGTAGGGAGAAAAAAAAAAAAAAAAAAAAGGATGTTTCAGACAGACCTCCTATTAAACTGCTGTGGCAATTTTACTTGGGTGGGCAGATGAGCTCCACCTCAGCCACTCTCTCACTCCCCCTCCTTCTCCATGGGAAAGGGGGAGAAAATACGATAAAAAGGGCTCAAGGGCTGAGATAAGAATGGGGAGATTGCTCAACAATTATTGTCATGGGCAAAACAGACTCAGAGTAGGGTAATAGTAAGATTTATTGCCTATTACTAACAAGCTAGGGCAGTGAGAAACTCAAAACAAACTAAAAACACCTTCCCCCCATCTACCCTCTGCTATGTCCTCTCCCAAGCAGCCCAGGAGAACAGGGAATGGGGGCTGTGGTCAGTCTATAGCACTCCACCTCTGCCATTCCTTCACGGTCACTCTCTGCCCCTGCTCCACGTGGGGTCCCTCCCATGGGCAGCAGCTCTTCAAGAACTGCTCCCACATGGCTCCGTACAACAGGGTCCATCCCCCAGGAGCAAACTGCTCCAGCACGGGTCCCCCACGGGCAGCAGCTCCCCCCAGGCCCCCTGGGCTGCACCTCTGGCCTGGGGCCTGCTCTTGCGGGGGCTCTCCATGGGCCGCAGCCTCCTCCAGGCCACATCCACCTGCTCCACCGGGGGCTCCTCCACGGGCTGCAGCGTGGAGATCTGCTCCGTGTGGGACCCATGGGCTGCAGGGGGACAGCCTGCTCCACCAGGGGCCTCTCCACAGGCCGCAGGGGAACTGCTGCTGCGTGCCTGGAGCACCTCCTGCCCTCCTGCTGCACTCACCTTGGGGGCTGCAGGGCTGTTCCTCACTCCTCTCTCTCCCAGCTGCTGTTCCAGCATTTTATTTTTTTTTTCTTCCTTTCTTAAATATGCCCTCAGAAAGGCACAGACAACATCACTTATTGGCTCGGCTCTGGCCAGCAGCAGGGCCCTTATCTAACATGGAGCAGCTTCTGGATTCTTCTCAGAGAAGCCATCTTTATTGCTCTCCGCTACCAAAACTTTGCCACGTAAACTCACTACAACTCCATGGAAATAGTAAAACTGGTGTGAAACTAAAATACAGTCACATGATCACAGCACAGTAAGTATGAAACTAACTCATTGATTTCAGAAGAGACTTGATTTTGTTTTCTATATGGCGCTATCTATATTATTTCTGACTACATATACCTCTAATCAGCTGGTCCAGCTGTTGGGAAGTTGCAAGTTTTATAATTTATTAAACAATAACTTTATGTAGAAAGTACCTGGCTAATAACTAATGACCCACAAAATAATGTAATATAATTAATATAATGAACTAGTTTTTAGACCCTTGCTGTCAAAAGCATGGAGTGGGGGCATTTAGATTAAAGCTTCAGTATGAGTGTAAGTCCATTTTATATATAAAAAAAAAAAAGTTATGATCTGTAGTCTTAGACTTTTAAGAAGTTGTTCAGTGGTGGTTAGTTTTAAAAGTGTATTCTGAAGAACTGCTCTGTAGATATGTGCTTCAGTCTGCACTTAACATTTCAGTTGAGATCTGAGAGAAGATGATCATGCATTATCTAACAAGCCATATGATCAAAATACAATAATAAAACACTATGTGACTTGTAAAACATAAATGAAGGTGTAACGAAGGGAGGAACTTGATAACCTTTAAACAAGGCTAATCTATTTGTATAATATAATAAATGCCTGCAATATTTCTCATGAGTCATTCTTTCCGCTCAGCATGAGAATATATAATAACCCTTTTTTTTTTGCATATGAGGTCGTTAACCCCATGTTAACGACTTCCACTTTTATATACAAGATTCAGACTGGTTTCACCCAGAAGATACAAATTTCCACAATTACTCGAGTTTCTTATCATCAACACACATCAGCCAAGTGTGACATGCAGGCTTTTGCAGAGGCTGCAGCAAGTGATGCAAGTTCAGCAGCAGTAAACAAGGGTTTCTACAGAGCAAGAAGAGGGACTAGGAGAAGACATGGGAAGTGACACAGAAGCCATGGGGTATATAAAATTAATGGGATGGAGCATGCTCTTGTCAGGCATTTGAAAGTACTGATTTTATGTATTACGCAGAAAAAAAAAAAAGTGTAACACATATAGATATGCATTTATATATTTACAAAAAGCATATTCATAAGAGAAAATAATTATAAAGTTTATATTTTCAAATATGGAATGCGAACACTGTCAATACCAGTTATTATTGCATGGAGGTTAGGTGGCTACTTGAATAACAAATCTACAGTTAAAATGGAGATTGACATTTCCTGCTTTTATGTTTACCCTCTACTTTTGCTCTTTTTATAGAACTCTTCAAAATATAATGTGAAAAATTAGCATCAAAATGAGCTTGTTTCATTGTTGCCTTAATTCAGCTAAGACCAGAAACTTGTCACTAAAATAAAGAATGGAGTAATGGAAAGGAAAAGTGTGTCCCTTTAGATTATAATCATTAAAACACTGTTCCGAAGAATTAGATGAAGTCATATTTGATTTTGTTTTCTCTTGAAGACGAATTTCAGGAACTGAATTACAGGAGATGTTGAACACCCTTAAATCACTACATTAACAGAGGAATCCATCAAATTGGAGCAAATAAAATGAAATAACCTGACTCCTAGAAACAATTAATTTTTACAACACATATGAAAAGGTAGCAAAACAATTATGTGTTTACCTCATAACTTCTCCTAGAACACCCCAATAATGTAATTAAAATGTTATTGTCTGAATGTAGCTGTCAGCCATAGTTTCTTAACTATGTGATTTTTACACTGCCTTTGGATATTTTTTTTTAATGTTACCTATGAGAAGATTCACACAACATCACTCATTCTCAGTAGACTCTCTTTCTGTAGAGAATCCAAGTGAAATCAGTGATGTGACCCAAACTGGTAAAAAAATTTATCAGAATCTAGATGCCGTAATTCCATATGGTATAATACTACCCTTGTATTACAGTCTTCCACTGTTCTTAATTACCCACCTAATTTACAGCACACACTTAATTCACATGAAGTGGCATGTTACTCAATGTTTATTTTAATATTTTATATATCGAAGCACATGAAATATGATAATACAGAGATCTCTGTCATTTCAAATGAAGTAACCCAAGTCCAGTAAAAGACGAGGAGAGGATAATTATGAAACTCCCTGCAAAACTGTTGAAGGTATTAGCAGTGCCATGGATCTGATTTTCCATTCTCATCTGTTTAATTTGTATGCTTAAGGAAAACTACTTAGTGAGAGGCTGAAGTGCGTTTGGTAGATCAATACTCCATTGATGTTGATATTTGTCAGCATTTTCTTTAGCTGATGATTTATAGGGTGCCAGAAGCATTTATAGAATTCTTAACTCTTTGTCATGTCTCAATTTGCTCTACACAGAAAACACTTATTCTTTATTACACTGTATTTTTAAAAAAATAAAGGACATGACACATTAGATATTTTATAAGTGTACTTAGAACAGTTATAGTATCACTATAGGTTGGTTTAGGTTGGTGTTACTTGGTCTAAAATCTTGAAAAACTAGTTTTAAAACTCCTAAAAAGATTTTCTTAGCAAATACAACACCAATCATGAGCTGCATTCATTTGTATCTTTTATTCTAGACTTTTTAAATAACATAAAAATAATTGAACATGTGGTTTATTTGAAGTTGAACAGCTGTTGCTGATGAAATTAAATCTGAGTTCTCATAAAGATTTTTTCCCCAAGATTTGTTAAGAAAAAGACTTGGAACAAGAAAAATGTTTTCTTCTGTGATGAAAATATATATTACAACCTTTTTTTAAAAAAAAGAAATGCAATTTTCAACTCCTAAGTGATAAAAAAGTGCAAAATGCCTGTCTAAATAGACTAATAATAAGCACTTAGCAATTTTAACCCAAAACTTAAGAATAGCTTTTTCAGATTTTATGAATCTAACATGCATAAAGATGAAGCAAATTCTCCAAGTCAAGGTCTGGGCTGTGGCAGATTCAGCAGCAGAAATAAGCTCATGCCTGGTGGCACAAAGTCCATCTGGAGGCCAGTCTCTAGTGGTGTACCCTTGGGGTCAATACTAGGACCAATGATGTTTAACACCTGGATGATGGGACAGAGTGCACCCTCCACAGGTTTTCAGATGATATAAAATTGAGAGAAGTGTCTGGTACACCAGATGGATGTTTGTGTTCCTTTTCACATTAAGAGTATTATGCCCAGGTCTGGCCTCTTCAAAGAGGACAGGGACATACTGGAGCAATTTCAGAGAAGGACCACAAGGATGACTAAGGGACTAGAGCTGATGCTGAGAACTGGGACTGGTCAGCCTGGAGAAGAGAAAGCTTTGGAGGAATCTTAGCTGCATGTTTAAATACCTGATGGAAGCAATGGAGAAGAGGGATACAGACTCTTCTCAGCAGTGCCAAATGACAGGACAAGAGGCAATAGACACAAAATACAAAAATATGAAACTGGGAACAGGTTGCCCAGAGAGGCTGCAGAGTCTACATCCTTGGAGGTACTCAAAACCCAACTGGGTACAGTCCTGAGTAACCTGTTCTATGTGACTCTGCTTGAGCAGTGAGGTTGGGCTTGTTGATCTTCAGAGGTCCCTTCCTGTCTCAAAGATTGTGAACCCTAACCCTCTGGCAACTGCCTTGACTTCATGACTTCAAACATAAAAGTACAAAGTACATGACTTCAAACTTCAAAGGCTTATTTTCCTACTTTCCTACTCCAGTGGTGCAAAGATCTTCATTGGTGACTATATACCAGTGTACAACTGAAGTAATGCAGTGATATAGCCATGCAAGGCAATGTTCCAAATACAGTGGAAGATTATTTTAAACTCAAAAGAGATTTGTTTGCTGCTAAGGTAGTAAATAGAGGCCAACTGTTACAGAGATGTAGGATACTAATTAAACAAATAGCTGCAGAAATATCAATATTATCTAAAATCGTTTGTTCTACAAGGGTTTTGACACATTTCATGGTGAAACAAACAATGTTTAATATTTTATTCGTAGTTTAGTATAATATATTTCCAGGTAAAATCAATATTGTGTTTGTATTAAGGGCAACTTTGTCCTTCCCAGTGAGAAACAAAATGAAACATAAGAAAGGAACTGCTGAAATAGAAAAGAGAGTGGTAGCAAATGCTAAAACATACCATTATGAACTATACAAATAATTCTTATTCATGTGCATTTAGTTTGGTGTCTGTTGTTATTATTATTATTATTTACATTTCCATGCCTTTTTTGTTTCAGCAAGGGACTGAATCTAAAATTATCTCAAGGCTTGATTTGAAAATGACAGTATATTTGCATTTGTATGGCACATTTGGTGAGATCCCCCAAATAAATACACCCCAAACAAGAAGGCGGAATACAGGGAGACATGAGAAGGCTGTCTGAGAGAGGCAATCAATATAAAAGAGAATCAATACCTTTACTACTGGCAACCAGAGGTGTTTTTTGTACAAGTGCTATCTCAAAGGGCAGGATGTTCAAGTTGGTCTAGAAGAATGATTTGGAAAGATAAGGAAGCTTTTGTGATCATTCCCACTCTCATTGATGTGTGAGCCATCTACCTTAACAAAAGGAAGTTCAATTGCTAATACAGAAAAAAAAAGTGAAGAGGGCTGATAAAAAGCATTCTGAACAACATGAGGAAAAATGGGAAAGAAAAGGAGAAACAGATGCTTTACCAAAATACATCTCCTGAAATATGTATGAAATGAAAAGTTTAGACAGTGAAAATGGAAATTCCAGACAACAACATCACACTGCTTTGGTTGTACTTGGAAAAACTGGGGAGTTAGGTAGCAGGAGAAATTCTGTTTGGGATAGTAAAACATTATTAGAAAAAATAAAAGAAAAAAAAGAAAAAAATAAAATTAAAGAAAAAAAAAAGATCAACAGAAAATTTAGTGTCTGCTGCTCTCAACAGTGAATTCAGGAATCCTATCTAGTAAACTACCTGTCCTTTTTTGACTTAGAGAATTATTGACCACTGAATTTCAGGTAGAAGCTTTGTTTTATTACAGATGTTCCACATTTGAGATAACAAATAAATATGTGGCAAAGAACATTAAGCCTTTTTAAAGGTGAGCATCATCCATATGCAGCACTCAAGCTAATGATCACCTGATCACCTTTTTTAACCATTCACCAAGACCTTGTGCTTTATAGCACTTTGATCCTCCAAAATATCTGGTCCTTCAAGGTACTGCACCTCCTTAGCAAATAGTCATCCCCTCAAACTCAGTTATAGAAAACTCCTTTTTGAATGTAGGTAATGAAAGAGCAAGGCTATGATTGACTCCAGTCTCTCGTCCCTCCTACTTTATGAAATGAAGATTCTTAAAATGTCTTTCCATAAGAGACCTCCTCCATTAAGTATTGCAGTATGTTGCATTTACTTTTAACAATTTTTCAGTGTCCTAAGAGAAGGTGAGAAAGCTGTAGTTACTTCTATCATGCTATCTGTCCTTATAGCTTAAAGTCCTATTTAAAGAAAAAGGAAAGATTAAAAAAAAAATAAAAGTCTCCCTGCTTCGCAGACATAGAAGCCTGTACAATTACTTGCATTGACAAAGTGGTTCCTCCTCCCATTCCAAAGCTAAATATTTGAGTTTTGGCCATCCAGAATTGTTAGTCTGCTTCCAAATCTTTACCTTCGTACTACCAAAGGACTGTGTGATGCCCAAACCGCAGAAAAGGATGATTCCTTTACGCTAGTCCAGAAAGAAAATTTCATGCTCCGCCATGCAACACTCTGGCTCAGCCATGGGGTTGTTAGCTCTGAAGTTCTTTTTAAGCTGGTTTAGTAATTTTGGCACCGTGAAACAAGGTCTTCATCATTGTTTAGGCTCTTCTGTAAATGCCTCTACTTATTCCACACAGAACATACAAAATTCAAAAAGAAAGATGAAACAAAAGAAGTCTTATATGACAATTCTTTCCCCTATGACTCTAACACTTGCTTCATCTGTTTCTTTTTTTATTGGGGGGGGGGGGGTTATGGGGGTGGATTGGTGGGGAGTCCTTAAAAAAACATGAAGTGACCATTCTTAACAAGGTTCTTCCTATATTTTCGCTTTGGCCTTTCACTGCAGTAATATTGCTTAATTACCATTTACCTAGTGCTTACATTTCACCTAATGCAACAGAAGTCAGTAGATGTTATTTAGGTACGAAACAGTATAATTAATGAATTAATATAAAATATTAACTAAAGTAATGAGATCTAGGTTGCTGTTGTTTGTTCTGCTTTGTTTTGTTCCTTTTGTTGTTGTTCCCTCTGATTAGGGGAAAAATATATATATTTTTTTTGAAGTCTTCTAACTCATTGGCTGAAGTTTCTCTCAGAGGAACGACTTGAGATCTTAACTGAGACTGGAGATCATTTATTTCTTAATATATTATATACAAGAAAAAAAAAATCTGAAAAATGTGCAGCCTAAATAGATAAGACACACAAAAGACTTTAAAGAAAACAGCAACAGAAAAAAGAGTAAGTTTCATAAAGTCAGATAACCAGCTGTACAGACAAGAAGAGCCCCGCTCTTCACATATTCAATATAAGCCATTAGGTTTTCTTTATTCTTCAGTGATTTTCTACTTTAATCACACAGTTTAGTTTAATTTAATGTCTTGTACCCAGTATCTTTCCTACATCAGACTTTTCCATACAAAGAACTGGTAAGAAGAAAGAAGTTGTGAACTTTCTTGTCCTTACCTAGTGAGATTAAACATTCCAGATTTAGTCTAATTTCACTACTGGGGTACAGTTTCCACAGCCAAGATTTTAAGATTTTTCTTAATGCATTTCTCATAAATGGATTATCAATCTATCAAACTTTTATTCATTTTTCCCTGACATTATATATTTCTTGATTATACTTATAAATTAACTTACTGGGCAAAGCAGGGAGGCAGGAGAAATTTCTTTTGAAACTTTATGACAGTGGTTTAATCTTGGAAGTGATTATGAGAGTAAACATGTTCAAGGAAGATAAATCCAGTAAGAATTAGCAAATACATGGAAACCAGTGCTCTCAAAGTCCTGAAACATGAGTTGTCAGAGGCTGAGTATCAAAAAGTAGTATTACTACTTGCTCTACTAATTTCATGCTCCGCAGTTGTGATCTTTCCCAGGTATCTGCTTTTGACCACTGTCAGAGGGAGTTTACAGAACTAAATGGACTGTGTAATAACCAAAGCTATTGAGGCTTCTTAAATCCTTAGGTTAGCCACTGTCTAGAGAAGGCCTAAGGAATGACCAGAGGAAGAAGAGAAAAGATTTAAGGGATAGCTAGGGACATTCCTTCATACTGGCCACATGTAACTCACCTGTGTTTGATCCAGGCCTCCCCTAATTATTTATATTACCACACAAAAACAACATCAGTTCCAGTAAGGGACAGATCTGGGCTTGCCTAAAGAAGGATGGGAGTCTGGTTGGGCATCTTCTCCCCAGCTACTGCAAGAAGCAAAGTGAACGATCTTTGTTTTGTAACAGCTCTAAAGGGACGTGAATTGGGATCTTCTGTTAAGGGAGAGCAGAGTTTTTTATGTCTAGGATTAAGTCCTTAATGAACATTCAATTGAAAAGAAAACATCAATCCATAATAATGACAATAAAGGTGGGTTTTTGTGTTTGTTTTGTTTTGTTTTAAACAAGAAAACATTGTTTAACATTGAAAAGGTTATCTATCTGAAATAATGGACACTTGCATTAAAACCAAACATGAATGAAAGGCATTTGTGAGAAAACAAGTTTCACGGATCCTGGTTCCAGCCAGATTGTATATGTATTGTGCATAGTACATTGTGTATGGCAGAACTATACACGGTTGTAGGTTGTTGTAGAAATGTATGTGAAATACAGACCAACAGTATAGATGTGGAGAAAAATGTTATCAAAGAAGTACCAAACTCACCCACAGAAGCACAGAGAACTCGTCTGACAGAAACTGCTGAATTAGAAAGAAAATTTATAGTTATGTAATAAGATAAGAGAGAGTGAGATAATTTCTTAAAGTGTAATGAGATAAGGAATTCTTTTTGGTGAGTCATTTATCCTTATGTTCAAGGAAATGGTATTTAATCTGGAAAATAAATAAATAAATAGATAAATAAATAAATAAAACACCTACCACCACTACTACCAAAAAAAAAAAAAGACATAAAAACATAAAGAGATCCACTAAGAATGCATCAAAGGTATCTAGCTAAACATCAGTTACATCAGTTTCTCATTCTACTTATACTTAAAACTCAAAATTTTGATTTATTTTCTATTATTATAGTAATATTATTATTACTATTTACTATTTCCACTATGGCTACATGATCTCGGTCACAGACCAGGTCTCTAGATTATGTATACGAATTAAAAGGCAATAAGCCTTGAAAGGCTATATGCAATATAAACATGTTTACAATTTATGATGAACTCTCTTTTGGTGGTATTCTAGAAACTGTGCTCTGTCAGGCAGAGTTTATGTTTACATAGGCACACTAATTTTGAGTACTGGTAGTACTAAAGCAAGATACGTCAGTATTTTCAAAGGTATGTTCAGCAGCTGAAATGGACATTTGTATGGTGCAATACCACTCAAGTGCTTTTCATGCCCAATGAAGCCTGACTAATCTGAACACTCTAGGACTGTGTCACAGTTTCAGGTTAATAAATGCTTGGTTATTGTAAAAAGGTAGAACATATTCTTCAGTTAGCTATTGAGTTTTCTCAGCATATGAAAAAATTTGAGGCTAAATAAAAACAAAAGAAACTGTAAATGCATTTACTATGTATCCTTGGACCAGCAACAGTGATGGGAGCAATAATGAGAGTGACTCTGAAAAAGGCATCTTGAAGTGAAAAAAGCTGTCCATGGCTTGCCTACCTGCCCTCGGTAAGAAAGCTGGGCCTGGTTGATAACAGCCCCACCAAGGCTGGTGTGTTATTCAAGATAGCCATATACCTGACTGCCACTGTGTGCTCCTCCACAACTTTACATCATGCATTTGCAGATCAGTGTGGCCAACATAATTTGCAACCTGCCAACAATCTGTTTTGGGCACCAGGGGTCCTAGGGCCCTAGTACAGATAGACCAGCAGGAGTCAGAGGAGTAGGCTGGGAGACAAACATAACTTTCAGAGGCAAACCACAGCTGTGGCACTGAGTTTTCTCAAGAGTTTGTTGATCACCTGTGTTTGCTGTTTTGTTTTTATTTGTTTTTGTTTCTGTTTGTTATTTTTTGTTTGTTTGTTTGTTTGTGGGGGTATTCAGTGTTACTGGCATTTATTCTGGTGAGTGTTCTGCTCCCCCTGTCTGCTGTTTTATAACATCATTAAATATTTTATATTACTTGGGTAGACTAATCTGTTCTTATAGGACCAGCCACAAAAATGACATTTGCCGCAGAAGAGTCAAGAGATCAGCTTTTGGCATGGAGATGGCACAGATTATCAAATTATATTGATTAATGAAGATCCTTGTCTCATATATATATTTATTTCAGAGCAAAAGGGAAACTCACATTCAGATTTCCTGATAGTCTCAGGCTCAGTACATTGGCTATAACTCCACTTTATCCATACAAATTTTACAAGCTGCCCTTCATAACAAGGGTACCACTTGGATAAATTCTGTAATGGAGTTAATTCTGTAATGAGGAGCTTCACAAGACAAAATCAAAGTGAACAGCATTTTTTTGGTTTACTGAACTTATATTCAGCTAACTGTTTAAAATGTGTGGTATAATTTAAAGACATATGGCTACATAGATTGGTCTTCTTCAGTGTTTTTGTTGTGGTTTAACATCAGTAGGCAGCTTAAGCCCCACACAGCTGCTTGCTCACACTCCCCAGGTGGGATGGGGGAGAGAATTTTAAAGGTAAAAGTGTGGGAACTCACTGGTTCAGATAAAGACAGTTCACTACATAAAGTAAAAGCTACATGCACAAGCAAAGCAAAACAAGAAATCCATTCACTACTTCTCATTGGCAGGCAGTTTTTCAGCCATTTCCAGGAAAGCAGGACTCATCACATGTAATTGTTTCTTGAGAAGACAAACACCATCATTGCCAATGTCCCCCGCTTCCATCTTCTTTCCCCCAGTTTTTATTGCTGAGCATAACGCCATATGGTCTGGAATATCCCTTTGGCCATCCTGGGTCAGCTGTCCTGGTTCTGTCCCCTCCCTGCTCCTGCTGCACTCCTAGACTCCTCGCTGGCAGCCAGCACGAGAAGCTGAAAAGTCCTTGGCTCTATGTATGCCCTGCTCTGTGACAACTATAATATCACTGTGCTATCACCACTGTTTTAATCAAAGATCCAAAACAGAACACCATATGAGCAGTAACAGCCAAAACCAGGATAGTTTTGTGTTGTATATTACAGGCCTAAGTCATCTTTCCTTGGAGTGCACCTAAGTACAGAATTTAGCTTTAATGATATTATTTTGGGCAATCTGGTATTTAACCTAAGAACTGCGTTGTCAGAGAAGACACTTGATGCTGGACATTTTTATGAAAAGATTATATAACACTCTTTGACACCACTTCTCATGCAATCCCTGTAAATCAAGTACAACTGCTTTGTTGAAGTGAATGGAGTTAGATCATTATAAAAATAGTGTAAATCTGTAGTTGGGCCTATCAAATTTCAATATTGATTTGGTTCATCAGATTTTAATAGATTGTTAGTTTTTACTTTTCAGTGAGACTCCGCTCTTTCACACAGTGAATACATATCCATAATTCTAAGAAGCTGTCATATCTACTACCATGTATGCAATTTAATGCAGCCCTATGAATATAATATTTTCCCTTTTTACTTCCTCATCTGAAATGTATTTCACTACTGCATTTCATTATTTACTGTGCTATTAACATTAACTGTTGGATTCTTTCTGCTCTAAGTTGATAAGTTATCTGCAAATAGTAATTCTCCCTGTGACATGTCCAGAGGAATTCTTGCATACTCCTCAATATAGTAAAATACTTTAATCCCGCCAGAAGTTCTTAATATGTTTCTAGACCATACTTACAATTCTACAAGAGGAGTTTTCTCTGTTGTCTATAAGGGAAACCTGTGAATCCTGTGAAAATAAACTGATCCACAACTGAAACAAAATATAGTTCTATTATTTATTAGCATCCATAATATATCTGTTTACTGCAGATGTTTTACCGAGTCATGTGAAAACCACAGAATTGTCATGAGTTGCATTTTATCAGCACAAACGAGAGGTTTTTATCTTAATCGAGTGAGTGTTTCAGCTCAGGCTAAGACAGATCTAAGAGAGAATGGTTACAAATGTATTAGGAATAAAAAATAAACCTCACAATACAATATTCTATGTGGCTTTTTTTTTTTTCCTTCTTTTTTTCTTTTAATCCTTGTACATAACAGTCATTTATTATTCTGTTACTGTGAGTTTGCTGAACTGAGAATGTATCCAAGATTCAGGTAAACATCCAACCATTTGTGTAGCCTTCTAATTATTGTCTGATATTCTAGGAAGAAAACCAAGCAATTATGGATTTGGAGCAAATGCACATGGCTTCATTATTCTTTATTTTAAGCTGTTTACTTTTGTGAGTCTGGGGAGTTTTTAGAGCTTAAAATAAAGAGAAGGAAGCAATCAAACATTCTGTTTGGTGATGATTCATTTATTGAAAAGCCCCTGACAAAAAATGTATGGTTGACAGGAGCCCAGCCGTTTGCAAAGGTGACTCAAGGCACAAGATAAAGAGAGGTTTAGAGTAATGTTACAGCCTTTTTATATCACATTAGCATTGCAGATGTATCTAGGCAGAATCACGTTTTCTGTTTTTGCCATATTCTCCATTTTGATGCATACACTTAATTCAACTCACAGTCCTTTTCTTTCAGTAAAATCCTAGGTACACAGAGAAAAAGTATGACTTAGAGTTGAAGGAACAGAAAATTCTACTAGGAGTAGTAGTAGCAACAGAAATAGTAGTAAAAGTATTGCTGTTCCAAAAATAATAAAAAATAACTCTTTTCTTAAACTTCAGGTACTTCATATCTCTCGGGTACTGGATGAGTATGGCATTCTTTGAGTAAAACTTCCTAATTTCTCTGCTTCCTTATACTGGAAATTCTTAAATATAGTTGGGCATATTCATAGAATCCCAGAATCAAAGAATAGTTGAGGCTGGAAGGGACCTCTGGAGGTCATCTTGTCCAATGACCCTGCTAAAGCAGGGCCACCTAGAGCAGGTTGCCCAAGACAACAGACAGCTTTTGAGTATCTCCAAGGAAGGAAAATACACTATTCTAATTCTATAGGTGGTCTGCTCACAAAGTATTTTTTGTCAGCATGTCAAAGCCAAAACTTGAGTATGCAACACCTTAGAGATGTTAAACTCCGTCATTTGTCTGTCCTGTTCTCAGAAGTCAAACTGTTCCCAGAACACATACACAATTGATGTAGGACAACCAACAAAATAAGATATTCTTTTACAATCAACCTCATTACTCCCATCCCACTCAAAATAACAATTTAATGTTTAAATTATCCAAAACAAAAAACAAACAAACAAACAAAAAAAGACAACAGCAATATAACAACCAAACCAAAAGTATCTCTTTTTATGTTAAATTTCTGAGGATGTAATCTCTCTTAAATATATTTCTTCCTTGCATGTCTCAAGATACATATGATCTGGGATTTATCTAGATCAAATCAAAATAAAGTCATTTGACCAGTAAAAGAAATGAAAAGTTTGATTATGCACTGTCTGGCAATATAGTTTTTTTGTTTGTTTGTTTGTTTGTTTTTTGTTCTATACTGCCAGAGCAATTTTTTATAGGCAGCTCAAGATAAACGGTCATTACACTGATAACCATCCAACTCTCCCTTAAACAAAATTAGAGATTCTGGTATTTCTCAAATCATAAAAAAATACCAAGTCAAAACATTTTAAAGAACCTTACAGGTCAAATTCAACTATGAAGACTACAGGTAATTTCTACCAGCAGTGAATTACAGTGAAGTGTTCAACCATTAACACTGAAGGAGACTTGGATCTAATTGAGGTTTAACTATAACATTACCTACAGACATCAAGAGCAATTTCTGAAAAGATGCATGGAGTATAATAAAAACATGCATAGAAACATGATAGAAACAAAGTATCATCTTAAGATGAAGGAACCAGTATGGGTAAGCTCCTGCAAGAGATAAAGGTTTTGCAAAGATATACCATCTGAAAATAACCTAGAAATAGGACATGTTTGTACCTAAGGATATAATTACCTTTGCCACATAATCAGTTCTAGCAATTTTTATACACATGCAATGTAAATTCCTGGTGTAGTCAAGCAGAATAACAAAGGATCGATATTATCCTTTCCTGCTCTCATAGGCCAGTTGTAAGCAATTGTTTTTCAAAACCAGAGTTAGATTTCTGAGCTTAAAGTGCACGTTGCTTTGACAAGTGACTGTGCAAATGCTACCTTGGAGTTTTACTTCTTAATGATTTCTAAATCAAATTTGTCATTTTCAACTTAAACATCCAGTTACACCTGGATAATTCACCAAGTCATGGCATATGCTTTTTTTTTCCTCTTTGCTGTACTCTCCGTGGTGCTCATGAAACATTTCAGAATTAATGAAAAGGAATATCAAAACTACTTTCAAGGACAAAGTAGAATTCCTGTTATTGTGTATATTCTGTATGGGCCTGAAGGGCTAACAGAATAGCAGAAAAATAAAATCCTTTGTAGGAAAGATTTTTTTTATTATTATTATTTTAATATCTTTTCAGTTAAACGGTTATTTTCTGCTTAATCTTATATGTGGATGATTTTATTGTTTGCATGTGACATTGCAATCAATATGATAGCACTGATCTTATAGTGTAGGATAGGAGGAAACCTATGTATAATAGAAAAAAATATGAGAAGTACATAGTGAAGTAGGTACATAAAACATGAAGGATGCAGACAATAAAATGTAGTCCAAGGCAAGTCCAAGTCAAGCTCTCAGTCATATATGTCACCTCTCCAACCAATCTTCTATTGGTATTAGAAGCTCCACTATCATAAAATCTTGATCTAAAATGTCCAAATACTATTTCCTGTTCACTGATAAAGATAATATTTAACTATATTCGTAAGTTGATCAGCAAACTGTTTAGAAATATGAAGTTGCCTCAGACACTTCTGTATCAGATTTCTGGACTAAAAGTTTAAGTACAGACCATTCTATAGGGAAAAAAATATATATATATGTATTAATCTAGGCTGAGTGAAAGAAAGTTTTGGATGGAGAGGTTCAAATAGGGTATTTTAATTTCATCTGGTATCTTTTTGCTATGGGGGAAAAGAGCTATCAAAAGTATTTATAGAAGAGCCTGAAGCCCCCACATATGTAGTTTAGGGGGAAAGAGAATAATATGAATTATTCAGTAAGAAATGAATAGTTTAAGTAAGAAGAGAACATTTCAACCTGTTCTGAAAATAAAAACTGTGGGAGCCTCTCATAAATGAACTGTGAGCAAATTTATCATGGGCAAAAGAGGATACTTCATTATGTAGTCAGAAGCTATTTTGTAGAATTCAATGCCATATAAAAGAATTGAGATAAACAGCGAATTTGGATGAAAAGGTGATATAGTAGTATACAGCAGCAAGTTTAACATAAAACAGCTTGTCACAATAAATAAATAAATAGAAATAAAAAAATAAGGCAGAAGCCATCAATAGCTTTTGCTCATAATCTTATGAGGGTGAAATGATAGGAAATAATATTTCCCCATTAGAAAAGTTGGATGCAGTAAAAGCTTGGCAAGACTGCTAAAATGCACACTATACCAGTATATTGTTTTAACTGAAAAATAAGATAAAACTTGGTGTCTATTGACAATAAGAGCCCAACTACAATATGCATCTCCTCAATTACTTCTTTTTATAGTGTTGTTTTTTAAGTAACTATAAGTTTTGTGGTTTTTTCTTTTTCTTTTATTTATTTATTTATTTATATATTTTCAGAAGAAAAGACACATCTGCTAAACAAAAGCTCCAAGTGGAGGCCTTCTAGTCAAAAAATATTTTCATTTAATTTTCCTCTATCTGATCAATAATATTATTTTATTAAATTTACCATTGCAAAACTGGCACTTCTGTGCTTTCGAGGTATGTTTGCTTTTTAACTTCCAGAGTTTTAACAGATTGTTGTTTCCCCCATTTTTCGTGAAGAACTTGCTGTCTTCTGTTGTAAAGCGGATTCTGCCCTTTCTAATATTTCAGTTTGTTCTTGCATTCAGACTGTTGCATTCATAAAAACTGCATGTTGATTTCACAAGGGACTACAGTTTTATTGCTCTTTCAGTTCTGTACCCATTTTTAAGTACATTTTTGTACCAGAGGGAGACAGGAAAGAATACTATTAATGACCTGGTCAGTTTTTCCATTTCCAGATTTCTATTTATGTATTTATCAATTTTTCAGATATCACCTGCTCCACATAGTTTTTTTTTCCCACTGGTAGAAGAATTTCATCAAAACCTAAACAAACAAACAAACAAACAAAAAACCCTAAATCTTCAACCGAATTCTCAGTCAGAAAGAGTGGGAGACAATCATAGCATTAGCAGCCAAAGAGAGGGCCACAACTGTCCTTGATTGCTCCACATCCTCTCCTCTTTGACATGCAAAGAAAGACATTCTTACGACATGAAGAAATTGAGACTAACTGAGAAACAATTTGACAGGAGATTAAGAAAATGAGGTACTCCAGTGGTACAAAGAATCAGGCCAGCTAAGGAAGAGTCATACATTGGAAAGAGGAATCATTATCCTTGGGATCTCTTTTTCTGGAAATGTTCAACTTTGGCAAACCATAAGGTGACTTTATTGCTGACCTACAATATGGCCATGTTTATTTTGGAAAGTAACTGCCAAATTCTGTGAGCAGGACATAACTGTGATAAGACCTTAGCCCTCAAAGACTAACAAATACTGCATTTTTGTATTGAAAACCAAAAGCTGTACATTATTTCCCTTGCACAACGAGACATTCATGGGGTTATCAGTCTTTAACTGAAACAGGCATTCACTCTCATTTCTAATCCTATACTGATAGCTACTCTCTAGAAAGATCATGGTAGATTCAGACATGTATAGCATGCTTTGCTAAATCAGCAAGCAGATGGTTTCATCAAACACCTCAGCAGTCATGAGACACAGCAGAAGTTTCTCTGATTTTGAAGGATCTACTTACAAGAAAGGGTACTCTACCTTACTTATCACAAGTTTTTTGTTTGTTTGTTTTGGAGGGAGCTGTTTGTCAGCTGTCCTACAGATGTTGTTCCTCCTTGTTGAAATGCTTAAATCTTTATTTATTGAGCTAAAGAGGAAGGACAAGAATAACTTGATTGTTTGGTAGTTAGGGTAGCAGCTTGGTGGGCACTTGGTAGCCAACTGAGATCAACCCACCACACCTGGAAAAATTGAGATTTCTATTTCAGTCCCTACTTTAAAGGATATTGATGTATTTCATGACAGCAGATAAAATTCTGGTGCTATTTAAAACACTGGAATTTACAATTCAACTACAAATTTGCTGTGTATTCACAATTCTGTTTGCTTTCTAAAATTTAAATAAATATAAACAATGATGCCAGGACCAGAGCTGCTTCAGAAACTCCTTAGAATATAGGCACAGATATGCTTACTGATACCATAGAATGCAAGTGGAAACCTTACAAAGCGTCTACATCAGAATCAAAGCTCTCACATAGACAGAAGTGATTTACAAAAATTTAAAATTTTCTGATAGCAGTGATCCCTAGAATCTTGATATTTATTTATTTTTTAATGAATCGACCTGATTACTTCTTTCATTTGTGATCTGCTTTTATGATCAGCCCTACCTGATTTGATTAAAATATCTTGGTAGGAAACCACAGGTCTTGTTTGCTGCTACCAGCTGTTCATTACTACCCCTTCCTTAAAAGTTATGACCCCAAGAGCTGAGCTACAGTAACCATATGACAGGTCCTTCAGTAAAAATTCAGAGAGCTTCAGAACACTGAAGTTTATTACCATTAGCACAGAAATTAATTATCATTTACTACGGCTTAGATGGGTGAGACCCAAACAATTACCCAAATATTTGTTGATTCTGCTGGGGTACTTACTTGGCCTCTTCATTGGGTTGCAACATTCCTCATTGTCTAGCTTTGGTCTCCTGTTTAAAAGTCCAGACTTTAAATGTTGCTATGGCCCTTCCTATAAAGTTGTTTTTTCTCTACTATACTGATTATTAGTAAGTAATGCCTTAAATAAATTCAAAACTAAGAAAAAACTCTCATGCAACTTCAATGTGTTTTGCTAATACACAAGAATATGCTAGAAAACTGTTATCTAATACCACCTCCCACTATATTAGCAATCATATTGTATGTGACGACACGTGCTCCTGAAGAAATCATGGGCATGCTGCAGGTGAGGGAAAGAAACTTTGTTGTGTAAGCAGTGAAATTTCATGTTGCTGTAAACCATTCCAGACTGGGGAAACAATCCCCACCCACACTCATTAACAGAGGATCAAAATGATATCTAGCCCCACCTTTGGCATGCTGTATTGAGCCCTGATTTTGCACTCCCATCTGTTCTTCAGAACTGCCAGTTCATCTGGCAGCCAATCATATTAGACATTTTTAAACTGTGAGAGGAGTTATCTGGAGCTCCTAACAAATTGCTCCTGTCATTTACCATCAATTTTCCTATTATCATTGACAGCAAGACCAACCCATGGCCAATAACCATTTGCACTTCCAGCTGACAGAGGAAGTTTCCTCCCCCCTAAAACTTCATCTAAGCTAAACCACAAATCTTGTTCAACTGAACTATACCAGCTGAGAATTCACTCACCTCTCAACAGCAAGAACAACAACAACAACAACAACAACAAAGGAGAGAGAAACTACTTGTTGTTCTTGAAAAGATAACTAAAGCAAGTTTTATTATATAAAATAAATTTAGGATTTTCTAACTGGATTAAAAATTGGAAACTGTAAATTACTATGAGTTGGAGGAAGCGAATTCCAGCAGCAAAATACCTACTTAGACTGCTGTTTTGTAAAAGGGCATTGACTTCCTTTTTGTTTTTTTTTCATCCAACCACTCATAGTGCCCTTCAAAAATCTAGTCCATTGTTAGCAAGACTGCTGCTTCAAGAAGTCACGTATTAAAGTTTGTGATGTCTTACCAAAATTAATATGAATATTCTTCCTTAAAGCACTAGGGCTGAGACTGAAATACTATTTCTGCAGGATATCTTCTTGAAATCAGTGGACAAGTCATTTTGCCTGTACTAGATATTTTCATGCCTGTGAAGGGGCATAAGGCTAGATCATTACTCACTGAAAGACTTGCTTAGGGATCTGGATAGATTTGAGGAGGTGATCGTATGCTCCTTTTAAGGCTGTCACACATACAATGATACTTTCATGTGGGTAGGAAACATCTATGCTATACTGTAGTCACAGCTTCTGCCTTGCTTTGTGTTAAATGGGAGACTAATACTGATGATTTCTGTAAAGTGCTTTGAAATCTGTTGATGAAAAGGTTGATGAGATAGGAAAATGCTCTGTGGATAGCAAAGGTAATTTACTGTGGGCTTAATAATTTGTCTACACTGGAAGGTTAGTAGGATAATGGTGACTGTTACTTAACATGATGCCTGTATCTATACCAGTAAACGTGCCAGGATATTCATAAGCTCTGAGACCAACTGGCAGGAATAGCCTGCACCTATGCTAGTAAACTATATGGCCATACAGAATGATGTGGCGGCACTCAAACTCCCTGCTGGTATATGTGGAACACTGTCTGTGAATACCTGAGTTGACACAAGCCCCTCAGGGCCCAATGATGCCCCCCATGCACTGTTTAATTTACTTATATACAACTAACCTCTGAGTCCAAAAATGCTGCAGGAACCCTTAAAATAACTTTTCTGAATTGACATTTAAATACTCTCAAATGGAACACTCAAGTTTAGTGATCACTTGAAAACCTTGAATATTATTTCCATATCTCTAATGACTGTTTTTTCTGCTAATGAGCCCAGATTCTGAGGAAGTCCAAGTTTTTCTGAGGATGTTTAAACACAAGTAGACCTGGTTAAATGTGGTTGGACAGAGTGCCAAATAGATATTTTGCTATAACATCACACCTTTCCACATCAGTGTGGAATATTTTTGCCTGTGTTTGATAATATTTATTCTGCATGATATCCTACAGCCTATGACTCTTTTACAATTTTCTTTGATTCATTTTCTCCTATAGCATTAAGGACTGAACAACATAGATATTACTTCATGGCATGTTGAAAACAGGCTTGTATTATTTTTTTCTGTCTACAGTTCTTATTTCACTATCACTGATATTTTTCCTAAATACAATAGTGTTTAACTTGAAAAGTTAATAAAACATTGTGCAAAATCTCCCAGAACAAAAAAAAAAAGAAAAAAAAAAAGGTCTACTAATTATTATTCAGCTTTCATTTATGTAGCATTACCTTCTCAAAGAAAATATTAGCTCCAATGCTAGACAGAATCAGCAGTTTCTTATGGCACAACATTTGTTCTTTGTATAGCTCCAGGTCAGGGAAAAAGGAAAAGTATCTTTAATTTCCTTTGCTTTTGAAGTTAGCCAAAGACCATTTAAATTATTAGTTTAATGTGAAAGAGTGGTACCCAGAGTATCAGTGGAGATGGACTGTGGAGTTTCTTATTTAACTAATTAAATATTATATTTCATGACAGTTCTCACATAATATAGTCTGAGCACTTCTCAAACAACAGGAGGTGCCGACGTTTACAGGTTTGAGGAATGACAGAAATAGGAAAAGTTAATGTTGTTTGAAGGCCTCTACCTCTCCAAATTGGAAGGCACAAAGAAGAAGAGAAACCAGGAGTAGACAACGAAACAAAAGGAACTTCCCTGGAAAGCCAAATTCACAGTCTATGGTTGCATCTATACCAAAGGCAGCTGCTGATTCACATCTCCAGTATCATAGGCCTCCTGAGTTGCTCTGCTAGCCAGGAATCAAACATCTGTCAAAGTTGCTGGCAAATGTCTCCCCTTGTTCCACAAGTGTGTCCTTGTAAGACAAGATAGTTTGGATCAGTTACCTGTTGCAAGTTACCCGAGGATGGTACACCAACCAGTAATGCTCCTCTGTTAGAAGTCTAGGCTCAACCACCATCCCGCTTTCCCCATCCATTTGTGGACTGTTCCTTGGCTGGCTCTTTTTACTCCTTCCTCCAACCAGGAGAAAATCAGTGGCTCTAATATTTACAGTGAAAAGGGGGTAAGAACATACTTTCTCATGTATTTTTTGCAAAGAAAATGTGTAGGGGCAGGAGAATGGGAGAGATGGAGTGGTATTGTACATAAGGAAATCTCCTACTAGTCAGTCAAAGTAGTACTTTCATTGTTATTGAAACCTCATTTTAGTTGTTGCAGACAAATTTTTCTTGCCTTGGTCTCTTGAATCTATGAGGTCAATGAAAGACTTTCTGTGACTAAGAAGAGCCTTCCTTGCTTCTGTGAATAGTGGTAAATGAAAAAGTAAGAGCAATCTACAGAACAGTTGAAGAATATTGCACTCACTGTGATTAACCATTGTTTCTCAGTCAGGTTTCCATCTTTACTAAATGCAGCCAGAACAAATGAAGGGGAACATTTAGATCAGGATCAGATGATATCTGAGTTCTGATTGAACAAAACTGTATGCTTCACATTTCCTTCTGTATCCTAGTATTGCACAGAACAAAATCTGGGATGGCACAGAAAAAAAAGAAACCATTCAGAATGCAGCAATCAGGCTCACTTTCAAATGCATAATATGAATGATATTGAGGTGAATACCCACAAGGAAACTTGAATAACCTAGTTCTGGCATTTAGATATTTACTGATTCCAAAATGTCTTTGTGAAAACTGCAATTTAAAGAGCATAGAAGTTTAATTCAGTATTCCCTGAAATACAAAAGAACAGAAGTATGGTGTCATTTGACTGATTTATTCTTCTTTCTTCAAGAGCACCTGCATTTTATTCTCTTGAATAAAAGAGAATTGTACCTTGTATCTTTCAGAGTAGCAGGCTGGGAAGCTAACCAGGTATTGTCAATGCAGCATCGCCTTGCAGCTGGGAACAGACTTGATGAGCTGATTCCTGGTGACACAGCTTTTAAAATACAGGTAATGTAAATGGAGAATCTATGCAGTTGTCAATAGTTTTGGAAAGCTTATTTGTCATCACCCCAAAGTTGAGAAGCAAAGTAGATAAAGTTTTCTCATTTTTGGATGGCATTTTGCAGCAGATAATGTGAGCTTGTTGGACTAAGACTACAAGCAGTTGATGCTGTATATGGTGAGGTGGTGAGAGGTTTAACGCTCCTCCAGCTCCAGCCCTACCTCCAGTTCCAGCTCCAGATCAGAACAGGATTAAAATTCAGCAGCATGCAATCTCAGTGGTTTGTTTCAAAATATTTAGGTTTTTTGCAATGAATATATCACGTGTGCTTGGAGTTATCAAGGCCTACAACACAGTTAATCATTCATTACATACATTTTATGAAAATCAGAGCCCAATTCATGATATTTTGTAAACGGTGTAAAGAAGTAATGGCAAATTGTTTCTAATGGTCTTCCTGACCTTGCCTCACTCTGAGCTGGGATAAACTGACATGAAGATCTGTGTTCCTACATGTTTCATTAAAAAAAAAGATTTTCAAATGCAAAATTAATTGCTGTGTCACTCTTTCTTGATAGTTAAAGTATGTTGAAATCGAATACAGATGATGCTGTTTGTCCTTGAGATGTGACAGCTTCTTCAGCTTAAAGTAACTTCACGGCTTCTCTAAAGTATACCTGAAAATATATTTGATTTAAATTACTTTAGAATCATGGGTCACAAAGTGCACTTCAATGCCTTCTTCACTCAGATGCATCATCTGATTAGTTACAGACAAGATTTCTGTGAGGAGGCCTGATACCTCATCTATAAAGCAGGAAGATGCTTCTATAAGGGCTCTTATGAATTACAGGCCTAAACTATAACCAAATACAGGAAAAACTTTCTCAGTGTTCAAAGATGTTTAGATCAAAGTGTTACTTTCTCACCATTTCTATCTAATCAAGCTTCACTCATAAGGTGACAAAAACTCTATCATCACAAAATCTTATGATACATTTTCCTTCTGCAATTCAGGCCTCCTGTACAAGGACTTACATTAGAAAATTACTTTCCTTTGTCTGCATATGAAGACATTACTGAATGCTTTGCTTTGAACATATATATATATATATTTTTTTTCTGTTTTGTTTGAATTCTGTCAGTTCTCCATGGATTTTTTTTTTCCAGAGTAAAATCTGTAAGAACGCAAGTGGAATGGGAGCTATTAAGCAACGTACTGACCCTTCTTGTATTCCTCCCTGTAAAATGTTAGTCATAGTCTTTGAGTACAAAAGATTTGTATGCACACACTAGCTATTATCTGAAATAAATAAACCATTTCCACTAGGTTTATGTATTCCATGGGGCTTTTTTCTGTTCTTAGATCTTATGCTCCTCTGATGTTCTTTCTTTATTCACAACTTCAGTAAACCTACAGGTAAGCAAGCACTTTAATTCTTCATTCAAACAGACCAAAGCATAAAGATATGACTAGCTTATTTGTATTCATTTTTCTATGAACATTTGAAGTCACATCTTTAAATGAAAATGAATAGGTGAATAGTCAGTTGCAGCTCCAGATAAGCTGACCTCTGGATCTTCTTATATAATTTGTACTCAAGGATGCTTTGTGCTCCTTGAAGAACCAAGCAGCCTCCAAGTGCAAGTTAAATGGAGTCAGTCAACCACTTTCTGCCGGATGTCTGCCTCACCTTCTTGCATCTTAAATTCTTAATCACTTTTTTTTTTTTTTTCCCCCTCTCTACTGGCCACTTTCCTCCTGCCATGTATGCCCAATTCTTCATTCTCTTTGCAGTTCCTCATTACTCCTTTCTACTCCTTTGCTTGATGCTTCTGAAGCTAGACAATGACTCGTCCCCTTTCTTCCTTTTTTTTTTTTTTTTTTCTTTCAGAGTCATTATTCTAATGATGGTGAACCTGAACATTATTCAGGCACTGAAAATTGCACATTTTCATAGGAAGGAATATTTTTTAATTATGGTAAAAAAGATGAATAAATCCTGGAAGACTTTTTTTTTTTTTTTGTAGCTTGTTTGTTTTGTTTTGTACATGTAAGGAAGAAATTGCACAAGCCAAAAATAGCATGCTCCCAAGACAGCATATTTCAGAAGGTGTCACAGGTGGGTGGGAGATGGAATTATTGTCCTCTGGGAAATTTTTACTGTTTGATATTCGCTTTGCAACAAGCGTATTTCTCTTTGCTGACAGCCAAATGGAAGACCATCCTTTGTATATATTTGTGGAGCTGGTGGGGCATGGTGATAAGGCAGGAGATTAATTAATTATCCTGTGAAAAAGTATTTGGAGCACCACAGTGCACTGATTCCAGATGCTCCAAACACTTTCTCTGGGCTCTATCTCTTAGCAAAGTAACCAAGCACTGCTTAATTTGCATAGAGTGCACAGCTCTCTTTTCCACAAGTCAGGAGAGAAAGGCAAAGAACACAACACTCCTGGAACAATTAGTAGTGGCTTTTAAGAAACAAGGAAGGTCCACAATTGCTTCTACACCAAGCAGCTGCAGTTAGGATGGGAACCCTAATTCTTTAATATGCTCTGCTCCAAATCACTTCCATCATGTCTTGTATGTCAGAATTATTGCTCACTTCTCTACAGCATTTGTGAGCAACAGAAGTTCAGCCTGCGCTCTGGGATCCCAGCCCATAAGAACACCACTGAGCTTATCTAAGGGTTTCTCTATCTCTCTTATGCTTCTTTTAAAGCTTTGACCCTAAGTACAAAACAAATCAACACAGGCACTGAAGACAGAAAAAATATTCTTACAGCACTGAAAGCTGTTAAGTGTCTATATAATAAATATCAAAGCCCCAATCTTAAATATTTTGCTACTGTCATTACAAAAGCCAGTTGCAAGAGTACCTTTCATTCATTATATAAGATTCCCCAATCGCTACTTGTTGGAAAAATGTGTTCAAGAGTTATTTCTATGGGACTAACCCACTCATTTAACTTTCCATAAAATAACTGGAAAAACAGGTCTAATTGACAAAAATCATTTTAAACCAAGTGGTTAGTTTATGAAGGTTATTCCTTTTCTCCTTATGCATCTTTTTTCTTTTCAAAGACAGTGTGTGGAAAGAATACAAAACTTTTGTGGTTCATATAAGTTTGACTTTTTTTTTTTTTCCCTCTGAGTCACAAAGTGATTCATCATGGAAATTAAAAGCAAAGATGAAACTCTGGAGCACTATAGGAGGTGTAGTCTACCTAGAAAGCAGTGCTTCTGAGTCAATACTGGAACAGAGGAATCCTAGAACTAAAATTTCCGTGAGACATTGCAAATAGTACTATAGCTATAATGTACTGACCTATGTTCATTTCTCAGGGAGGTGGAAGGAAAAGAAGGAGAGTACAGTATGCTACAAAGTATACTGTAATACTTTGGAGAAATGTAAGCAGAGAAAGAACCATGGGGCAGGAAGATGAAAACATCATTAATGTACAAACAAAGCATGATTCATCAGAGCTAAGGAGGAACATGCATAGTTTCTCTAACATAATGGCTGCTCTCCTGCTAACCCTACTTGTTGATATACCTCCTGCCACTTCAGAAGTTAACTAATTTGAAAGGTTGATGAAAGTAACAGTGGAGACAGACAAATGACACGTGGTTTGACAAGTCAGCATGACCTTCTAAAAGCCATAACAGGCATAATGGAGAAAGGGAAAAAAAAAAAAAAGGAAAGGAAAGGGAAGGAAAGGGAAAGGGAAAGGGAAAGGGAAAGGGAAAGGGAAAGGGAAAGGGAAAGGGAAAGGGAAAGGGAAAGGGAAAGGGAAAGGGAAAGGGAAAGGGAAAGGGAAAGGGAAAGGGAAAGGGAAAGGGAAAGGGAAAGGGAAAGGCAGGCAAGGCAAGGCAAGGCAGGCAAGGCAAGGCAAGAAAGGCAAGGCAAGGCAAGGCAAGGAAAAAGGGAAGGAAAAAGGGAAGGAAAAAGGGAAGGAAAAAAGGGAAGAAAAAAGGGAAGGAAAAGGGAAGGAAAAAGGGAAGGAAAAATCGAAGGGAAGGAAAAATCGAAGGAAGGAAAAAAAGGGAAGGGAAGGAAAAAAAGGGAAGGGAAGGAGAAAGGAAAAAGGGAAGGAAAAAGGGAGGGAAGGAAAAAGGGAAGGGAAGGAAAAAAGGAGAAAGGGAAGGGAAGGAAAAAGGGAAGGGAATGAAAAAAGAGAAGGGGAGGGGAGGGGAGGGGAGGGGAGGGGAGGGAGGGGAGGGGAGGGGAGGGGGGAGGAGAGAGGAGAGGAGAGGAGGGGAGGGGAGGAGGGGAGGGGAGGGGAGGGGAGGGGAGGGGAGGGGAGGGGAAGGGAGGGAGGGGAGGGGAGGGGAGGGGAGGGGAGGGGAGGGGAGGGGAGGAGGAGAGGAGAGAAAGGAGAGGAGAGGAGAGGAGAGGAGAGGAGAGGAGAGGAGAGGAGAGGAAAGGAGAGGAAGGAGAGGAAAGGAAAGGAAAGGAAAGGAAAGGAAAGGAAGGAAAGGAAGGGAAAGGAAAGGAAAGGAAAGGAAAGGAAAGGAAAGGAAAGGAAAGGAAAGGAAAGGAAGGAAAGGAAAGGAAAGGAAAGGAAAGGAAAGGAAAGGAAAGGAAAGGAAAGGAAAGGAAAGGAAAGGAAAGGAAAGGAAAGGAAAGGAAAGAAAGGAAAGGAAAGGAATGGAAAGGAAAGGAAAGGAAAGGAAAGGAAAGGAAGGAAAGGAAAGGAAAGAAAGGAAGGAAAAGGAAAAGAGGAAAAAAAAGGGGGGGGGGCGGGAAGGTTAAGCCCAGTACAAAATAGTTAACAAATAATAATTCCACTGTTTTAATTCCAATTTGAATCACTGGTGTTTTTCTCCAAAATGACAACTTTTTATTTTTTTTTTAATAAAAACATTAAGGCCAAGATTCAGGCAATCTGTTTATTCCAGAAGATGTGAGTTTATGAAAAGCACCAAGTGCTGAAATATATATATTAAAAAAAAAGATTTGGCAGAGGTAATGGGCAAAACTCCAGTAAAAGATGAGGAAAATGCAAGAAAAGTTTTATATCATTAATGTTAATGAATCCCGATCTTCTATTCTGAAGCTGTTTAATGTGCTTATTTTGTTTTGTTTTGTTTTGTTTTCTTGAGGAAGGCTTGGTTAACCTAGGGGTCTTAGGTAAAGACAATTTTTAATATTTTTTTTCCTGTATTAAAAGAGTTTTTGGGGTGGAACAGGTAAAAGATGCAAAGGATACTCTAAAATTTTGTTAGTAATTGAAAGGCAAAGTGACCAAGTGTGTCTGTCATATACAGTTTACAGAGCTAACAGCTTTGTGGGATGTTAGGTACTGGAAGGACATGGAAATTTAGCCATAGCAAGGGAGCTAGAGTGAGTGCTCTGCTAAGTCAGCTGCCAATAGAAGGAGCCTGTCCTTTAAGTGTTCATCAGAACTTTTTATTTCAGACTTTCAAGAGCCGTTCATCTTTATTTTGACTGTTCTTTCTTTTCTTCTTCTGGCATTTCACCTTCCTTTGTAACATGAACTAAATTATTTACTCCCTAAAAAATAAAATAAAATAAAATAAAATAAAATAAAATAAAATAAAATAAAATAAATAAAATAAAATAAAATAAATAAAGTTTGCTAATCTGTGATTTTATGTGTAACAGAAATGAAATCTACAAATCAGATAGTTCAATGACAGGTGTATATTCTGAATACACAAAAGAATCCTACTTCTTATGCAATTTTCTGATCACTGGAGACCAATTAAATACTGAATAATATTTGATCAAATAAAGCATTTCATCTTTGACCTGCACACCATCTTTGACCTGCACACAGGGAAAAAAATACTATACAAAGTAGACTGGCAACAAAGGATAAGGATCTAGCTGAGAGTTTAAGGACAAAAAGCACAGAACAGCAAATGTCTTCATGGATAGCTCACCAGAGTCCTTGCTGAATTCTTTTGCATTCTTCTCGCTCAGAAAATAGCAGCAGATGTGTTCACCCTGTGATACTATACTATATCTTTGGAAGATATAAAGAACAGAAAGTCTCAGTAGAAAATGTATTGTTGATGCCCTACAACAGCAGAGCAGAGAGAGTAGGTTGCCTAGGGATAAATGATAAAATTCATGAAGACACGTAAGTGATTTAGAAGTCCAAGTTCAATTTTTTCAAAAGTGAATTAGGCCTGTAAGCCCAAATCCTGAGAGGAACATAGGACTTGATTAAGGATGTGGTAAGCTCAATGATGCAACAATTATATTGCTACTAGTACCTGAGTTAGTCAATTTAAAGTTGGCTCACATATCTGTGGTTGCAAGAGTACCCTGAAGGCTATTGGCTTAAATGCCTAGTTCATTTCTGAAAATGGGTCTTGGACTCTTAGCTGGCTGAGACCCTTTGGAAACATACATGATACTCCCCAGCCTTGCAAGGCACAAACTGCCTTAAACTACTGTTTACATCACAGGGAACTGAAAGCAGCAGAAGAAAACAGCAAAACACAAGTGTGAGAGTTAATAGAATGAAAAAGAGCCTTTTTGTTTGTTTGTTGCAGTGTTTCAATTTTAGTAAAAAAAAAAAAAAAAGATTTCATCACAGGTATATCTATAAATATAGTGATTATGTATAGTGTTTATATATTTTTATGTCTATACATATTATTCACAGTCCTGAGCAGAAAGGACATGCCATATCAAAACAAGTAGGAAACCAGGCATAGATGCAATGTATCTGTACCAGGAACCTATGCCTACAGTGATTAATGGAGTGAGTAAATACTATATATATAGTATTTAGTCTATAGTATTATAGTATATATTATTATAGTATTATAGTAAATACTATATATACAGTATTGTTCCTTCAAAAAGTTTCCAGTTATCCTAAAGAACTAATTGTAGCTTCATCATCTTTTGTGGTGTATTTTTTCTCAATAAAAACAAGACTCAAAATATGTGTATATTCTCAACAGGTGTCTATTCATAGAATAATAGAATCATAGAATATCCCAAGTTGGAAGGGACCCACAAGGATCATCGAGTCCAACTCCTGGTACCACACATGTCTACCCAAAAATTCAAACCATATAACTAAGAGCATGGTCCAAAGGCTTCTTAAACTCCGACAGGCTTGGTGCCATGACTACGTCCCTGGGGAGCCTGTTCCAGTGCACAACAACCCTCTCAGTGAAGAACCTCTTCCTGATATCCAGCCTGAACCTCCCCTGTTGCATCTTGGCTCCATTCCCACGGGTCCTATCACTGGTCACTAAAGAGAACAGATTGGCACCTGCCCCTCCACTCCACCTTGTGAGGAAGCTGTAGGCCGCAATGAGGTCTCCCCTCAGCCTCCTCTTTTCCAGGCTGAACAGGACAAGTGACCTCAGCTGCTCCTCACACATCTTCCCCTCTAGGCTCTTCACCATCTTAGTAGCCCTTCTTTGGACACTCTCCAATAGTTTCACGTCCCTTTTTTTTACTGTGGTGCCCAGAACTGCACACAGTACTCGAGGTGAGGCCGCACCAGCTCCAAGTAGAGTGGGACAAATATTGTTCAGCTTTGTACACTGGACTCACCAAAGTGATCAGATCAGAGGAACACAGCTGTTGATACAGCAGTAAGCTTATGAGAAAAAGCAAAACCATAGGGTACACTGTGTTTCTCATGCTCTGAATATGTAGGAATTGTCACAGCAAGAATACCTATAGTGTGCTTCAGGAAAGTGGTGGCATCACCGTCCCCAGGGGTGTTCAAGAAAAGGTTGGACCTGGCGCTTAGGGACATGGTTTAGTGGGTAACATTGGTAATAGGGTGATGGCTGGACCAGATGATCTTGGAGTTCTTTTCCAACCTTAATGATTCTATGATTCTATGATTAACCCATAGCAACCATACATAAGGATTATGTTAAGCATTTTTCCTTCTAATTTGTTGCATACTAAATTGTCCTATATCTTGAAGTAACCAGATCTTATATATTGAAAGCATTACTATAATAATATGAGCTTTTGATAATAGAAAGGCAAAGAGTCTTGCAAGAAAGTCAGCTTTGATGTCTTGAAATATATTACCAACCCTTAGCAAATAACAGGCAGGTTCTGAGAAGTATTATGACCTATTTTGTTTTACCTTCTGCCCAGCAAACTTTTGTTCTCAGGTACTCTGTTGTACATGCTCTGCCTGTGAAGTTTTTTCATAAAGATTGAGCAAAATACTTTTTGTTGCACTACTTGGGCACTGTGCAGAGTAATTTTTTTATTATTTTTTTTTTCTGGAAATTTAAATAACTTTCTAATATCTGAAGCTGCATTGGCTTATGCGTGAGAGATGCAATCATATATATTTTTTGGAATGACAATTTACTCTACCACATTCTTCAATAATGACTTGTGCTTTGCTTTCACTGAAGAAAAAAAAAGAAAAAAAAGCACACATCTTTGTTTTTTTATATTTCAGTCTAACGTCACTGAGGCTAAATATGTATTTGACCGGGCTCATTTAAGGTGAAAAACCCCTTCAGTATTCACATGATTACTTTTGTCATTTCTTTTTAATCTGTCTTGCAAGGATCTCATATATTAATTTTTCTTTCAGTTAAATGGCACAGGACTGATCGTGCCCTCATTACCCAAACTGTTATTTCTCCCTCTGGCCTCACAAACTGTATTAAATGATGTTTCACTGGGGGAGTCCTGCAATGACATTCTGAGTAATGCCTTAAACGATGGGTCTCAAATTGGATTTAATTTACATTTAATAAGACATGTATTGTATGGCAAATTAATTATAACTGACTGTTGAATGTATTTTTGAGAATTAATAGTTAAGGAATTAAAAGTATGTTTATTATATATGAGGTTGTAGAATATCAATTATATTTCTTTTCAGTAATGAAGTGGTATTTG